>NC_138226.1:47925001-48392501 GCF_964197995.2 Scardinius erythrophthalmus
AGAAGACCGTCACATGACTGACTCTGAATCAGCTCAGCTGAGTCGAGAAGACCGTCACATGACTGACTCTGAATCAGCTCAGCTGAGTCGAGAGGACCGTCACATGACTGACACTGAATCAGCTCAGCTGAGTCGAGAGGACCGTCACATGACTGACACTGAATCAGCTCAGCTGAGTCGAGAAGACCGTCACATGACTGACTCTGAATCAGCTCAGCTCAGTCGAGAGGACCGTCACATGACTGACACTGAATCAGCTCAGCTGAGTCGAGAGGACCGTCACATGACTGACACTGAATCAGCTCAGCTGAGTCGAGAAGACGTCACATGACTGACACTGAATCAGCTCAGCTCAGTCGAGAAGACCGTCACATGACTGACTCTGAATCAGCTCAGCTGAGTCGAGAGGACCGTCACATGACTGACTCTGAATCAGCTCAGCTGAGTCGAGAGGACCGTCACATGACTGACACTGAATCAGCTCAGCTGAGTCGAGAGGACCGTCACATGACTGACACTGAATCAGCTCAGCTGAGTCGAGAGGACCGTCACATGACTGACTCTGAATCAGCTCAGCTGAGTCGAGAGGACGTCACATGACTGACTCTGAATCAGCTCAGCTGAGTCGAGAGGACCGTCACATGACTGACACTGAATCAGCTCAGCTCAGTCGAGAGGACCGTCACATGACTGACACTGAATCAGCTCAGCTGAGTCGAGATTACCGTCACATGACTGACTCTGAATCAGCTCAGCTGAGTCGAGATTACCGTCACATGACTGACACTGAATCAGCTCAGCTCAGTCGAGAGGACCGTCACATGACTGACTCTGAATCAGCTCAGCTGAGTCGAGAGGACCGTCACATGACTGACTCTGAATCAGCTCAGCTGAGTCGAGATTACCGTCACATGACTGACACTGAATCAGCTCAGCTGAGTCGAGAGGACACGTCACATGACTGACTCTGAATCAGCTCAGCTGAGTCGAGAGGACCGTCACATGACTGACTCTGAATCAGCTCAGCTGAGTCGAGAGGACACGTCACATGACTGACTCTGAATCAGCTCAGCTGAGTCGAGAGGACCGTCACATGACTGACACTGAATCAGCTCAGCTGAGTCGAGAGGACCGTCACATGACTGACACTGAATCAGCTCAGTCGAGAGGCCCGTCACATGACTGACTCTGAATCAGCTCAGCTGAGTCGAGAGGACCGTCACATGACTGACACTGAATCAGCTCAGCTGAGTCGAGAGGACCGTCACATGACTGACTCTGAATCAGCTCAGCTGAGTCGAGAGGACACGTCACATGACTGACACTGAATCAGCTCAGCTGAGTCGAGAGGACCGTCACATGACTGACACTGAATCAGCTCAGTCGAGAGGCCCGTCACATGACTGACTCTGAATCAGCTCAGCTCAGTCGAGAGGACCGTCACATGACTGACTCTGAATCAGCTTAGCTGAGTCGAGAGGACCCGTCACATGACTGACTCTGAATCAGCTGAGTCGAGAGGACCGTCACATGACTGACACTGAATCAGCTCAGTCGAGAGGCCCGTCACATGACTGACTCTGAATCAGCTCAGCTGAGTCGAGAGGACCGTCACATGACTGACTCTGAATCAGCTCAGCTGAGTCGAGAGGACCGTCACATGACTGACACTGAATCAGCTCAGCTGAGTCGAGAGGACCGTCACATGACTGACTCTGAATCAGCTGAGTCGAGAGGACCGTCACATGACTGACACTGAATCAGCTCAGCTGAGTCGAGAGGCCCGTCACATGACTGACACTGAATCAGCTCAGCTCAGTCGAGAGGACCGTCACATGACTGACTCTGAATCAGCTGAGTCGAGAGGACCGTCACATGACTGACACTGAATCAGCTCAGTCGAGAGGCCCGTCACATGACTGACTCTGAATCAGCTCAGCTGAGTCGAGAGGACCGTCACATGACTGACTCTGAATCAGCTCAGCTGAGTCGAGAGGACCGTCACATGACTGACACTGAATCAGCTCAGTCGAGAGGCCCGTCACATGACTGACACTGAATCAGCTCAGCTGAGTCGAGAGGACCGTCACATGACTGACTCTGAATCAGCTCAGTCGAGAGGCCCGTCACATGACTGACTCTGAATCAGCTCAGCTCAGTCGAGAGGACCGTCACATGACTGACTCTGAATCAGCTCAGCTCAGTCGAGAGGCCCGTCACATGACTGACTCTGAATCAGTTCAGCTAAGTCGAGAGGACCCGTCACATGACTGACTCTGAATCAGCTCAGCTCAGTCGAGAGGACCGTCACATGACTGACTCTGAATCAGCTCAGTCGAGAGGACCGTTACATGACTGACACTGAATCAGCTCAGCTGAGTCGAGAGGACCGTCACATGACTGACACTGAATCAGCTGAGTCGAGAGGACCGTCACATGACTGACTCTGAATCAGCTCAGTCGAGAGGACCGTTACATGACTGACACTGAATCAGCTCAGCTCAGTCGAGAGGACCCGTCACATGACTGACTCTGAATCAGCTCAGTCGAGAGGACCGTCACATGACTGACTCTGAATCAGCTCAGTCGAGAGGACCGTCACATGACTGACTCTGAATCAGCTCAGTCGAGAGGACCGTCACATGACTGACTCTGAATCAGCTCAGCTCAGTCGAGAGGACCGTCACATGACTGACTCTGAATCAGCTGAGTCGAGAGGACCGTCACATGACTGACTCTGAATCAGCTCAGTCGAGAGGACCGTCACATGACTGACACTGAATCAGCTCAGCTCAGTCGAGAGGACCGTCACATGACTGACTCTGAATCAGCTCAGTCGAGAGGCCCGTCACATGACTGACACTGAATCAGCTCAGCTGAGTCGAGAGGACCGTCACATGACTGACTCTGAATCAGCTCAGTCGAGAGGCCCGTCACATGACTGACACTGAATCAGCTGAGTCGAGAGGACCGTCACATGACTGACTCTGAATCAGCTCAGTCGAGAGGCCCGTCACATGACTGACACTGAATCAGCTCAGCTGAGTCGAGAGGACCGTCACATGACTGACTCTGAATCAGCTCAGCTCAGTCGAGAGGACCGTCACATGACTGACTCTGAATCAGCTCAGTCGAGAGGCCCGTCACATGACTGACACTGAATCAGCTCAGCTGAGTCGAGAGGACCGTTACATGACTGACTCTGAATCAGCTGAGTCGAGAGGACCGTCACATGACTGACACTGAATCAGCTCAGCTGAGTCGAGAGGACGGTCACATGACTGACACTGAATCAGCTCAGTCGAGAGGCCCGTCACATGACTGACACTGAATCAGCTCAGCTGAGTCGAGAGGACCGTCACATGACTGACTCTGAATCAGCTGAGTCGAGAGGACCGTCACATGACTGACACTGAATCAGCTCAGCTGAGTCGAGAGGACCGTCACATGACTGACACTGAATCAGCTCAGTCGAGAGGCCCGTCACATGACTGACACTGAATCAGCTCAGCTGAGTCGAGAGGCCCGTCACATGACTGACTCTGAATCAGCTCAGCTGAGTCGAGAGGACCGTCACATGACTGACTCTGAATCAGCTCAGCTCAGTCGAGAGGACCGTCACATGACTGACTCTGAATCAGCTCAGCTGAGTCGAGAGGACCGTCACATGACTGACACTGAATCAGCTCAGCTGAGTCGAGAGGACCCGTCACATGACTGACACTGAATCAGCTCAGCTCAGTCGAGAGGACCGTCACATGACTGACTCTGAATCAGCTCAGCTCAGTCGAGAGGACCGTCACATGACTGACTCTGAATCAGCTCAGCTGAGTCGAGAGGACCGTCACATGACTGACACTGAATCAGCTCAGCTGAGTCGAGAGGACCGTCACATGACTGACTCTGAATCAGCTCAGCTGAGTCGAGAGGACCGTCACATGACTGACACTGAATCAGCTCAGTCGAGAGGACCGTCACATGACTGACTCTGAATCAGCTCAGCTGAGTCGAGAGGACCGTCACATGACTGACTCTGAATCAGCTCAGCTGAGTCGAGAGGACCGTCGCATGACTGACACTGAATCAGCTCAGCTGAGTCGAGAGGACCGTCACATGACTGACACTGAATCAGCTCAGCTGAGTCGAGAGGACCGTCACATGACTGACACTGAATCAGCTCAGCTGAGTCGAGAGGACCGTCACATGACTGACACTGAATCAGCTCAGCTCAGTCGAGAGGACCGTCACATGACTGACTCTGAATCAGCTCAGCTCAGTCGAGAGGACCCGTCACATGACTGACACTGAATCAGCTCAGCTCAGTCGAGAGGACCGTCACATGACTGACTCTGAATCAGCTCAGCTGAGGAGAGAGGACCGTCACATGACTGACTCTGAATCAGCTCAGCTGAGTCGAGAGGACCGTCACATGACTGACTCTGAATCAGCTGAGTCGAGAGGCCCGTCACATGACTGACACTGAATCAGCTCAGCTGAGTCGAGAGGACCGTCACATGACTGACTCTGAATCAGCTCAGCTCAGTCGAGAGGACCGTCACATGACTGACTCTGAATCAGCTCAGTCGAGAGGCCCGTCACATGACTGACACTGAATCAGCTCAGCTGAGTCGAGAGGACCGTCACATGACTGACTCTGAATCAGCTCAGTCGAGAGGCCCGTCACATGACTGACACTGAATCAGCTCAGCTGAGTCGAGAGGACCGTCACATGACTGACTCTGAATCAGCTGAGTCGAGAGGACCGTCACATGACTGACACTGAATCAGCTCAGCTGAGTCGAGAGGACGGTCACATGACTGACACTGAATCAGCTCAGTCGAGAGGCCCGTCACATGACTGACACTGAATCAGCTCAGCTGAGTCGAGAGGACCGTCACATGACTGACTCTGAATCAGCTGAGTCGAGAGGACCGTCACATGACTGACACTGAATCAGCTCAGCTGAGTCGAGAGGACCGTCACATGACTGACACTGAATCAGCTCAGTCGAGAGGCCCGTCACATGACTGACACTGAATCAGCTCAGCTGAGTCGAGAGGCCCGTCACATGACTGACTCTGAATCAGCTCAGCTGAGTCGAGAGGACCGTCACATGACTGACTCTGAATCAGCTCAGCTCAGTCGAGAGGACCGTCACATGACTGACTCTGAATCAGCTCAGCTGAGTCGAGAGGACCGTCACATGACTGACACTGAATCAGCTCAGCTGAGTCGAGAGGACCCGTCACATGACTGACACTGAATCAGCTCAGCTCAGTCGAGAGGACCGTCACATGACTGACTCTGAATCAGCTCAGCTCAGTCGAGAGGACCGTCACATGACTGACTCTGAATCAGCTCAGCTGAGTCGAGAGGACCGTCACATGACTGACACTGAATCAGCTCAGCTGAGTCGAGAGGACCGTCACATGACTGACTCTGAATCAGCTCAGCTGAGTCGAGAGGACCGTCACATGACTGACACTGAATCAGCTCAGTCGAGAGGACCGTCACATGACTGACTCTGAATCAGCTCAGCTGAGTCGAGAGGACCGTCACATGACTGACTCTGAATCAGCTCAGCTGAGTCGAGAGGACCGTCGCATGACTGACACTGAATCAGCTCAGCTGAGTCGAGAGGACCGTCACATGACTGACACTGAATCAGCTCAGCTGAGTCGAGAGGACCGTCACATGACTGACACTGAATCAGCTCAGCTGAGTCGAGAGGACCGTCACATGACTGACACTGAATCAGCTCAGCTGAGTCGAGAGGACCGTCACATGACTGACACTGAATCAGCTCAGCTGAGTCGAGAGGACCGTCACATGACTGACACTGAATCAGCTCAGCTCAGTCGAGAGGACCCGTCACATGACTGACACTGAATCAGCTCAGCTCAGTCAAGAGGACCGTCACATGACTGACTCTGAATCAGCTCAGCTGAGGAGAGAGGACCGTCACATGACTGACTCTGAATCAGCTCAGCTGAGTCGAGAGGACCGTCACATGACTGACTCTGAATCAGCTCAGTCGAGAGGACCGTCACATGACTGACTCTGAATCAGCTCAGCTCAGTCGAGAGGACCCGTCACATGACTGACACTGAATCAGCTCAGTCGAGAGGACCGTCACATGACTGACTCTGAATCAGCTCAGCTGAGGAGAGAGGACCGTCACATGACTGACTCTGAATCAGCTCAGCTCAGTCGAGAGGACCGTCACATGACTGACTCTGAATCAGCTCAGCTCAGTCGAGAGGACCCGTCACATGACTGACACTGAATCAGCTCAGCTCAGTCGAGAGGACCGTCACATGACTGACTCTGAATCAGCTCAGCTGAGGAGAGAGGACCGTCACATGACTGACTCTGAATCAGCTCAGCTGAGTCGAGAGGACCGTCACATGACTGACTCTGAATCAGCTCAGTCGAGAGGACCGTCACATGACTGACTCTGAATCAGCTCAGCTCAGTCGAGAGGACCCGTCACATGACTGACACTGAATCAGCTCAGTCGAGAGGACCGTCACATGACTGACTCTGAATCAGCTCAGCTGAGGAGAGAGGACCGTCACATGACTGACTCTGAATCAGCTCAGCTGAGTCGAGAGGACCGTCACATGACTGACTCTGAATCAGCTCAGCTCAGTCGAGAGGACCGTCACATGACTGACTCTGAATCAGCTCAGTCGAGAGGACCGTCACATGACTGACTCTGAATCAGCTCAGTCGAGAGGACCGTCACATGACTGACTCTGAATCAGCTCAGCTGAGTCGAGAGGACCGTCACATGACTGACTCTGAATCAGCTCAGTCGAGAGGACCGTCACATGACTGACTCTGAATCAGCTCAGTCGAGAGGACCGTCACATGACTGACACTGAATCAGCTCAGCTCAGTCGAGAGGACCGTCACATGACTGACACTGAATCAGCTCAGCTGAGTCGAGAGGACCGTCACATGACTGACTCTGAATCAGCTCAGCTCAGTCGAGAGGACCGTCACATGACTGACTCTGAATCAGCTCAGCTCAGTCGAGAGGACCGTCACATGACTGACACTGAATCAGCTCAGCTCAGTCGAGAGGACCGTCACATGACTGACTCTGAATCAGCTCAGTCGAGAGGACCGTCACATGACTGACTCTGAATCAGCTCAGTCGAGAGGACCGTCACATGACTGACTCTGAATCAGCTCACGGTTTGAATAAAAGCTTTATTCTTCCTGCCGCTCAGAGGACCAGTGGCCACACACACACAGTGACAGCTGCATTTACTCAGCACTAATACACTCTTTATTTCTCTGTCACGCACAGGCGTAATAAGCGAATATCTCACAGAAAGCAGAATATATGGTGTAAAACACAAGCTCTTCTCTTTATTAACACATTTTATCATGATCTTTGCAAACTTGTGATGGCCAATCAGATCAAAGAAAGCAGGGCTTGCCGTTCACAAAAGACGAGTGCCAATACCAGTAACGCTTCAGTTTTAACGGTGAAAAAGTGCGGTAAGAAGTGGCTAAACATTTATTATGTGACAACTGTTTTACGACTGAAATGTTCATAATCTGCAAAACAACATACTCAGGTTTTTCTATTTATCAAATTTCTCCACTTTTAATTGAAAAATGCTATAATTTACATGATTCATGTAATTCATAACTGAATGTGACAAGACAAGGAGCGCTTTGCATTTTCAACATGCTAGATTTAGAGATAATGTGTGCATATTTTAAATATTTTTTTGCAAATAGTTTAAATTGATTACGTCACAACTACAAGAAGGCCTTTGTTTTTCTTGGTTCCCTTAGATCACTTGAAATCTTTAATTAATGAATTCCTTTAAATAAAAACGGACCCAGTCGTGGCTAAATGTCCACTGACCCTAGAGCCGCCGTGTGACAGCGCTTATTGTTTTATAAAGCGTTTATTGTTTTATAAAGCGTTTACTGTTTTATAAAGCGTTTATTGTTTTATAAAGCGTTTGTTTCTGGTGTCATCGTGAGTGTTGAACACACTGTCAGCGTAAATCAATGGCAGGTTTTAGCTTCAATTAATTGCAGAACATTGTGGCGGAGAAGAAGAGGAGTGCAATGCAGTTCTGATTTCTTTGTGTGTGTGTGTGTGTGTGTGTGTGTGTATGTGTGCAGTGCTAAGACCATCAAGAACGCGGCCTCCATTAACCTGGAGCTGACGGCGGAGCAGTGGAAGAGGAAGTATGAGAAGGAGAAGGAGAAGAGCAAGAGCTTGAGGGACACCATCCAGAGGCTGGAGCTGGAGCTGAGGCGCTGGCGCAGCGGTGAGCCTTACACTGTTAAAGGGTCCTATAATGTCCAAACGCAGCACTAAAGGCCAGTAATAGAGCCACAGTCGGATGATAGAAGCAAGTCTTTAACAGTTTCAGGGTCTAAAGTCTCACTGATAGCATTTCTCTGCAGAAGTGAGTATAGTTGGAAAGATAAACTAATGTTTTATATAAAAGAGAGATTAGAGCTAGATAGGTCTACAATTGACAAATCCTCTCAAGCCTACTTAAAATATTAACTTAAAAGTTTGATAAAGTGACAAATGGGACACCAAACAGATTCACAAATCCACATCATCAAGTGTGCCACTTTATTCATCTATAAAAAGTCTGGTAATAGGTAATATTATAATAGGTAAAAAAAATCACGATTAATCTCATCCAAAATAAAACTTAGTGTTTACATAATTTGTGTGTGTAGTGTGTATAAGTATTTTGTATATATAAATACACACACATGCATGTATATACTGTATATATATTTATATATAATTTATATTATATATAAATATAAATATTTTATATATTAATAACAAATTTGTCTGCATGTGTGTGTATTTATATATACAAAATAATTATACACACTACACACACATATATATTTTGTAAACACTCATTTTTATTTTGGATGCAATTAATCGTTGCCCAGCCCTAATTTTTTAATATATAATATATTTGATTCAATGTTTTGTATCTGATGTAATTACAGAATATCCCTTCCTGTGATTCTTGCTCAAATATCAATTGAAAGTCCCTGCTGAAACACCTACACTAGCCTGATGTGTGTGTGTTTCTCCCGCAGGAGAGAACGTGCCGGAGACGGAGCAGACTGATGCTGATGTGGGGAAGCTGGAGGTCAGCGAGGACACGTCTCTGGATAACGAGAGGTCCTCATCGGAGCGCCAGCGGGAGCGGGACAGGGACTCAGACTCCTCCTCTATTGTGGTGCGCATCTCGGAGGAAGAGCGGCAGAAATATGAGGAAGAGATCCGCAAACTCTACCGCCAGCTGGACGATAAGGTCAGTCACATGATCAACCCCCACTGGTCCATCTAGCAGATCTACATCAGATCACAGTGTGTACAGTCAAACCAAGCTTTCAGACTCCTTCAACATTTCTCACATTATCTCAGAGTTATGATATTTGACTGGTTTTGTCCGTCCTTCTGTTAGACTGTCTCACACATGAATTTAGGGCTGCAACGATTCATCGAGTTACTTGATTTACTCGATTACAAAAATTCCTCGAGGCAAAAACTCTGCCTCGATGCCTCGTTAAATTCCTATGACGCGCACTATACGCGCAGGGATCAGATTGTTGCGCAGGGACCGTTGTTCAGTGTTCAGGAAGTACACCATAGCGCGTGATACATTTTGAATTTATTTGGCACGATGGCAGAGAGTAAAGATGTCCATAAACGACAGAGAATGTCTAAAGTTTGGGATCGCTTCCTTTCAGCGTCGCTGAAACAAGGTAATGATTCTGTCCCCCGCATTTTTTTGACCCAGCGCCAATATTTTCGCCCGTGCTGAAGCCTATGATGTTGTGATGTCGTGATGCGGTTTGACTAGATATGAAGTTTAGCTTTGATGTTTTTAAGAAGTAAACGTATAGCCTAAAGAAAGAACCCCTTCACACACACACACACACACATGCACCCTCGTCTCTCTCACGCGCCAGTCAGACCAATTGCAGCAATGCATCACATATGCTTAAACTTTTATGTAGCCACGCAACAATAATTTCAGCATGCATTCACTGTATACACCGAGACGTGATGGAGGAACAAATATTGTATTGCAGTCTTTGCGAGACCTTGTTTGTAGGCTATGTCACGTCTATCAAATAGTTACAGACAACAACAAAAAAATGAAACTCCCCACCAGCCTGCTTCTCCAAATCCACTCGTACTTTTGGGGAAGACATAACCGGCTACCAAAGTAATTGAGCATAGAACATTTTAAATTAACAAAAAAATATAATACTACAAAACGTGCTAATATACTTCAACTAGCCTAAGTGAAAAACAAAATGCTGTTCTTTTCTATTTAATAAAATGCATATTTGCAATAAAACATTCCCCTTTTCAAAGCTACACTTATTTTTTTTTATATAAATTGTATACATTGTGTACCTGTTATAATCATAATATTTTATATCCATTTCATTTATTTTTGTACTCCGGTGGGTAATTTGCAGAAGGTGCAATCCTTTTTTTGTAATGTTGTATTAAGAAGACAAAACTAAGACCAAATGGCCTTTACTATTTAAGTTTGTATTCATAGTTTTACATGTTATACATGTTTTACAGTATAAAGTTGACTTAACTGTATTGTTATATAATTGTTGGCACTGGCACTTATAAACACTAAATGGGTAAAAATTACAATAAATAGGCTTAGTTTTGAAGCCAAATGTTGGAGTTTTTCAGCCACATCATTTTCGTTATGCATTATTTGTTTTGGTTGTTTAAAAACACACTAAAAGTTTTTATCCGATTACTCGATTAATCGATCGATTAAGTGCTAGATTAATCGATTACAAAAAGAATCGATAGCTGCAGCCCTACATGAATTATGTTGAATATCTGTCAGCTGTTAAATTTAACTACACAATTAGATAATACCAGTTTAGCTCAACCAATCACCAAGCAATGCTTCATTTTGTTCAGTCTGTGTAAAAAGAGCATTAGCAATTAAAGACAACACACTTCAGCAAAACATATCATAAATGATATCTGGTGTCTGAATGATTTTTGGTTTGACTGTACATGCATAACAAGATGTTTTTTTTACCCTTGTTTCCTACACTGTGTTTCCTAGGATGATGAGATCAATCTCCAGTGTCAGCTGGCGGAGAAGCTGAAGGAGCAGATAATGGATCAGGATGAGGTCAGAGGTCACATCTGGATCATGTTAACATATTAATTACTCCAAAATAGTGAAAGGCTTAAATTTAAAAGGTTTAAATTCAGATGTTAAACCAAAAAGAAAAGCACTAAACATGCAAGACAAGTCAGCACACTGTTGTAATGGTCCCAAATCACTTAGTGATCTCTCCAAAAATAGAACCATGTGTCATTTCATTAGATCAATAAAACGAAACATTAGTAGATACAGACATTAAATTTGCATGAGCTGCAAATTAGGGCTATCAACAGGACTTAATTAGACTTTTTCATTTTGAAATTCAAATTATATCGACATATTATTTCTGGAAAAATACTGTTGAACAACAATCAATAAGCACAAACCAAGCGCTGGATGTTCTTTTGTCCCTGATGATTTAAGATGGAGGATCATTTTGCATTCAGGGGTCTATTTCAATTCAGCGAATATTCAAAGTTCAAATTTTCACTTGACCGCCCCACTGCAAATAAGCAAGCGTTAAATTTAATTAACAAAAACGAAGAAGTTAAAACGATAGCAAAATATATCATATAGGAAATAAAAAAGGGTGGTAACAACACAGCGAAACATAAACTCTCACATGACACTGGGCAAAATGTGTGACTTCTAAATGTATGCAAACATTTTTATATCATTTGAAGTATTTTATATAATTTGCTAAGGCACCAGAGAATATACAGTAGGCACTGAGTTGCATAATTTTACATTATTTAGTATTGCCCTAAAGCAGCCTATAGCCTGTACAGATTGTCACGGTCTGGGTTGAAGGAAAGGAGCGAGGACTCAAGTGCACAAACAATGGGTATTTATTAAGTAATAAAAAATAAAACAAAATACAAACAAAAACTTTGCCGTGGGGGAAAACAAGACCGGCATCAAGGCCTTCCAACTGGACTGTAGCAAGAATATAGACAACGAACCAGCACAGGACTGCAAACACAGGGAGACTACATAGGGAAGCAAACAAAAGAGGGTAACGAGGAGGGAGGACAGGTGGGGCAAACAAACTAATAATCAGGAAACAAGATGGGAGGGGCTAGACAATATCGGCCAAAATATCGGTTATCGGCTTTCAAATATAAAGAATTATCGGTTATCGGTATCGGCCATTTTCATACCGGTACATCCCTAACATGCTTTCAAATGTAGTGAAGTAAAAGTTTCCTAATATGAAGATACATATACTTGAAAAATGTAAAAGTTGAAAAGTGTATTTTAAATCTTCATTAAACCAAAATGAAACAGATTAACAATCAACACAATGCTGTCTATTTGCTGAAGGAGGCGTAAAAGAGCCACAAATTACATTGATTTGATCCCGATTGAGCATCATCTTTCATGATGCAGAGCAGATCCGCTATTTCATAAAGACCCGAAACGTGGCTCATCCAGTCTGATTTTAGTCTGTGTTATGAGGTTTCTAGCTGGTATTAAAGGGGACATATCATGAAAAATCTGACTTTTCCCATGTTAAAGGGCTGTAATCGGGTGCTTCTACCAACACAGAAAACGTGAAAAGTGATAACAGTAACTTTGTTCTGGTAAACCTTTCTCTGCAAGCATGTCAAAAAATAAGCCGATCATATTCGCTTTCCTTCTGACATATGAAGAGTATCTTATTATAATATTACCGGCCCTTAATCTGCACGTTTACATACACCAGCCGACATTTGATTCCACAAGCGACAACAGAGACCAGTTCTAACGAGCGCAGACGAGCACTGAACACTATTGACCAGAACATGTCACCGCTGTCTTATAAACACCTCAGGAACTGTGGACACTTTAAGAAGTGGAGAAGTTAAACATGATTGATGAGATGATCAGTGTAACTCCACAACAACTACAGAAATGTCTCCACTAACATTCAGAAGCTCTTCCTGAGTCTCTCCGTAAGGCTGCACTCGCTACTGGTTATTCTGGGATTCTGGATGAGGCAGATTGGCCTGTTCTGTTATTTTCCGGAGTATCTGAAGCTTGTGTAAAGGCTCCGCCCTCTTCTGAACGGAGGCGGCGCTAAAGCTCATTTGCATTTAAAGGGACACACATAAAAACGGTGTGTTTTTGCTCACACCCAAAAAGGGGCACATTTGACAAACTATAATAAATGATCTGTTAATTTTGAGCTGAAATTTCACAGGCACATTCTGGGGCAAAGTAGATTCATATTATATCTTGTGAAAAGGGTCATAATATGTCACCTTTAATGGCTGCTGTTGTGCGTGTGTGTTCAGCTGCTGGCGTCGACGCGTGGCGACTCTGATAAGGTGCAGACGGAGCTGGGCCGCCTGCAGACGGAGAGCGAGAGCGCTAAAGCGGAGGTGCGGGAGGTGTTGCAGGCGCTGGAGGAGCTGGCCGTCAACTACGACCAGAAGAGCCAGGAGGTGGAGGACAAGAGCCTGCACAACAAGCAGCTGGCAGAGCAGCTCAGCCACAAGATGGTGAGCGAGTGTGTGTGTGTGTGTGTGTGTGTGTGTGTGTGTGTGTGTGTGTGAGGACAAGAGCCTGCACAACAAGCAGCTGGCAGAGAAGCTCAGCCACAAGATGGTGTGTGTGTGTGTGTGTGTGTGTGTGTGTGTGTGTGTGTGTGTGTGTGTGTGTGTGTGTGTGTGTGTGTTTGTGTGTGTGTGTGTGTGTGTGTGTGTGTGGGTGAGGACAAGAGCCTGCACAACAAGCAGCTGGCAGAGCAGCTCAGCCACAAGATGATGACCGCATGACTCTCACCTCACTCACACTGAGAGAGAGAGAGACGTATGTGTGTGTGTGTGTGTGTGTGTTCACTGCTGCCTCTGCTCGTATGTGTGTGTTCACTGCTGCCTCTGCACGTGTGTGTGTGTGTTCTACAGGCCAGCCTGATGGAGCTGGAGGCGGAGCTTGCTCAGATGCAGGAAGTGAGCTCACAGCAGAGGAAGCGCATCGCTGACGTGTTGAACGGGCTGATGAAGGACCTCAGCGAGTTCAGCTCCATCGTCGGCAACGGAGAGATCAAGCTCGTAAGAGTCCTCTCAGATTACTTTTAGAGCTTTTATTATATTTTTTTATTTTTTATTTTTCAATTACAGAAAATACAATGCATAAAATTTAAGACAAATAAAAGTGCATTGTAATACAGCTCAGAGTGTATTTAAGAATAACAAAAACAACTAAAATATAAAATGAACATGCTTGTAAAAAATGTATCATCATCATCATCTTCTTCCGCTTATCCGGGGCCGGGTCATGGGGGCAACAGTCTAAGCAGAGATGCCCAGACTTCCCTCTCCCCAGACACTTCCTCCAGCTCTTCCGGGGAAACACTGAGGCGTTCCCAGGCCAGCCGGGAGACATATTTTCTCCAGCGTGTCCTAGGTCTTCCCCCCGGGGTTTCCTCCCGGTGGGACATGCCCGGAACACCTTCCCGGGAAGGCGTCCAGGAGGCATCCGGGACAGATGCCCGAGCAACATCAGCTGACCCCTCTCGATGTGGAGGAGCAGCGGCTCTACTCTGAGCTCCTCCCGAGTGACTGAGCTCCTCATCCTATCTCTAAGGGATCGCCCAGCCACCCTGCGGAGAAAGCTCATGTCAGCCGCCTGTATCCGGGATCTTGTTCTTCCGGTCATGACCCACAGCTCATGACCATAGGTGAGAGTAGGAACGTAGATTGACCGGTAAATTGAGAGCTTCGCCTTGCGGCTCAGCTCCTTCTTCACCACGACAGACCGGTACATCGACCACATTACTGCAGAAGCTGCACCGGTCCGTCTGAACACACACGCACAACCCCAACATACTTGAACTCCTCCACTTGAGGCAGGAACTCTCCACCAACCAGAAGTGGGCAAGCCACCCTTTTCCGACTGAGAACCATGGCCTCGAATTTGGAGGCGCTGATTCTCATCCCAGCCACTTCACACTCGGCTGCAAACCGTCCCAGCGCATGCTGAAGGTCCTGGTCTGATGGGGTCAGCACGACAACATAATCCGCAAAAAGCAGAGACGAAATCGTGTGGTCCCCAAACCTGACACCCTCCGGCCCCTGGCTGCGCCTAGAAATTCTGTCCATAAAAATTATTAACAGAACCGGCGACAAAGGGCAGCCCTGCCGGAGTCCACCGAGACAAGTCTGACTTACTGCCGGCAATGCGAACCAAGCTCCTGCTCCAGTCGTACAGGGAGCGGACAGCCCTTAGCAAAGAGCCCTGGACCTCATACTCCCGGAGCACCCTCCACAGGACGTCGCGAGGGACACAGTCGAATGCCATCTCCAAATCCACAGAGCACATGTGGATTGGTTGGGCAAACTCACATTTTTTTTACCCATGGAGAGGGTATAGAGCTGGTCCAGTGTTCCATGACCGGGACGAAAACCGCACTGTTCCTCCTGAATCTGAGGTTCTACTATCAGTCGTATTCTCTTCTCCAGTACCCTGGCTGGGGAGGCTGAGAAGTGTGATCTCCCTGTAGTTGGAACACACTCTCCGGCCCCCTTCTTATAAAGAGGGACCAACACCCCGCGATGCTGCAGAGGCATATCAGCCAAGACAGCCCCACAACATCCAAAAACTTGAGGTAGGATCTCATCCACCCCCGGTGCCTTGCCACCGAGGAGTTTCTTGACTACCTCTGTGACTTCAGCTTGGGTGATGGACGAGTCCACCTCCAAGCCCTCAGCCTCTGCTTCCTCAATGCAAGACGCATGGGTGGGATTGAGGAGATCCTCGAAGTATTCCTTCCACCGATTGTCGACATCCCTAGTTGAGGTCAACAGCTGCCCACCTCCACTGTAAACAGTGTTGGTAGGGCACTGCTTCCCCCTCCGGACGGTTTGCCAGAATCTCTTCGAGGCCAACCGGTAGTCCTTTTCCATATCCTCACCGAACTCCTCCCAGGCCCGATTTTTTGCCTCCACAACCACCCGGGCTGCAGTTCGCTTGGCCTGCCGGTCCTCGTCAGCTGCCTCAGGAGTCCCACAAGCCAGCCAGGCCCGATAGGACTCCTTCTTCAGCTTGACGGCATCCCTTACTTCCGGTGTCCACCACCGGGTTCGGGGATGGCCACCCCGACAGGCACCGGAGACCTTACGGCCACAGCGGCCGCATCGACAATGGAGGTGGAGAACATGGTCCACTCGGACTCAATATCTCCAGACTCCCTCGGGATCCGGTCGATGCAGGAGACTCGGCCAAAGGTTCCCAGTAGACCCTCACAGTACGTTTGGGTCTGCCAAGTCTGTCCAGCTTCCTCCCCCACCATCGGATCCAACTCACCACCAGGTGGTGATCAGTTGACAGCTCCGCCCCTCTCTTCACCCGAGTGTCCAAGACATACAGACAGAGGTCAGATGAAATGACCACAAAGTCGATCATCGACCTCCAGCCTAGGGTGTCCTGGTGCCCCGTGCACTGATGGACACCCTTATGCTTGAACATGGTGTTCGTTATGGACAAGCTGTAATTAGCACAGAAGTCCAAGAACCGAACACCACTCGGGCTCAGATCAGGGGGGCCATTCCTCCCAATCACGCCCCTTCAGCTGCCCACGTGGGCTTTGAAGTCCCCCAGTAGAACAACAGAGTGCCCAGTTGGAGCACTTTCCAGCACCCCTCCCAGAGACTCCAAGAGGTCCGGGTATTCTGCACTCTCATTTGGCCCGTAGGCGCACACAACAGTGAGAGACCTATCCCCGACCAGGAGGCGCAGAGAAACGATCCTCTCATTCAACGGGTTGAACTCCAGCACATGGCGGCTGAGCTTGGGGGCTATAAGCAAACCCACACCAGCCCGTCGCCTCTCACCATGGGCAACTCCAGAGTGGTAAAGAGTCCATCCTCTCTCAAGGAGTGTGGTTCCAGAGCCCAAACCGTGCGGGAGGTGATCCCGACTATCTCTAGTCAGTACCTCTCAACCTCACGCACAATCTCAGGCTCCTTCCCCGCCAGCGAGGTGACGTTCCACGTCCCTAGAGCTAGTTTCCGTGTCCAGGGATCAGGTTGTAGAGGCCCCAGCCTTCGACTGCCGTCCGATCCACTTTGCACCGGCCCCTTACGGTCCCTCCTGCCGGTGGTGAGCCCACGGGAGGGTGGCCCCACGTCGCTCTTTCGAGCTGAGCCCGGTCAGGGCGACGTCACGGTCCTTGTTTTTATTATTGAAAAAAAATTTCTCAATACAAAAGGGGGCATTATGGTAAAAGACTTTCCTTTAGATGCAGATGTGTGTGTCTGTAATGTGTGTGTGTGTGTGTGTGTGTAGCCGGTGGAGATCAGCGGTGCGATCGAGGAGGAGTTCACTGTGGCGCGGCTCTACATCAGTAAGATCAAGTCTGAGGTGAAGTCGATGGTGAAGCGCTGCCGGCAGCTGGAGAACATGCAGCTCGAGTGCCATCGCAAGATGGAGGAAACCAGCCGAGAGCTGTCCTCCTGCCAGCTGCTCATCTCACAGGTGTGTGCGTACGTTATTAGACAGAACAGTCATACATAGAAAGTAGACAGTAATGAAAAGTTATTAGTGTATGCCGTGTGGTTGATGTCCAGTGTTGCTGAGCAGAAATACATAATCATGTTTCTCTTGGTCTCCTCAAAGTTGTGTTGGATTTTCTCTTCAGGTAAAGGTTTAGAGGTCCATCTATCACTGTTTTCCATATTCGTAGAGTTAGCTTGTGGAGTAAATATATAGGCTATAATCTGTGTGTTTACACAACCTTTTTAAAAATGGCGGGTGCTGGTGTTTCGCGTGCATTCGGCTAATCAGCGAACACTAATGTCACGGATAGTTCCTATAGTGCTGGTTTAGACCCGACTCTGAAGTAAGAGTAAATTAGTTCCTCCAAAAGGAGTTCCTAGAACTAAAATCGTTCCCAGTTCCTGCGGTGCGAACACGCCAAAATCCGGGAACTTGCGAAAGCCCCTATGGAAAGCCCTGAACCATTGCGTTCACTATGATTATCTTGTAACATTGCAGTAATTGTAAGTTTGCTCTTGTTTTGAGTTGCATGCAAATATTTATCTGTCCACATCATTTTAACTCGGCTAAGTATCGTTGGTAGTAAAGCAAGTTAGACTAGCTTCATTTTCATCAGGCCATCAATTTGCACATCATAACATGACATGAATCTTTCTGATGCTAGTAAATGACGTGTGGTTCATGCTGGCCCAGATCTGCTGTGTGTTCTGTGTGGTGTTTTAACTTTGTGTCTCTGTGCCTGTGTGTGTCTGTGAGCAGCATGAGGCAAAGATTCGCTCTCTCACGGAGTACATGCAGAACGTGGAGCAAAAGAAGAGACAGCTGGAGGATAACTATGATGCTCTCAGTGAAGAACTTTACATGATGCAGAACTCGGGTAAGATACAAACACAAATACAGACTCTGCACAGACCTTCAGGCTCTATGACGAATTTCCAGATAGAGCAATATTTTCATAGATTTCCCAACTTCTAGACGTCTGACTGTCAGAACTCCTAGAGTTGTCTAGATACATCGCCCTGTGTAGTGTAAGACGGATTCAGGATCCATGTGCAGATCTCTTTATTAAATGTAAAGCCAGAGGGAGAAGTCCAGAAGATGTTCATGGAGAACCAGAGAAGCAATAAACAACCCAAAAATGAAAGGGCTAATAGAGGATCCAGATAGGAAGGGAAGAGGTTCAACACCTCTTACAACACCTTGGGCTGACAAGACTACGCAAAGAATAGTCCAATGTCAAATATCTATCTATCCATTCATTCTCCAAACCACATGTCCTCTGTAGGGTCACAGGGACCAAAACAGCTAATATATAATCCAGTGTTATTATCTATGAATCTAAAAAATGGTGATGATTAAGGTTTTATGTATTTTGATCATTTTAAATGTAGTGCTGTAATGTAGCATAGTAAATCATACAACTCTAAATTATATTTTGAGGGGGTTCAATGCAATATAATGCACAAGGGGCAACAAAAACTAGTGCCAACACTTGCTGTTGCTAATAAACGTAAAATGCATTAAACCCTTATCTTGTAAAAAAAAAATAAAAAATAAAAAATATATATATATATATATATAGCTGTTCCTAAATCTTTGAATGGATTTGAAGTAATGATCATCTAAGCATTGTACAATATTTTGCACGTTATAAATGTTATTATAAATGGTTAAAGGGGTAGTAAAATTGACCCAAAATTTAAAGGGCTGCATGCATTAGTTTTTCGCACATCTTTTGTCCATCCATTCTTCTGGTGCTTATGCTGGACCAGGTCCTGGTGGCAGCTGGCTAATTAGGGCTGCCCGTTCGTCCTTTTTATCTACAACTTACCCCAGCTCCTCCTGGGGGATCCCAAGGCGTACCATCTGCCTGCCATAGCCATATCACCCTGAAGCCCTAGACTGGCCACACACTAAAGCTAAGCAGGGTTGAGTCTGGTCAGTATCTGGATGGGAGACTCCTGGGAAAACTAGGTTACTGCTGTAAGAGGTGTTAGTGAGGCCAGCAGGGGGCACTCACCCTGTGCTCTGTGTGGGTCCTAACACACCAGTATAGTGATGGGGACACTATACTGTTAAAAAGTCCTTCAGATGAGACATTAAACCGAGGTCCTGACTCTCTGTGGTCATTAAAAATCATTAAAGAGTAGGGGTTTAACCCCGGCATCCTGGCCAAATTTTCCCATTGGCCTCTGTCCATCATAATGGCCTCTAATCATCCCTATATATACTGATTGGCTTCATCACTGTCTCCTCTCCACCAGTAAGCTGGTGTGTGTGTGTTCTGGTGCAATATGGCTGCTGTCGCATCATCCAGGTGGTGTTGCACATTTGTGGTGGTTAAGGAGATTGCCCCATTCCATGTGTAAAGTGCTTTGAGTTGCAAGAAATATGTTATATAAATGTAACGCATTATTATTATTATTATTATTATTATTATTATTATTATTATTATTATTATTATTGTTACCCCGGGATCTCAGTTGAACATGCCCGGAAGAGCTCCACCGGGAGGCCTCATGACTAGATGCCCGAACCACCTCAACTGCCACCGTTCAATACAGAGGAACAGCAGCTCTAATCCAAGTCTCTCCCGAATATCAGAGCTGTCTCTCAGGATCAGCCCACACACCCTGGAGAGAAAAATAATTTCAGACCATAGTTGACCATAGGTGAAGGTCAGAACATAGATCGACTGGTAAATCAAGAGCTTTGCCTTTTGGCACTGCTCCTGTTTCACCACAACATTCTAGTGCAACAACTGCATTACTGTCTTCACAGCACCAATCAACCTATCGTTCCCATGATCCCACCGACCCCCAATCATAAACAAGACCCAAGATATTTGAACTCCTCCACTTGGGGCAGCAACTTACTCCCCACCCAACCCTCCTTGGATCCCCACCTTAACACGGTGGTGGAGTATGAGTGTGTTAGTGACCATGGAAGAGGTTTTGCCCAGATCTTTAGCTCCTGGTTGGCTCGCCCTTGAAATTGGTAGAGGGAAATGGGGGCCCTCTCCTGGATGCAGGCCTGGGAGAGGATCTCTTAGATGGACATCTGGTGGCCAGGATCTGGTCCATGAGACTCACTCGGGCTCATCTGAGGGGGCCTTCCCCTTTTGGGTATAATACCTGCAAGGAAACGATGATGGCATCGGTGCAATGTACAATGGGTGGCATCTACTTATAGATGATAACGATTACATGATTCTTTTGTGGTTGTTTATTCTTGTCCAGTTTTCAATGTAAAACTTGCACAAGCAAGTAATTAGTGAAAGATAAATAACAACTTAACGTTGCTGTATGGACCAGCGCCCTCTGTTGGTCAAAATAAACACCACATGATTGAGGATGCACACAATCATTTTAATTTCCCACTGTAGGTGTTATTTCTCTTTGCAGTAAAAAAAGAGGAACTCCAGCCAGGGTCGGGCCACCAAAAAAGGAGACTATCTCCAGGAAACAGGGACGATTGGTCTTATGGTCTTTCTGTCAATAATTCTGGCTGACTGTAAAGCTTTTAAAACTTTCCAACTGCTTGACAAACCTTTCTTTATACTTCTAAGACTAATTGAAATTCAACCACAAGCTACTTTCACCAAAGTCAGAGCTCTCTGAAGATCTGTGCGGACGTAGCATGCTATATCTTTTCTAAATGATTGGTGTTGTGGGTTTCCTTTATCAGAACTTCAAAGTTGCCAAAAATCCAAAAGACTGGAAAAAGAATTTCAGATTCAGCTTCTGTACTGTAACATTAATGGTCCTGTATTTATGTTTATACCAGAGAGTAATGTGGCAGAACTGGATGGAGGAGAGAAGGCTGACAGAGAGGCTGAAGGGAAAGTAAGTCGGACATACATGGGTCTGGTATTTTACACATAAACAGTCCTGTGACTAGGGTAAGGAACACATACATATTATGATAAGAGAGATGTTGTACGTGATGTGGTTATTATTAAAAATAGGTCTCATGGACACTAGGAGGGTGTGTGAAATGGTATTGGACTATTGTCACACGAGTCAGTGCAAATGTTTATTTGTGTGTGTGTTTGTGCAGAAGGCCGCTGTTCGCCCAGCTCTCCATGCAGAGTCTCGTCAGAAGCAGCTCAGCCACCTGCGGGACGAAATCAATGAGAAACAGCGACTCATTGACGACCTTACCGAGTCAGTCTCAGTTCCAGTGTCTTCTGATGGCCTTACACGTTGTAGTTTAATCACTGAATGTTGTAAATGAGGTGCTGATGGTGTCGTAACTTGTCTTGCAGTAAGAACCAGGCTCTAGAGCTGGAGCTGGCTCATGTGCGGTCCAGTTTCAGTAACCTGAAAATGCAGGACGACACCAAGAGCGCCTGCTTGGAGCAGCTGTCGTACGTTTTTATACTATTGCACAAATACACTGAGATTGTTTGATCATGTTGTGAGTGTTAAAGAGGGCCTATCCTGCTATTTCCATGTTCATCTGTCTTTAGTGTGTAATGTTGAGGTCTTCTCTATATCAGTGTCAGTGTTTCTGAACTCCTGAAACGCTCCATTGTAGTCTTGAGTTTCTTCCGGGAACGAACACGTCAAAATATTCCTCATTTAAATAATTAATATGCAGAATAAAGGGGCGGGGCCTGGTTGAGTTAGTTAGTAGTGTGTTAAACTGGCGGTTATGGTAAGGGGCGGGACATTTCCAAACACACTCGAAGCACTCAACCAATCACAACACACTGCTCCAGCCGACCAATCAGAGCACTGTGTGCTTTTCAGAAGGCGGGGCTTCATAGATACAGGAACTAAACAGAGCGTTACTGATAGACTGGGAAGAGAGGAGCCGCAACAATGGAGAATATGAGGAAAATAATCAACATTCAAGCAGGAAAACCTGCTCTAGTAGAGCCTGAAACAACATCAAGACTGTGTACAAGAGCATGATAGGTCCTCTTTAAGGGATGCTACAGTGTGCCCTGACTGTTTAATGCGTGTTAAAGTTTGAGTTTTCTCATCAGCTTTCAGCAGGAGAGACACGAGCAGTCCAAGCAGGATCTCAGGGGCCTTGAGGAGACTGTTGTAAGTTTATCATACAAACTCTGGTTAACACTTTATTTTGAGGTGTCTTTGTTACACTGTAATTATACATTTAAGTACTGAGTAATATTAAGTAACTACACATCTTACTATAGGGTTAGGATTAGGTTTGGTTTGGTTTAGGGTTAGTTGCAAGTAATTATACATGATTTATAGTTATGACTATAGTAACTACATGTAACATATGTAACAATGACTGGTAAGATAAAGTGTTACCCAAACTCTTCCTCTTATTCTACAGTTCCTTCTTTTACATCATTCTCGACTGAATTTCTGCACCATGATGATGTCATTTTAGAGTGTTTGCTGAAAGCATATTATTTATAGATGTAATCAGAAGATACACATGCTAACCATTGGCATGATAAATAAATACACATTACTAAAACAACAGAAACATTTGAAGAACAGCCAAATCACTTACTGTCAAAATTAAGTATTTATTTGGGTTTCATATTTCATCTGTCAACACATCTGTCTCTTCACTGTGTTCCTGTTGACCCTGGACTTCCAAATATCCATACGTGTTTCTGTGCGTGAGCTCCCCCTGCTGCTCTGGCTGAGAGGATAACAACCTCAAACCGGCTCAGATCACATCATTTGTTGGAAAATCAATAGATCTTTAGTGGAGATCTGATAGAACTCTTGTAGTTGCATTGCTGAAACTGGGCTTGAATATTCAGCATGTTTTCATCTCATTGATTGTCAATCATCTTTAGGGCCATGTCTTGAAAATGAACGTGTTAATAACCAAAACTGATATTTTGTATCTACTTGTCTGTGGTCTCATATAGCAGCTTCTCTCTCTGCCTTAGGCTCGGGAACTCCAGACCCTCCACAACCTGCGCAAGCTGTTCGTTCAAGACCTCACGACTCGGGTTAAAAAAGTGAGTTCCGCATGTGAACATGGATATTTTGCTTAACAAATGTCCACTGTTGTGTGTCTTTCTGACATGTTTTCCTCACACAGAGTACAGAAATTGGACCTGATGATAGTGGGGGGTCTAACACTCAGAAACAGAAGATTTCCTTTCTTGAAAACAACCTGGATCAGCTTACAAAGGTTCATAAACAGGTCAGGATGCACTTTCAGGATACTATACATTTCTGTAAATTAATTCTCAAGGTCCCGATATAAATATGTAAATACAGATGAATATGTAAATATGTCTGTTGTGTAGAAAACAGCAGTTCAGAAAGCATCTGATCATAGTGATGCGGAGATAGTTTAGTCACGTCACGTTTACAGCACTTTATATAATAGACTGCTTAAAAGCAAGCAACTTTACTGCATTAAACATGAAAAACGTGTCAGAGTCGCTTTCAGTAAATACAGCTTTAGTTTCTACTATAAAGCGGCTCTCCAGTGTGTTCATGTTTTTACTCGCGTCAGACCTCGACGGACTGAACAGAAGAAATGAAGATTTACTCCTCAGAGAAGGCGGAGCCTCAGAGACACACCCACCTATGACATCATCACCACGGACCAATGGCAGCTTAGAGGCTGTTTCGAACTCAAAACAAATTTCATTTTGGCCTGATTGACATCACACCAGTTCAAAATTCTGTCATCAATTACTCATCCTCATGTTGTTCCAAGCCCACAAGGCTTTCATTCATCTTCAGAACACAAATGAAGATATTTGTAATATTCTCTCATACATCATTTTTGTCCATCCATTGAAAGTGCACAATCAAAATGTTCTAAGTTTCATAAAGATCAGTTTAATCTTAGTGTACGTTCACACGACAACGATATGCTAAAAACGGAGAAGTTTTTCCTTTGAGTTTTCCGCGCACAGACGACACCATTGTCAACACGATCCCCATTCACACGGATCCGTGAAAGCTACTAAAATCGCTGTACTCTGCTGCCAGGCCAGTAGATGGCGATGAAACACTATAGACTGAACACGTAACACACATGAGCATGACATCATCGTCTCCAGAGATTCACGTTTGTGTTGTCTACATGAGACTTGCACTTTGAAAAGTTCGCCTTTTTCAGGCACCCAAAACGCCGTTGTCATGTAAACGAACGGCCAAAACGCATAAAATGTTTTAAATGGTGTCGTGTAAACAGCGCCTAAGTCTTCTGAAGAGAAATGATTGCTTTATTCAATTCACTTTTATTTGTATAGCGCTTTTCACAATACACATCGTTTCAAAGCAGCTTTACAGAAAATGCCACATTACAATTTACAGAGATCTGTTATCAGAGGAAACTCGCTAAGTTATGTATTTCAGAAATGTACATATACAAAATCACAGTTAGCTAAAAATGTATGAATTTAAACAATGTAATAATTAATGGCAGAAACAATGAGCTAATTGAAGTAATTAATACTTGTTTGTTAAGAAATGATTATAACATTTAGAAAAATGTAGCATTGATGCATGTTGATTCAGAGTTTGCGATTTCCTTCACATATAAACAGTGATCAGCGCACATACACAGATTTTCACTGTTTTTCAGTTTTGAGCAGGAACAGAGTACAAGCTCCTGCATTTCATGATGTTGTGTCCCTTTACTTATAATTTCTGCTAACACTAACCGCTAGTGAACACGTGTGTGCAGCTGGTACGTGATAACGCAGATCTGCGCTGTGAGCTTCCGAAGCTGGAGAAGCGTCTTCGTTCTACGGCTGAGCGGGTTCGGGCGCTGGAGACAGCACTGAAGGACGCGAAGCAGGGCGCCATGAACGACCGGCGCCGCTACCAGCAGGAGGTGGAGCGCATCCGGGACGCCATGCGCCTGCGCTATCCTCTGCGCCGGCCCAACGCCGCTCAGATCGGTACTGCTCGCACTGCGCAATCATATATACTGATACGACAGGTGAGCAGTAAGGTACTGGAGGCTAGTGCTGTGTGGTGAATAAGTCCCGGCTGAAGGGCGATGTTCGCTCGACGCGAAAGCGGAGTCAGCCGTGAGTTACTCACCTCATAGCACTAGCCTCCAGGACCTTACTGCTGTTATAAAACGATTACCTATCAATACAAATATTAAAGCCGAAAAATATGTATCGATGCAACTTTCATCAAGTAAAATTCTGGAAGTAAAGAAATGCCAAATGTTTTTGAATATTTCAAATCAAAACATTTAACATTAAAAATACAACCTATAATATTCAACAGGATGTGCTGTGTTGAATTGGCTGTTGAATTTGACCCGCTGAATTTGTAAAGCGAAATAAAATGGACCAAAAATTGCCTGTCGAATATTATAGGTTGTATTTTTTAACAGAATGAATATTTTGGAAGTGAAATCTGAAAGGAGAATTTTGTTGATTTTTTTTATTATGAAAATGTAGGTGAAATGTTTTGAATTGAAATATTCACAGCTTAAATATACAACCATGTTGAATTTCATGTTGGGGTTCCTCATGTTGTGGTTCCTCATGTTGTGGTTCCTCATGTTGTGTTTTGTTTTGACAGCTAAGCCAGTGAGACCCGGACACCACGTCTCGGCCACCTCCCCCACCAGCTTCTCCAGCACAGCACGCTCCAGCAAACCCGCCACGTCCTACAGCAACGCCCTGTTCCTGCAGGAGGAGAAGAAAACCAACCCGTGAGTGTGTGTGTGCTCTCGCCCAGGCCCTGTCTGTCTCTCGTCTTCTCCTCCTCTCCTCCTCTCATCTGTCCTCTGTTCGTTTCAGTGTTGGATACAGCACTGTGAGATCCATAGACATACTGAGCTCCTGTCCGCTCGACGTGGAGAACGGTAAGTGTGTGTGAGCTGTGACACCACTAAAACAACAACATTTATACACTGCCGCTCATACTTGATATTTAGAAATAAAATCATTTTATTCTGGATGAACAGGGAAAAAAAAGTTATAGATGGAAGGGATCAACTCAATGTGTGTGCAGGTGTAGACCAGAGGTCAGCAACCTTTTGCCATTTTTAATTTGCCCCAGTTAATGAAAATGTCCAAAATTGATAGCAGTAACTTGTTTAAAGAATAAAAGTGTCTTGAGGACTGTAACTAAATGCAGGAAAGCGGCTCCCCAGGACCAGGAACGAGGAACCCTGATCAAAATTTCCTGTTCACAATTTTTGTCTGAAAATTTTTGCACGTTAAAAAATAAATACAATAATTACACGCTGCCTCCGAAACTTTCGTCCGTCATAAAAAAATTCGGATCGGGTTCGATTTTCTGCGTTTTTCTCAACTGTAGCAAGTATTTTGAGAGGTGTTTTGACAATTCAGAGCCACCCATTGACGAATACGAAAAAAAACTAATACAAAAGTTTCGGACTCAGTGTGCAAGGACCTTAAGGGCGATACCTATAACAATAACGATAAAAATATATTTCTAAAAATTGTTCTCAATATTGAAGAATAGCAGAGTTCACTCCACAGCTATAACGATAGCGATATAGAGAAACGATATTGTTGGAATCACTTTCAGAGCGATTTTTTTCCAGCTGTTGAACGATAAAACACTGACAGCCAATCAGAATCCACTCGAATTTAAGGGCTTGCACATTTATAATGGCAGACGTCATTGTGGAGAAGTTAATCGCTCACCTCGCTCCGGCATCAGCTGTTCTGGCGTCCCTCCTCCTCCCCAGCTCCACCTGCATGATCTTGGCATCTCTCTACCAGACTCATCGTCCGAGCATTAGCAGTCCCACTGGGGGGTTATCTCAGCTGAAGCTGAAGCCGCTTCCTCGAGCCCCTCCACTGCGGACAGCAAGACAAGTACACTTAGTCTTATTAAAGATTATATGGGCAAAGGAACTCGTGAAACTTGGCTGGGGCGATTTGAGGATTCTCCCAGCTAATCGTTGGCTACAGTTACGGCAGATTTGGTGCAATTGAATTCAAGCAAAAACAACTAAAAAACAGATGGGTGGCTCGTGAAAATCAATAATACCAGTGAATGAAAAACAGGCTCAGTTGTCACACTAAATTTGGTAAGCTGTTTTTATGTTTAATGTTTTAATTTAACTAATACTCTGTCTACACCAGACACGAACGGCGCCATGCAACACTCAAAATCCCCGACAGTAAACTTATACGTTGTTCTATTTCTGACTACGAAGAACAAATGGATTTACAACGGTCGCTTTGTTGTGTCCAGTGTAGACAGGCTGCTGCAGGACATAATAGAAAAACTGAGGGCATATCAATCTTTAGATGCCTATAACTATATGTGCTGAATGGTCACGTACACGACTTGTGTGGTTCGATCTGCAGTTCTGCCCAGCCAGCGCCAAGCCCAGAAGACGACCATGTAAAGAGTGACATTACAGTGCCATTTTAATGATGTGAATATTCTCTAGAAATAAAAATTCCAGATACAGCAAATTACTTTTTGAACTTTATATATTATTCTTTCTCACCAGGTTCTTCAGAAAGTCTAGTCACAATCAATAACAAAAATGTATACAATCATAGATGATTCACAAATAATCACAATAGTTTAGAAAACATTATGCGACAAAATTTCAAATTGGAGCCTGTACTCCGTCGATTCTGGCACACAACAACACAACAAGATCATTATTATGTAGCTGAATCTGTGCTGGTTTGTATTGGCCGCCTCTTTACGCCTCTTTTAATTTATGCCGAGACGTAATTGTGACGTCGTTGCAAAAATGGTCTATACGCATTATATTAACTAATACATCAAGGATGTTGGCGTTGGTTGGGGGGGCACGAGTGACATTAGATGTAGGGGGGCACATGTCTTAAAAGCTTGGAAACCTCTGGTCTAAAGAACCTTTTTCAACTATAAAGAGCCTTTTGTGCAATGGAATGGTTCCATGGATGTTAAAGGTTCTTCATGGATTGCCAATAAATAACCTTTATTTTTAAGAGTGGTTTACATTTTATTTCTATGGTCCACTTTATTAGACATTCTACAGACTATAAGTACATGTCAACTAACTCTCATTAGAGCATTAGTACTGTTAGGTTAGGGTTCGGGTTAGTAGAATAAGTTGACATGTAGTTGCAAAGTTACTTATAGTCAGTAGAATGTCTGTTGGGGAGCATCAGAAACGGGCAAGAAGGGCCGAGAGCCGTGGGAACAGAGCGAGTGTTAATGCGCCACACCGGTCTCGAGTCCCACGGAGGAACTCCTGAAGGATAAAGGAGGAGTGACAGCAGTGAAGGACGAGAGAGGACCAGGCCTGGCACTTTATGTTGTGGTTTTGTTTTAGTTTATGTGACAGTCGTCCATGAAGGGCTGCCGCTTACTTTCGTTTTGTTCTTTATGTTTGTTTTATTATTAGTTATGTTTACCGTTGGCCGGTTCCCGCCTCGTTCTTCCCGTATCAACAAACCACATTACACAGATAGTAAGCAGACAGCCTACTAATACTCGAATGTACTTGCAGAGTTACTTATGTAGTAGAATGTCTAAAGTGGACCACTGAAAGTGTAACTTAAGAGTGTAGATTACTTTATCAAGAGATCCTGTTATTGTCAAGTCTTAACCCGGCCTCCAGGCTTCTGATGTTAAAGACTAGCAGCTTTAAAGGGCCAGAACCAGTTTATCTTAGACACAATGTTTTTGCTTGTAACAGTTGTAACCTTTTATTCTGTTCCTTTATGCTTTTCAGGAAATAGTACAGACATTAATGATAACAGGTAAGCAAACTCCTGTGCTCTAATGGGATGGATCGACTCAATTTCAGGTCTTAACAGAATTAAATTTTTGACTTTATGTTCCAGTTATCTTGTGTTTATGTTTTATGCTGACTGCTTCTGTGTTTCAGGAGTGATGTTCACTGTGGCAGTATGGCGGACGATGCTTCACGACTCTTCATCATGCAACAGGAGACCGCAGCCAGTTAATCATTTAATGTAAGCAAACACACACACACACATATATAATGAGCTAAGAAGCACATGTTTTCATCAGTTTTCAACTTTTGTCCCACTTTCTCCAGATATTCCAGTCGTCTGCATGCAGCCGTTCAGCCTTCGCCATCTTCTCCACAACTTTATTCCTAGACTTCTTGGCTCTGTACTGTCTTATATTGTATGAAATATTCCTCTATCGTTCATGCAGAGTCACATCATGTATCCTGTCTCGCGTATATCACTGTTGCATGTTTGTCTGTTTAGTATGAAAACTCATAGGTTGTAAATGAACCCTCACATACAATAGATATTTGAATACGCACATCTATATTGCTTGCATTATAATACAGAAGAGAACTAGAAATACCTTCCCTTTAGTCTTGCTGAGCCTTAAAGAAAGACGGTTAAATATTGTGAAGATTCACATAGAACAGTGTGTGTGTGTGTGTCATCGTGTAGATTTTGATAATATTATATTCAAGTACTGACTACCTCCAATTATGGGAAAAAAAAACATTTTCAGTAATATTTGATTTGCATTGTATTTGTTTTCACATCAAAATGATTAGGATGAAAATCGCTGTATGTCAAGAGAACATATCGTGGAGATTTACATTTCTGAAACGCTCGAAGTGCTTCAGGTATTCTGCCAAATGCTCTGAACAATCACAGCTCTGATTTCTCTCGCAAAATCCTGATCAGCCAATCAGGAAGACAGAATGAAGCGCCTGTGTCTGTGTGATGTTTCCCGTGAGGTCCGATGAATGCGTGACTCCATTCCTTACACTTTTCTTACAATCCTCTTTCAGGATGTCTTTAGACTGATTCACTTGTATATTTAGCAAGACAATGAATGAGTGAGGCCGCAGAAACTGTATTATGATGGTTTAATCATAGATTTAGTTGGCACTGAAATGCTTGCTTCTCACACTTCTTCCCCGATTCAAACCTCTGTCGTCACCATTAGAAGAGTAAATACTTCAGAAACCGATGAAGAGAGTTTGGGCAAAGGCTCAACTGATTTACTCAAGATATCTTTGTTGAAGGTTGTTTTATGTGATATATGTACAGTGAGCTAGTTTGCTGGAAGCTGATGCGAGAAATAAATGTAATTCAAAGAAAAATGAGATTCTTCGTTTTGTTCTGTTTGTTTTTTTTCCATCTTGAAGAGGTGAGGTCTTTTCTTTAGGGCATTTGTCAACAACACAAAACAAATGCTAATTAGTAGAATTATGACATACCATTTTTAAGAGTTTTTACCAGAGGTTGGTCCACTTGAACTTTTTATCATCGCTTTGGAACTATTTTCACAAGTTTCACAAACTCAGCTGCTATATTGTTTTCTTTAGTGTTCTACATGTTTCCTTTCACATAACTTTTGCTGCAGAACATAACATTGTTACCTAAGATGTTTGATTTAATCACTAAAACTCAAAATTAAATTTTCATTTACAATCAGATAATGAAATAGTTCCCTTTCGAGAGAACTCTACGCGTCATTAGGGGCTTTCGCACCGGGTAGTAATGAGAACAAGCCACCAGGGGGGTTCCCCGAGAACTAATGGTTCCCTTAGGAACGTTTTCCTGGTTGCATTCGCACAGGCAGTAGGAACTCTTAAGTGACATAAGCCGCGCTTCTTGTTGTGACAAAAGGAGTTCCTAGAACTAAGATCGTTCCTAGTTCCTGCGGTGCGAACACGGCAAAATTCGGGTACTTCCACCAACAGGTCTAGGACCTATGAAAAGGTTCCTCCGGTGCGAAGCCCCTATTATGTTGACGACGCTATGGGCACTCCCCCAGCCTGACCAGTGTCTGAAGCACGTGTGCCACACACCAATCTGAATTGGCTTCGGCAATAAGATAACGTCACTGGCGCACTGCATGCACTATAAGGGGCGCCCAATACGTCATCATCTTCTTTGTCTTCAGTAAGACCGCTGTTGTCTGTGCGCTCCTGGCGAAATGGAGAAAGTGTTCAGGAGATGTGTGGCGCCATGCAGGAGGTTTTAACTCCTGAGGATACACAAGAACTGTGTGTAATCTGCTCTGAGGAGTTCGACGTGTTGGAGTTGAGGCGGATGAACAGAGCTAGTCCACCTCCTCCCTCACTCCCACAGACAGAGAACTGGTGGAAGTTATGAAATGCTCCATGGACAGACTGAAACTGGACTGGTCCGTGGAGAGAGAGGAGTGCGCTCCTGGCAGGCTGGATGAGCGGTTTCTCCCGGGTCATAAACAACCACAGTTTGTCAGCCTTCTATTTGTCAGCTTCATGATGAAATGGTGAAGTCCTGGAAGAAACTGTTCTTGGCCCGTATTTATTTCAGCTCCGACACTTAGCGACTGCTATGAGAAGGGGGTGGAAGAGGCGCTTGTGACTAACTTCTCCCCTGGAGTGGTGTCCTCGTGGAGGGCTCCTGCTTTGCCTACTAAGCCCTAGTCTAACGCAGCCAGACCTTCAAACTCACAGCAGAAAGTCTGGAATCTATAGCGGCTTTTGTTGGCTAAGGACCACCCAAGAGGACGTTTGACTGGCATGTAATGCAAACAATCACAACTTGCATTGTTCCGCGTCATGTTTAGGGGTGTGAAAATGTAAAGTCGATATCCCTACAATAACAGACCTGGCATGCATCTAATAAATTATTAATTCAAGAATGTTGTGCAAGTTTACTGCAACAATGGAGCCGCGAACTTCTCATACTTTTGAAAAGCCAGCGTTTAGATCAGGGGTGCCCAATCCTGCTCCTGCCGATCGACTGTCCTGCACAGTTCATCTCTAACCCTAATCAAACACACCTGACTTTAATTTTCAAGTGATCCTGAAGACCTTAATTGGTTGCTTCAGGTGTGTTTGATTAGGGTTGGAGATGGACTGTGCAGGACAGTCGACAGCCAGGAGGAGGATTGGGCACCCCTGGTTTAGATGATCCTGGTAAGCACTCACTGTCATGGTTGTCAAATGACACCCCTATTCTTCTACGAGGGGGTTTGGCGTCACAGCATTTGTTTCCAGGCGGACCATTGAAGGAAACGACACGCGTCTCCCGGTCATCCTGTAGAATTCAACCAACCAGATGAAGACTTCGAAACTCCTGAAGTGTTTCCAGTTAAGTGTACTTTATGCATCAGACGTTCAGCCAACGGTCCGTAGGGTATGACGTCTGAAGCTGAGACTAGCGAAGCCCTGCCATTTAACATAAACTAGTGGGCAAGGCAAATGCGGCGGGCCGGGCTGGTGGTGCGCTGCACACTATGGGTCTGCTTCAAGCTTACCGGGCCGACCTGTTAAGAGACCTCGACTGCGGCGAGGGACTGTCCCAGAGGCAGTCCTGGTCCTCCGCCACACCACTGATTGTGTCCTGTCTGTGGCTTAAAGGAGAACTCCGGTCAATTTTAACATTGAGCTAATTTTTTTGTAAATTTGGAGTGCTGTCAGTACAGAGAACAACGACAAAAATTGGTGTTGCCTACACCGTGTTATCCTCTTTTTAAAATTTGCACCCTGTTGACTTCGATGAGGCAAGTTTTAAACCTGCTTTTAGCCTCTTAACATCCTTGATGTGTCATTACAAGTGCACAGCTAATGTGAGTGATTCCTTCAGAGTAAACACGGTGAATCTGACTGCAGTAGATGTGAAAGATTTGAATAAAAATTATGTTATTTCAGCCAGCGCACATACCTGTATTTACATCCTGTTTTCGGTTGAAGTCCACAGTAGTCGACTGTCGAGTTCGGGCGCATGATCGTACGTACTAAACCTATGCGTGTGAACTCGACAATTGATTACTGTGGACTTCAGCCGAAAACAGGATGTAAATACAGGTATGTGCGCTGGCTGAAATAGCCATGATTGTCTCAAATACTGGGTATTGGTCGTGAGCGCCCCCTTAGGGTACGTTCACACGACAACGATATGCTTAAAACGGAGAAGCTTTTCCTTTGGTTTTCCATGTACAGACGACACCATTGTCAAAACGACCCCCATTCACATGGATCCGCAAAAACGAATAAAAACGCTGTATTCTGCTGCCAGGCCAGTAGATGGCAATGCAACACTATAGACTGAACACGTAATACTAGGGCTGGGAATCGATTAAAAAAAATTAACTAATTATTCACAAAATTTGCTGTGATTTATCGCAATTAATTGCATTTTCCCCCAAGCTTGTAATCGTCAATATTTAAATGTAGAATCACCTAATTAAATTAAACAACACAAAGAAAGTATATTTTAAATAATATTTTAATGACATCTTGTGAACTGTAAACAGAACCACAGAGTAGTTGTTCCCATCAAATAAAATGCGTGCAGCAACATTATAAATATATACTGCAGTAACGTGGATTGGCGGGGCCCTCCTGTAGCCTCGCTAGTTACGTTGCTAGCACCTGGGTGCTTTGCTTTTAAATGGTATTTTAAAGACGAATTGCTTCTATGGTATTTGAATTCAGCTTTGCAAATTGTACACCATCTTTGTTTTGTCAAACGCGCCATCAGGCAACTTTTTAAATGCAAACTTTCCTCCTAAAACTCCATCCTTGTCCTTTTCCTTTATGACAGGGTGACTTGGTTCAGCACACTCACAACTGCAGCCGCAACAGGAAGTCATTAAAACGAGGCAAAAAAAGGAGACCAGAGACATTTTAATATAAATACAGCAAACATTGCACATAATTCAAATGATGGGACTACAGTGATATTTTTATGGGTACCCGTAAATGGCAGATAAGACAGCAAAAGAAACCATAAAAAACAACAACATTAATATAAGTGTTAGTATAAGTAAGAATGAAATTAAGAGTATTGTTAAAAGAAAGAGGAAAAGTAGAAAAGGTTGAAGGAAAGGTGATAAAAACAATGGGATAAGGAGAAGAAAGGTCGATGGTTATACAGAATTCAAAGGAAAGTGGGAGAGATGAGAAGTGCAGGAAAAAAACAGGAGAGATGAGATAATAATATCAAGGAAGAGATTTGGACATACAAGACTAAACAGTTCACTTTATAAAATGGGTTTACATAATATGGGAACTTGTGAATTCTGTGGAGAATTTGAAACTGGAACATGTTATGCTGTCAGAAATACGAGGCTGAAAGAAGGAATGCAAAATCTAGCAAAAATAAAACTGCAATTTATATTAGGAGATATTTTACAAAATTACTCTGGAAATTAATGTTATAGTTTTATTTTTCTGTATCTTAGAATAGCTCATATGTGGGAGAGGATATAAAAATGTCATATTGATCCACACTCCATACCAGTAGGTGGCGGTAAAGTACACCATTTTGTTGTTTGTCAACCGCCAATAAAATCTCAAAGAACAAGAAGAACAGTAGTGGATCCACCATTGCAAACAAACCCTGCGTCTCAATGTCCGTCCTATCCATCCTGAACAGTGTGTGAGATTCAGCGTGTCCCAAAGCAGAGTGTGTTGAAGAGTGTGCCGGGAGTCCCCGGATGATCTACGATTCCTAGTGTGGATCCGTGCTCTCTATAACAGCTAATATTACCCACAATCCACTGCGCTTTGGAGGAGGAACTACAAACACGAGTAAAAAGTGTTAAAAAAAAAAAGGAACATGGCGGATGTGAGCGACCGACGGTTGCTTTTAATCTTTAAATCCTACTAGTCTCTATTTTTTTAAATAGGTACTAGTATCTAATAAATAAGTACTAGTATCTTTAAATAGACACTAGCACCTAAAGAATAAGTACTAGTACCATGAAAATAGATACTAGTAGGTTTTAAGGATTAAATGTTAAAACGGCTTGCCATACTGCGCCTTCTTTAAAACAATGATCCACTGTTACGTACGTCAGGTGACTGTAAATGCGTCAGGTGACTGTAATGTGTCAGGTCACTGTAAATGCGTCAGGTGACTGAAATGGGTCAGGTGACTGTAAATGCGTCAGGTGACTGAAATGGGTCAGGTCACTGTAAATGCGTCAGGTGACTGTAAATGCGTCAGGTGACTGTAATGTGTCAGGTCACTGTAAATGCGTCAGGTGACTGAAATGGGTCAGGTGACTGTAAATGCGTCAGGTGACTGAAATGGGTCAGGTGACTGTAATGCGTCAGGTGACTGTAAATGCGTCAGGTGACTGTAATGCGTCAGGTGACTGTAAATGCATCAGGTCACTGTAAATGCGTCAGGTCACTGTAAATGCGTCAGGTGACTGTAAATGCGTCAGGTGACTGTAATGCGTCAGGTCACTGTAAATGCGTCAGGTCACTGTAAATGCGTCAGGTCACTGTAAATGCATCAGGTCACTGTAATGCATCAGGTCACTGTAAATGCGTCAGGTGACTGTAATGCATCAGGTGACTGTAAATGCGTCAGGTCACTGTAAATGCGTCAGGTCACTGTAAATGCATCAGGTCACTGTAATGCATCAGGTCACTGTAAATGCGTCAGGTGACTGTAATGCATCAGGTCACTGTAAATGCGTCAGGTGACTGTAATGCATCAGGTCACTGTAAATGCGTCAGGTGACTGTAATGCATCAGGTCACTGTAAATGCGTCAGGTGACTGTAAATGTGTCAGGTGACTGTAATGCATCAGGTCACTGTAAATGCGTCAGGTCACTGTAAATGCGTCAGGTGACTGTAATGCATCAGGTGACTGTAAATGCGTCAGGTGACTGTAAATGTGTCAGGTGACTGTAATGTATGGAGCTAGAAGAGTCTCAATAAAGATAAATGCACAAACTGCATTCACATATGCACACACAGGATACACAAATGCACACACATGATTCATAAATACACACACAGGATACACAAATGCGCACAAAATTCACAAATGCACACACAGAATTTAAAAAGCACAGAAGATTCACAAATGCATACAAAATTCAGAAATGCACACAAAATTCATAAATACACACACAATTCAGAAATGAAAACAAAATTTACAAATGCACACAAGATTCACAAATGCTCAGGACAAGATTCAGAAATGTATTTCTGATGCACACACAAATATATCTTGATTTACAAACTGCTTGCGGTCTGTGAACTTCACTGCATTTGTGTGTGAATTTTGAGACTCCCCTGACTTGGCTCGACACACAAATGCCTTTTTTTAAACAGGGAATGACCTGTGACCAATCAGATACCTCCCTTGTTTTAGCCAATCACAAGAACGCACCCCACGTGGGGGACTGTTTACTTGTAAGCCAATCACATGAAGTGTGGGCGCGAGGCTAGAGCGAGGTGGGTGGAGTTCTGCCAGTTGGTTGAGACCATTTTTTACAGTCTATGGTTGAGGCGGTGGGCCGGACCTCGAAATTACGAATTTAAAGGAGACATATCATGCTTTTAAATTGTTCCTTTTTACATATAAATCATACATTTGTGGTCTATATAAAGCGGAACTGCAATGCTTGGGTCTGAATTCCTCATTATTATAGCTCCACAAGCCCCCTTTTTACCCTTTTTCTGAGGTGCTTCTGACAGCAACTCGTTTTACTGCGGTCTCTTTAAATACAATTGAGACACTTCATATCCCGCCCCCTCTCCAGGATGCAGAGGTTAAACTCCACCCCGTTCGGCCATTTTTGTAGTCTGATAGCAGAGATAGGATTATCTAGCGGCACAGAAACTTTTTATTCACACGTTATTAACAAAATGTCAACAACGGAAGACTTGTCCAGCCAGCCTTACATGTTCGAGCCAGAGTCGGAGCCGGAGCGAGATGAAAATGAAGACGACGAATCTGCAGAACAACGTCTTCATATGGATGTATCGCAATGGTGTGTACTGTATTTACACATGAAACTTTGGTCTTCCGACCTTTTACCACCGTGTCGATTTATTTTGATTAATTTGTGCGAGGGAGAGAGAGCAAGACAGCGTCTAGTTTGGAGACGGTGATGTCTTGTTTACATTTTCGCCGGGCTCCGAGAGAGAGTGCGAGCGCGCGCGAGACCGGGTCTCTCTCTCCGCTCGTTCTTTCAGTCAAACATGCGCCACAAGCGCGGCAGTTCATCTACATTAGACGGTGTAATGAAGCGTGTGGGTTACTACATCCAACAACCGAACATTTTAACTTACCCTCTCGTAACTTCTGCATCCTTTAGCTTGGACTACAAAATTGCAGCGAGAAATAATAATGGCGGATCGCTCGAAGTGTTGGGCGGAAGTCAATGTCCTTATTTGGCAGTTCCGCTGCAAATACTGTGACGTGATAGTTCACAAAACGTCATAGATAACAGAAAAATCGGAACAGGTTGAAAAATATGACCAAAACAGAATATAAAGATATCAACGAAGCACCTGAAGAGAATAATTTCATCTTTTCTGTACTTCTAAACACTCCAAATATACAACAAAATGCATTTAAGGGCTAAAAAAGTGCATTTAGCATGATATGTCCCCTTTAATACTTACCTCTCAGCTGTGTACGTTTTTTTTTTTTTTTGCTGAGGCCATGTAATAAAATCGTATAAGTACTGCAGACATTGTTTCCAACTTTGTTGTTTGCACATTTGACGCAAAATGTCCTTACAAACTCTTACTTTTTTAAACCGGCAAGTAAGTAGGAGTACTAATCATAACGTTAGAAAACCTCCCGTTTCCTTGACAACCAATGTAAATAATGAACACAGATTCTACGGCGGAGGCAAAGTAATCTTTGTCAGTGACCAGGAAGCTGCGTTCTTGAAATTTTAATTTTGCTTTAATCTTAAAAAATGTAATTTTAGTAATGTAGTTCAGTAATACTGAGGTAAAAATGAGGTGTTTTATCCGATTAGCCTCAAATGTAAAAAGCCCTGTAACTCCTTTCCCAGACAAGTTGGGCAAAGTCTGTTCAATGTAGCCTACACACAAATTATTTTTATTAATGCAATGGACTGTTGCCTATGGCTTGCTCAGTTGGGGATATTTAATTTAATTAATCAACAATACTATTGATCAGCATTACCAAACGTGGACGTTTTCCACTAGAAACAAACATTGATGTATTATTTTAATTTAATACTGTGAAGCTGCTTTGATACAATCTCTATTGTGAAAAGCGCTATATAAATAAACTTGACTTGACTGTAACGGCACATCCGTATGTCATATTTTCCTAATGTCTGGTACTGTTAAACATGTTTTCACGTGAATGAATAATGATATGCAAGTGATGCATATGACATACCCCCCCCAAAAAAGGTTGTTGCTCAGAAGTCATTCTGAATAGACACATAACCAACATATATTTAGAAATCCAACCCTTGAGAGTTTACATTTCAAGTCTCAAAATAAATATTGATATATATACGCATAAACACAAACAAAAACAACAAATATTAAGAATATATTTATTAAATGTATAAAAATTGTATGTGAATTTAGGATTGCAACTTATAACCACAACTAAAACATGGGGATTTTTTAAAGACAATCATCCCGCACATCCTATTCTATAATAAAATCAGCTAATCGAATATTTGAAAATCGTGCCTTATCCCTAATTAATATAGTATTATTGTGTAAGTGCATGACATGACAAGTAGCAAAGGCAGTGTAAGTGGGGTCAAATGTTCATAGCAAATTTAAAAATAAAACAATGTAGCAGCATCATAGTGTAAACTACCAGTGTATTTGTGCAAGAGTCAATCAGCTGCCCTTAGGTTACTGGAGGGTGGGGGTGGAAGGAAGAGGCTCTCTATGATTCCCCTATAGAAAGTTAAGAGGATGGATTTTTGGGAGATGAGCCTTCCTCAACTGTGGGAGGAAGTGCAGAGGTTTTTGGACTTTCTTGGCCAGGTTCTGTTGGTGGTGTCGATAGATCGAGATGGGTCGTCTGTGATGTGGATACTAAGCAACTCCGTGATCTTGACCTGCTCCATCATGGTGCTGTTGATGTGATGATTGTCAACGATCACCTCTGTAGTCATTTGGGTGTGGAGAGATATGATGTTGTCCTGTCCGTGTTAGATAAACAACTGAATTATATTCAGATAAATAAACACAGAAAGCGCACATTACTAGATAATATTCAATCACATTTTTCATCTTGACATTTGTATTAAGACTACTGCAGTTCTGACCACAAATAATTTTGTTAAATAGCTCAAAAACAGCCATCTTCAACTAAAATATTTTTCCACCATATTCCATCTTATACCTGTTCTGTTGTGTAGGTGAAGCCCAACCACTGACAGATGTACCATGCACAGAATTGTGTCATTGTATAAACTGTGACAATCAACCATAATTGGCTTAAATAACTCCATGACTACCACTATAAAGTTGATTTGAAATCATTCTTTATTTTGGTTTGCACTCTTTTTAGCTGATAATTAGTCTAGCTTACTTGTAGCCTAGGTAGCTTGCTGTAACCAACCTCGACATACCCTCCCGTTTACCCCGTGATTCTCCCTTAGTCAGACTTATTTCCTGCTGTCTTCTCGTTTAAAATTTTTCCCGTAATAATCCCGTATTTGAAAACTCTTTGCTTAGTTTATTGTGTATGTATCGAATTATTATTTTGGATTAGCCTAAGCAGCATACCGTTAGACCTAGCTTTACTGCTCCACTTACCAACATTCTTTCGTGGCTAACGTTACTGTTCTCATCAACAACAACCAGTGATGCGCGGGTTGATCCGAAATGAGCGGGTGCCTGCGGTCGAGTCATCCAAAAATATTTTTAATGATATTCGGGTCGCGGTCGGTCGGATCGTTTGAAATAAAGATGCCAATTAAACCTTTGTAATTGATATAGTTCTAGACACAATTTTCTATGAATACGTTTTAAATTTAATTTACACTTTATTGGCTGAATAACTGGCGCGAAGATGACGCACAAGCTCAGTCTGCAGGTAGAGATGGAGGCGGCAAGAGAAAAGGTGAAGACTGGGGAGTGGAAGCTCCGCAAATACACAAATAGAAAGAGCAAAGTGTGGGAGACATTTGCCGAAATAATGAAAGATGATGACCAAAGTGCTGGCTTTGTCATGTGTAGGCTACTTCTTGCGATGCTATTTACACATTTGATAACCACAAAACTGGCACGACCAACCAGGAACGGCGCCAGGATTCCAGTTTTGGATAAGCCAGACCAGTTGTGGGTGGGCCTTAAATTAAAAACGTTAAATAAAAATAAAATAAAAAAACGTTATCCAATCACTGCTTAACCTAATAAAAAAATATTTACTAATATAGCCTACTGTTATATTATCTGTGCGTATACAGAATATAGATTGTAATAGCTTGATGCTCTTTAAATATTGTGTTGCATTGTAAAAGTAAATCCGCGATCGCTCTCCATGGCTCTGACCAACGAAGAGAGCTTTGGAATCTCCATTATGAATATACCTGGGCTGCATTTTCCGATAACATTGTCTCTTAGCGCGCTGCGATAACTTAACTAAAGGTATACTACTGTACCACTAAAGGTATATCATTGCTAGGCGTCTTCAGGGCTATCATCCACTCGCGAGGCAGAGGCGCTGAGAGGCAGAGGCGCTGGCGCCCTCAACGGCGCTGTTTTTGGTAAAACATGATTTTGACGACTTCATTAAGTTTTGTTTTATAGAAAACTCTTTTTAAAAGATTTTCGTTTTGTATAAATTGTATCTTAATTTTGATCAATGTTTTATCAATCAATTGCCCGTATTTATTAAATAAGAAGCAAATACATAGCAGACAAAATAAGGCGCCGGTACGCGATCACTGCATGTGAACTGGAGGGCGCCGAAACTCAACTTGTGCCTCACAGATTTGATAAATATAGGCTATATATTACAGAAAGCTTGAAATGTCTACTTTTAAACGAAATATTCAAACCAAAATAAATAGGCTATACTCTCTGATTATATAGGCTAATCCATATGAAATGTGCATTTCTCTCTGGCGTTCATGGCGAGTCCGCAATCTCCGCATTGTCAACTTCATCTTTGCAGCGACACAGAAAACACCAGTTTATTACTAAACAATTAAATGTCTCCTTGCTAATTAGTAGGGAGGTTAAGCCCAAAAAATAGGCCTTTGACTTCAAGTCATGATGCAAAGGTCGTCTTTGGTATGGAAGTACCTTAGGGTCATACAAATAAATTTATCCTAAGACACAAGTGAGATCACACTTTGTATCAGAAATAAACAGGTTTTTTCAAAAATGGCCGCCAATGCGCCGAAAATACTCTAGAGCCCATATCTTTGCTTCTGTTATCACTATAATGACAAATTTGGTGTCAAAGTGTACATTTTTGGGGTCAAGGAATCCAATAAAATTGGTTTCAAGTTTAAAAAAACAAAAATTTTCCCCATACCATGACAATTGGGGGTAAATATGCACATTTCACAAAAAATTGTGTCATCAGAGTGACTTTACTTATCTTTTCCTTCAAAAACTTTAATTTTGTATTTAAGCAGTGCAGCTACTTCTGTACATTACATTTGTCCTAAGTAGCATGAGATTTCGACCAGTCAGGAGTAGCCTATAGCAAATCAGTTCCTGCAACAACACATCCCATCTGCACCAGGAGCTGTGAATGCTGTTGAAGGTCGGAGGTGACAGGTTAACACTTTGAGGTTCGTATGACTTCCTCATTAAATAGAAAAATGCTTTTAATGTTAGATAACTAGTAACTAGCTAGCTAGTAACTAGTTAGCTTCATTATAACTAGGTCGCTAGTAACTAGTTAGCTTCATCATAACTAGCTAGTGACTAGTTAGCGTCATTTTTATTGAAGCAAGCACATAGCCTACATGTTGCTAGCTAGTTAGTTAGCTTCATTATTTTATATTTTTTTACTTTTGCGAATGCTTGTTAATGCTCATATTATCTCTCTTATGATGTTAAAGCAACTTCATTTCTTTTTTCAGATTAGCCATAATGGAATGCCGTGACTGGAGTTTATGCTTCCTATGTCAGTCCGCCCTAAAGATTGAAAAAACATTAGATCCCTCTTAAACCGAGGACCGTGACGTCGCACGGTATGGCGCAGCCGGGGCCCCACCCTGGAGCGGCTGGGATGAGAATCAACACCTCCAAATCCGAGGCCGGAAAAGGGTGGCTTGCCCACTTCAGGTTGGTGGAGAGTTCCTGCCTCAAGTGGAGGAGTTTAAGTATCTTGGGGTTTTGTTCACGAGTGAGGGAAGGATGGAACGGGAGATTGACAGACGGATTGGTGCAGCTTTTGCAGTAATGCGGTCGATGTACCGGTCTGTCATGGTGAAGAAAGAGCTGAGCCGCAAGGCGAAGCTCTCGATTTACCGGTCAATCTACGTTCCTATTCTCACCTATGGTCATGAGCTTTGGGTCATGCCCGAAAGGACAAGATCCCAGATACAGGCGGCCGAAATGAGCTTTCTCCGCAGGGTGGCTGGGCGATCCCTTAGAGATAGGGTGAGAAGCTCGGTCACTCGGGAGGAGCTCAGAGTAAAGCCGCTGCTCTTCCACATCGAGAGGGGTCAGCTGAAGTGGCTCGGGCATCTGTTCCGGATGCCTCCTGGACGCCTACCCGGGAAGGTGTTCCGGGTGCGTCCCACTGGGAGGAGACCCCCGGGAAGACCTAGGACAGACTATGGAGACACTATGTCTCCCGGCTGGCCTGGGAACGCCTCGGTGTCCCCCCGGAGGAGCTGGAGGAAGTGTCTAGGGAGAGGGAAGTCTGGGCATCTCTGCTTAGACTGCTGCCCCCGCGACCCAGCCCCGGATAAGCGGAAGAAGATGGATGGATGGATGGATGGATGGATAGATCCCTCTTCATCATTCAAACTGAAAACAATCCTGAAAGATTGGAATCATGTTACAAAGAAGCTTTAGATAACATCCAGGAGCTGAAGGCATTAGGGGATCTGCCTGAGTTTATAGTGGACATTAGTGGTGGTAGTCAGGATGTAGTTCAGCTGATGATTCAAAATCCTATGGTGTGGCACAAAAGCTGCAGAAATGCGATTGATAAACAAAAAGTTGAGAGAGATTAAGAAAAAGAAAAAAGCATGAAGAGTCTGTGAGTCCAGTAAAAACATGGCGCATGAGTGACAAGTCTACCACATTTGCTTTACCCAGACCCTCAACATCATCATGTGAACCATTTGATAAACTGTGTCTCTTCTGTGGTGAAGTGGGCAAAAAAAAGGAACTGAGGAGGGCTGCCACCCTTGGCTTGGATAGAAAAGTAAAAGAATGTGCTCAGGTGGTGGGTGACAGGCATCTATTGGCTGAACTAGCTGCTGGTGACATGGTTGCTATTAATGCTGTTTATCATCGTGCATGCCTGACTAGGCTCTATAGAAAAGCAGAAACTGTTGGATGTGACTCAACTGAAAGTAATGCAACTCAGGTCATCAGAGCACATGTCCTCAATGAGTTGCTCGAATACATCGAGGACTATCGTTGCTCAGGGGAATCACTGGCAATGTCTTACTTGACAGCCCTCTATGACGAGCGCATTGCTGATCTTGGATTTCCAAACATCTCAAACATTCCAAACAAATAGGGTGTCAAATTTCCATTGCCATTAGATGGCAGACATGTCATACTTCATCCGCGACTCAAAAAAACGTCATGCTTCTATACAAAATCTTCGAGCTAGAGTGCATTGAATCAGTGCGAACAAAAGTGGAGCTAGTGTGCGAGTGAGCCATTTTATCAGAGCAATATTGTCAACGTCAGCGAGTATTTGCATTAGATTATTATTAGTATTATTATTATTATCTAATGGCATCAATAAAGCTTACCCGCAATGAAGTGTTGGGTCTTCTATTCGTGGATCCTGATTCTGAAGGGGAATATCTGCCTGATTCTGAAAGTGAAAGTATAGCCCTACACCAAGCACAAACGGTGAATCCTTTGCCCAATTTAGATGGTCCTTTACCCAATGTCAGTGGTGGGAACAATGTTTCTCGGGGTCGGAGTGTTCATCGCGAAGTTAGCAGGCGTGTTAGTGTTGTGGGGAACGAGGCGGGAGATTTTTACCATGTGTGCCTCTCCACAATCGCGGCGACAGTATTGTGGTGGAGACTTTGTTTGTCTAATGCCACTGGGTATGTTAGATGAGGTCGAAGTATTCATAGGACAGTTAGGGGGCAGATCTGGCCGCGCTGCTCGCAGCAGGAGCAGAGACGGTGTGACACGGGGCAGAGGGGCTATTATGCATAGTCTATCGCAAGCTGATGGGAATGCCGGCTTTTGAGTACTTGGCCAATGAGGATGATTTACTATATGTAGTAAATAGAAAATCTCTACAGCAAAAGGCCAACCGCTACTTGCATTCGGTTTGTCTCTACTATTTATTAGTAATGATTTACACAGTTTGTTTACTACTTACTATTTACCTGAGCATTCAGTATTGTGCAATATAGCATACAGAAGGTGAGGGACATTTTGGGGGGAAAGAAGTGCTGCATTTGATCATTTTATCATTTAAACGTGACTTTTCATGAAAATTCTATAATCCAAGATGGCCGCCACCATAATGACGTCATAATATGCAAATTAGATGGGAAAATGTAATCCCTACATACACTTTGGGTCATCCTTAATATTTCTCTAATTTACAGAAAGTCTCTATCTTTTATCACTTTTAAGATATAGCCTTTTGAAATTAAGATGTCAAAATCGAACATTTTAGGAAAAAACCTCTGGCGCCGAAACACTGTGTGTTTGGCATGTGTTTTTTAATAAAAAATTGCATACTTAACCTCCAATTGTCATGGTAAGGACAACATTATTGTTTTTTAGTCTTGGAACCTATTTTATTGGACTCCTTGACCCCAAAAATGTACACGTTGATACCAAATTTGTCATTATAGCTATAACAGAAGCAAAGATATGGGCCTCTCAAGTATGGTCGGCGGCCATTTTTAAAAAATGTGCGTATATAAGATACAAAATGTGATCTCACGTGTGTCTTAGGATAAATTTATTTCTATGGCCCTAAGGTACTTCCATACCAAAGGGGACCTTTGCATCATGACTTGAAGTCAAAAGTCACTTAACCTCCCTACTAAATTTAGACACATTCATAATCATTACTTTAACCGGTTCTTTGTGGCACGCTTTAAGCGTGCGGTCATTACGCTTATTCCTGTAGGCTAGCCTATTTAAGTAATTAATTTAATATAAAGGGGCGATTTGTCCACGAATGGCTTAAATGAACAACTAGTCGACAAGAAAAAAAAAAAATAGTCGGAGGCAGCCCTTATTCCACATATTTTCGAACCAGAGCAGGCCATTCTGGGTTGGGCGAGCGACCATGAGCGGAGCGGAATATTCAGAAATGCGCTCTCCGCTCACGAGCTCTGATCGGAACAAACCCGAACCTCACTGTCTGCTGAACTTGCGCAGAAACATCAAAATAGACATAGCCAGCTTTTTAAAATTGTTTTTAAAACTAAACATTTAGACGATTTTAGTTCAAATTATGAGCTTATATTGACGATTTTTGATAATTCTTGACAAAATTAGAATATTAAGTTATATTAATAGCTACGATGAGCATTATAGCTACTTTAAAAAAAAATGCGGGTCAGGAAGCGGGTCGGGTACAATATTTTCTTTTTCGTTTTTTTGCGGTTCGAGTTGCGGGCGGGTTAGTTGAAAACGTCGGTCGGGTGCGGTTTGTTTATACATTGACCCGCGCATCACTGACGACAACGCATATATTCACGGCGAACTATAGCTTGCAGTCTTAAATACAACTTATATGAAAAGCATTAAGATATAGGGGTGTATAATCATTGTAAAACAAATCTTACCTTGACGTTGTCTTGCCGAGACACACCGGTCTCTTCACGTTGGGTTGTAGACTGTACTAGACTCAAAACTGACGCGACGTCGGTTCAACGAATAACGTGATTGGCCAAATCTATTCAACAAGGTAACAACACAAGCGTTGATTGGATCTCACTCCGGCCAACGTTTGTGATCAGCTAGCGAAATGAAATCTATTTTTATACTTTAATGTGCAACAATTGGCGTTGGAAACAATCATTAATCTTTTTGTGAATTATTCATACAGACAAAAATGAGCCACACAGCTGCTGAGTAACTGTCAAATCAAAAACTAAACGAGATAGACGGACTTGGCCCACCACCTAAGAAGCCGGTCTAAACCAACTGGCAGAACTCCACCCACCTCGCTCTAGCCTCGCGCCCACACTTCATGTGATTGGCTTACAAGTAAACAGTCCCCCACGTGGGGTGCGTTCTTGTGATTGGCTAAAACAAGGGAGGTATCTGATTGGTCACAGGTCATTCCCTGTTTAAAAAAAGGCATTTGTGTGTCGAGCCAAGTCAGGGGAGTCTCAAAATTCACACACAAATGCAGTGAAGTTCACAGACCGCAAGCAGTTTGTAAATCAATATATATTTGTGTGTGCATCAGAAATACATTTCTGAATCTTGTCCTGAGCATTTGTGAATCTTGTGTGCATTTGTAAATTTTGTTTTCATTTCTGAATTGTGTGTGTATTTATGAATTTTGTGTGCATTTCTGAATTTTGTATGCATTTGTGAATCTTCTGTGCTTTTTAAATTCTGTGTGTGCATTTGTGAATTTTGTGCGCATTTGTGTATCCTGTGTGTGTATTTATGAATCATGTGTGTGCATTTGTGTATCCTGTGTGTGCATATGTGAATGCAGTTTGTGCATTTATCTTTATTGAGACTCTTCTAGCTCCATGGTAATGCGTCAGGTGACTGTAATGCGTCAGGTGACTGTAAATGTGTCAGGTGACTGTAATGCGTCAGGTGACTGTAATGCATCAGGTCACTGTAAATGCGTCAGGTGACTGTAATGCATCAGGTCACTGTAAATGCGTCAGGTGACTGTAATGCGTCAGGTCACTGTAAATGCGTCAGGTGACTGTAATGCATCAGGTCACTGTAATGCGTCAGGTGACTGTAAATGCGTCAGGTGACTGTAATGCATCAGGTGACTGTAATGCATCAGGTCACTGTAAATGCGTCAGGTGACTGTAATGCATCAGGTCACTGTAAATGCGTCAGGTGACTGTAAATGCATCAGGTCACTGTAATGCGTCAGGTGACTGTAAATGCGTCAGGTGACTGTAATGCATCAGGTGACTGTAATGCATCAGGTCACTGTAAATGCGTCAGGTGACTGTAAATGCGTCAGGTGACTGTAAATGCGTCAGGTGACTGTAATGCATCAGGTCACTGTAAATGCGTCAGGTGACTGTAATGCGTCAGGTCACTGTAAATGCGTCAGGTGACTGTGATGCATCAGGTCACTGTAAATGTGTCAGGTGACTGTAATGCGTCAGGTCACTGTAAATGCGTCAGGTGACTGTGATGCATCAGGTGACTCTAATGCATCAGGTGACTGTAATGCATCAGGTCACTGTAAATGCATCAGGTGACTGTAATGCATCAGGTCACTGTAAATGCGTCAGGTGACTGTAATGCATCAGGTCACTGTAAATGCGTCAGGTGACTGTAATGCATCAGGTCACTGTAAATGCGTCAGGTGACTGTAATGCATCAGGTCACTGTAAATGCGTCAGGTGACTGTGATGCATCAGGTCACTGTAAATGTGTCAGGTGACTGTAATGCGTCAGGTCACTGTAAATGCGTCAGGTCACTGTAAATGCGTCAGGTGACTGTAATGCGTCAGGTCACTGTAAATGCGTCAGGTCACTGTAAATGCGTCAGGTCACTGTAAATGCGTCAGGTGACTGTAATGCATCAGGTGACTGTAATGCATCAGGTCACTGTAAATGCGTCAGGTGACTGTAATGCGTCAGGTCACTGTAAATGCGTCAGGTCACTGTAAATGCGTCAGGTCACTGTAAATGCATCAGGTGACTGTAATGCATCAGGTGACTGTAATGCATCAGGTCACTGTAAATGCGTCAGGTGACTGTAATGCGTCAGGTGACTGTAAATGCGTCAGGTCACTGTAAATGCATCAGGTCACTGTAAATGCGTCAGGTGACTGTAATGCATCAGGTCACTGTAAATGCGTCAGGTGACTGTAATGCATCAGGTCACTGTAAATGCGTCAGGTGACTGTAATGCATCAGGTCACTGTAAATGCGTCAGGTGACTGTAATGCGTCAGGTGACTGTAAATGTGTCAGGTGACTGCAATGCATCAGGTCACTGTAAATGCATCAGGTCACTGTAATGCATCAGATCACTGTAAATGCGTCAGGTGACTGTAATGCATCAGGTCACTGTAAATGCGTCAGGTCACTGTAAATGCGTCAGGTCACTGTAAATGCGTCAGGTGACTGTAATGCATCAGGTCACTGTAAATGCGTCAGGTGACTGTAAATGCGTCAGGTGACTGTAAATGCGTCAGGTGACTGTAATGCATCAGGTCACTGTAAATGCGTCAGGTCACTGTAATGCGTCAGGTCACTGTAAATGCGTCAGGTGACTGTAATGCATCAGGTCACTGTAAATGCGTCAGGTCACTGTAAATGCGTCAGGTGACTGTAAATGCGTCAGGTGACTGTAAATGCGTCAGGTCACTGTAAATGCGTCAGGTGACTGTAATGCATCAGGTCACTGTAAATGCGTCAGGTCACTGTAATGCGTCAGGTCACTGTAAATGCGTCAGGTGACTGTAATGCATCAGGTCACTGTAAATGCGTCAGGTCACTGTAAATGCGTCAGGTCACTGTAAATGCGTCAGGTGACTGTAATGCATCAGGTCACTGTAATGCGTCAGGTGACTGTAAATGCATCAGGTCACTGTAATGCATCAGGTGACTGTAATGCATCAGGTCACTGTAAATGCGTCAGGTGACTGTAATGCATCAGGTCACTGTAAATGCGTCAGGTGACTGTAATGTGTCAGGTCACTGTAAATGCGTCAGGTGACTGTAATGCATCAGGTCACTGTAAATGCGTCAGGTGACTGTAATGTGTCAGGTCACTGTAAATGTGTCAGGTGACTGTAATGCGTCAGGTCACTGTAAATGCGTCAGGTGACTGTAATGCGTCAGGTCACTGTAAATGCGTCAGGTGACTGTAATGCATCAGGTCACTGTAAATGCGTCAGGTGACTGTAATGTGTCAGGTCACTGTAAATGCATCAGGTCACTGTAATGCATCAGGTCACTGTAAATGCGTCAGGTGACTGTAATGCATCAGGTCACTGTAAATGCGTCAGGTGACTGTAATGCATCAGGTCACTGTAAATGCGTCAGGTGACTGTAATGCATCAGGTCACTGTAAATGCGTCAGGTGACTGTAATGTGTCAGGTCACTGTAAATGCGTCAGGTGACTGAAATGGGTCAGGTGACTGTAAATGCGTCAGGTGACTGTAAATGTGTCAGGTCACTGTAAATGCATCAGGTCACTGTAAATGCGTCAGGTGACTGTAATGCATCAGGTGACTGTAAATGTGTCAGGTGACTGTAATGCGTCAGGTGACTGTAAATGTGTCAGGTGACTGTAATGCATCAGGTGACTGTAAATGTGTCAGGTGACTGTAATGCATCAGGTCACTGTAAATGCGTCAGGTGACTGTAATGCATCAGGTGACTGTAAATGTGTCAGGTGACTGTAATGCGTCAGGTCACTGTAAATGCATCAGGTCACTGTAAATGCGTCAGGTGACTGTAATGCATCAGGTGACTGTAAATGTGTCAGGTGACTGTAATGCATCAGGTCACTGTAAATGCGTCAGGTGACTGTAATGCATCAGGTGACTGTAAATGTGTCAGGTGACTGTAATGCGTCAGGTCACTGTAAATGCATCAGGTCACTGTAAATGCGTCAGGTGACTGTAATGCATCAGGTGACTGTAAATGCGTCAGGTCACTGTAAATGCGTCAGGTGACTGTAATGCATCAGGTCACTGTAAATGCGTCAGGTGACTGTAATGCATCAGGTCACTGTAAATGCGTCAGGTGACTGTAAATGCGTCAGGTGACTGTAATGCATCAGGTCACTGTAAATGCGTCAGGTGACTGTAATGCATCAGGTCACTGTAAATGCGTCAGGTGACTGTAAATGTGTCAGGTGACTGTAATGCGTCAGGTCACTGTAAATGCGTCAGGTCACTGTAAATGCGTCAGGTGACTGTAATGCGTCAGGTCACTGTAAATGCGTCAGGTGACTGTAATGCATCAGGTCACTGTAAATGCGTCAGGTGACTGTAATGCATCAGGTCACTGTAAATGCGTCAGGTGACTGTAATGCATCAGGTCACTGTAAATGTGTCAGGTGACTGTAATGCATCAGGTCACTGTAAATGCGTCAGGTGACTGTAAATGCGTCAGGTGACTGTAAATGCGTCAGGTGACTGTAATGCGTCAGGTGACTGTAATGCATCAGGTCACTGTAAATGCGTCAGGTGACTGTAATGCGTCAGGTGACTGTAATGCGTCAGGTGACTGTAATGCGTCAGGTCACTGTAAATGCGTCAGGTGACTGTAATGCATCAGGTCACTGTAAATGCGTCAGGTGACTGTAATGCGTCAGGTGACTGTAATGCGTCAGGTCACTGTAAATGCGTCAGGTGACTGTAATGCGTCAGGTGACTGTAAATGTGTCAGGTGACTGTAATGCATCAGGTCACTGTAATGCATCAGGTCACTGTAAATGCGTCAGGTGACTGTAATGCGTCAGGTCACTGTAAATGCATCAGGTCACTGTAAATGCGTCAGGTGACTGTAATGCATCAGGTCACTGTAAATGTGTCAGGTGACTGTAATGCATCAGGTCACTGTAAATGCGTCAGGTGACTGTAAATGTGTCAGGTGACTGTAAATGCGTCAGGTGACTGTAATGCGTCAGGTGACTGTAATGCGTCAGGTGACTGTAAATGCGTCAGGTGACTGTAATGCGTCAGGTGACTGTAATGCATCAGGTCACTGTAAATGCGTCAGGTGACTGTAAATGCGTCAGGTGACTGTAATGCATCAGGTCACTGTAAATGCGTCAGGTGACTGTAATGCATCAGGTCACTGTAAATGCGTCAGGTGACTGTAAATGTGTCAGGTGACTGTAATGCGTCAGGTCACTGTAAATGCGTCAGGTCACTGTAAATGCGTCAGGTGACTGTAATGCGTCAGGTCACTGTAAATGCGTCAGGTGACTGTAATGCATCAGGTCACTGTAAATGCGTCAGGTGACTGTAATGCATCAGGTCACTGTAAATGCGTCAGGTGACTGTAATGCATCAGGTCACTGTAAATGTGTCAGGTGACTGTAATGCATCAGGTCACTGTAAATGCGTCAGGTGACTGTAAATGCGTCAGGTGACTGTAAATGCGTCAGGTGACTGTAATGCGTCAGGTGACTGTAATGCATCAGGTCACTGTAAATGCGTCAGGTGACTGTAATGCGTCAGGTGACTGTAATGCGTCAGGTGACTGTAATGCGTCAGGTCACTGTAAATGCGTCAGGTGACTGTAATGCATCAGGTCACTGTAAATGCGTCAGGTGACTGTAATGCGTCAGGTGACTGTAATGCGTCAGGTCACTGTAAATGCGTCAGGTGACTGTAATGCGTCAGGTGACTGTAAATGTGTCAGGTGACTGTAATGCATCAGGTCACTGTAATGCATCAGGTCACTGTAAATGCGTCAGGTGACTGTAATGCGTCAGGTCACTGTAAATGCATCAGGTCACTGTAAATGCGTCAGGTGACTGTAATGCATCAGGTCACTGTAAATGTGTCAGGTGACTGTAATGCATCAGGTCACTGTAAATGCGTCAGGTGACTGTAAATGTGTCAGGTGACTGTAAATGCGTCAGGTGACTGTAATGCGTCAGGTGACTGTAATGCGTCAGGTGACTGTAAATGCGTCAGGTGACTGTAATGCGTCAGGTGACTGTAAATGCGTCAGGTGACTGTAATGCGTCAGGTGACTGTAATGCGTCAGGTGACTGTAAATGCGTCAGGTGACTGTAATGCGTCAGGTGACTGTAATGCGTCAGGTGACTGTAATGCGTCAGGTCACTGTAAATGCGTCAGGTGACTGTAATGCGTCAGGTGACTGTAAATGTGTCAGGTGACTGTAATGCATCAGGTCACTGTAAATGCATCAGGTCACTGTAATGCGTCAGGTCACTGTAAATGCGTCAGGTGACTGTAATGCGTCAGGTGACTGTAATGCGTCAGGTCACTGTAAATGCGTCAGGTGACTGTAATGCGTCAGGTGACTGTAAATGTGTCAGGTGACTGTAATGCATCAGGTCACTGTAAATGCATCAGGTCACTGTAATGCATCAGGTCACTGTAAATGCGTCAGGTGACTGTAATGCGTCAGGTGACTGTAATGCGTCAGGTCACTGTAAATGCGTCAGGTGACTGTAATGCGTCAGGTGACTGTAAATGTGTCAGGTGACTGTAATGCATCAGGTCACTGTAAATGCATCAGGTCACTGTAATGCATCAGGTCACTGTAAATGCGTCAGGTGACTGTAATGCGTCAGGTGACTGTAATGCATCAGGTGACTGTAATGCATCAGGTGACTGTAATGCATCAGGTCACTGTAAATGCGTCAGGTCACTGTAAATGCATCAGGTCACTGTAATGCATCAGGTCACTGTAAATGCGTCAGGTGACTGTAATGCATCAGGTCACTGTAAATGTGTCAGGTGACTGTAATGCATCAGGTCACTGTAAATGCATCAGGTCACTGTAATGCATCAGGTCACTGTAAATGCGTCAGGTGACTGTAATGCGTCAGGTGACTGTAATGCGTCAGGTCACTGTAAATGCGTCAGGTGACTGTAATGCGTCAGGTGACTGTAAATGTGTCAGGTGACTGTAATGCATCAGGTCACTGTAAATGCATCAGGTCACTGTAAATGCGTCAGGTGACTGTAATGCGTCAGGTCACTGTAAATGCGTCAGGTGACTGTAATGTGTCAGGTCACTGTAAATGCATCAAGTCACTGTAATGCGTCAGGTCACTGTAAATGCGTCAGGTGACTGTAATGCATCAGGTCACTGTAAATGCGTCAGGTGACTGTAAATGCGGAAAACTATTACTTTTTCGAATTGCCTGAAAAAGCACCTCATGTGAGCGTTAAAACTTTTTTGCGATATATAGGAGTTTTTGCGAAACATGTTTCCATTGAGCGTATTTTCAACTCACAATTTCAATTCCCGCAGTTTGAAGGGTAATGTGAAGCGGCTACTGACACTGTTCCTCATGTTTAATACCGTAAAGCTGCTTGATTTTTATCAGTCTAGTATAAAGTGCTGTAATATAAACGTGACGTGACTTTACCAGAGTGCCGAACTGTTTAGCAGTTAGCGGAAAAATCTGAAAGCCGTCCGTCATTTTACCAGATTACACTGAGGGTGATGTAACGTGTAAGTGTAATACTCACCGCTGTCCACTTGGTGGCGAGTGGCTCTCGCTGACCATCAAGTTAATGTTCCACGAATGGCTTTTCTGAGTTACGTGACAGCGTTTACAAGCTGTTTTATTGACGTCTTTCTGTGGCTGAAACACAGATTGAGCGATTACATGTGAGATATGATACGGATTTCGGTGAGTTAGACTGTATCTTTCAACGTATTTTCTGATGTTCATTCATGTTTATTTTGTTCTGAAACACAGTAAAGGAATTGATCGCTTTCCTTTTATTGAACTGGCACTAAAGTGATCTCTCGCCCCACATTAAAGAGGAGCATAACGGCATTTATGGTTTTGGTTTTTGTTTTTTTGTAAAAAAAAATTCAGTATTTTGTAATAAAATGGACAGAATTTGAAAGCTGAGACTTTGTTTCATACCAAAAGTAACAAAAAGTAACAAAGCACAACACTTATTGTGATTAATTTGATCATTCATGATGAAACCTGTGAAGTGTCATAAGGTCTCTGTTCAACTCTCTCTCCATAAATAAATAAATGCCTAATCTAGCATTATATGCTTGTCCTGTAAGTTCGTGAATAAAAATTAAAATGTGAACAAAAACAGAGCCTATTAAATGGCTTATTATCATTACAATGTGAAAATTAAAATGACAGGTAATAATAGATTATGATAGAATTTTCTGTCAAAATGGCGGACAATGCGAAGTCTAGCGCGAGCTCTTACCGCTGCTCACGTATATCAAACTTCGTTTTAACCCTAAACAAAGAACGAAAAAGAGCTTCGTATTAAGTATATCGGGGCGTTTGGGGGAGCAATGTTTTTTTCCTCATTAGCTGTTTTTCCATTGTGTGCAAAGCAGGTCCAGGGAACACAAAGTTTTGTTGAAAAGTCACATTAAGGATGATTCTGGCTATTGTACAGATTACAGTAAGAAAAGACCAAGTCATGCTCACGAGAAGAAAGACACAGCCAGGAACAACGCCTCTTGATATAGATATGGCAGGCAATCTGCCAAAGCACATCTCACTGGACAAACGATGCGCTCACAAGCTAACATTAGACACCGATCAATTAAACATCACTGTTTAATACAGATACTTTGATACTTTCATGGTCGAATCTCTTGGATCAGCAGTTACTGATACAGCTTGAGCTAAAACCGTGTGTGGACAGAAATGGCTCGTCAGTGGACTGAAAACAGTAAAGAGTATTAAAAGAAAAATAGCACACAAAACTTCTGTAAAGTCCCCCTGTGGTGAAAATCCAGCTTTAATGTTGTTTATGTGTCTATGTGGAGTTTTTAATCTGCTTTTAGACACACCATGTGTAAATTCATAAGTCGACAGCATTGCTGAGTATTTCCTCCTTAAAACTGCAGTGGACCAAAGACAGTCTCAAAAACACGCTTTGAAATCGCTGGTGTTTCTGACGTCACAAACTACCTTGTAACCAATCAGATCAACGTGTGATCGTCAACCAGTGGATCTCTGAGCTGAGTGAGTGAGTGGAGGCGGGGCTCATTTGCATATTCATAGAACTGCGCATACTAAATGAGGCAAGAGTGTCGAGTTACATTCAAGATATTTTAAGGCATGAAGACAAATCATTTAAATATGTAATTTTGGTGATCAAAGATGAGCTTAAAGGGTTAAAATGATTGCTTTACATGTGGACTTTAACAGGCTGCAACTTCATCCAGTAACACACAGTAATGCGCACAGTAAACACTTTACCCTAATCACACCGGACACATGATCAAGAGTGTGACGTGTTTCCTAACTGTTTGTGTCATGTTTTTAAGATGGTGAATTGTATTCAGTTTCCTCAAGCGTGGTCATGTTATTTGCTCTGTACAGGTTTGCATGTATGAATATAGTACTCTGCTGTCTGGAAAACAATAACCAGACTGATTCAAACGATTGCGAGGCTTCAATGTAATGAAGTCATTGTGTCTGAGAGACGTCCAGGCCGTGTCGTCTGCAACCTCTTCTTTTCCCACAGTTCAAGGCAAGCTGGGATTCTGCATTAGTTAGAAATGCTGTTGTGCACTACTTCAAACGAGTGTATTGATTATATTGTTCAGTTTAGCACACGTCACTCAGACTGTCACAGTGGAGATATGTGTCCTCTCAGTGCCATGACTTCTGGGCTCCCCTGCCTGTGTTTTAGGACCTGGTATCGACTGGAAGACTTGACCTGTCCGAGCTCAGAAACGGTCTGTTCCTCGGTTTTTGTCCCATGATTCCTCTGAGAATTTAATATCTTTTAGTTTGTGTGAAAAGCCTTGCTGAGTACCATGTGCCTTCCTTGCAGAGAAGTATTTACAGACAAAGTTGCTCTTCCATTAAGATGTGTTGTTAAACAAGGGCAAACCATCTGATTAGTTTCCCATGTCTCGTTGTGTTTCTGTCCTCCATATTCCACTGATGTAATGTCTTTGTCAGCTGCATGTCGCATGTAAAAGTTGGTCACGTGTGTGTGTGTGTGTGTGTGTGTGTGTGTGTGTGTGTGTGTGTGTGTGTGTGTGTGTGTGTTAAAAAGCATTTTAATGATGCTTGGATCATCAAACACACTTCTGAACACACAGTTGTCCTGGACTGCTCATCCACAGTACAAACATCTGTTTAGCTGTGCATTTACTGAATGAGCACTGTGCCGCTGTTCGTCCGACTGTTTGTACTGTACTGTATTTTATTTAATTTTTCTAAACTTTTTTAATTATTCTTATTTCTTTTTATTATTTTAATTTCTTCGATGTAAAGCACTTTGAATTGCCATTGTGTATGAAATGTGCTATATAAATAAACTTGCCTTGCCTTGCCTTGGCATAAAAGAAAAATCTATAATTTTGACCCGTTCAATGTATTGTTGGCTATTACCACAAATATACCCATGCGGCTCGAGACTGGTTTCGTGATCCAGGGTCACATATTTTTAATTTTTTAGAGACATCATGAGGTACCTTTCCAGATTTTTTCAATTCATACAAAGTTTTAAACATTTTCTTATCTATATTGACAGCCAAAATGACAAATTCAATAAAAATAGGTAGGTTTATTTCTATGAATTATGGTTGAGACTCCTTATTCTTTTAAAACATCACCATAGCTAATTGGATGTTGGTTGCTTCACAAACTATATGTAATGAACCAATTATTTATTTGCCATTTGTGTACATTAGTAAATTCAGGGTCAGAAAATAAGTTTCTCAGGTGTGGTGGGTCATGGACATATAATGAAAAAATGATTGTAACTTAAAGAAGAATGTTTATAAATGTCTATAATAGAATTGTAATGTTAGTCCACTGAAGGCAAGTTGTAGAGAACTCAAGTGCAGTTTATTCACAAACATAAAACAAAAGCGTGGCATGAACGCTGTGTTACAGGGAAACAATACTTGACAAAGACACATGGCAAACATGAGGGCTTAAATACACAAGACTAATGACAAGACAAGGGACACCTGTGCACAATGAACCAATGAACCAATGACAACATGACACAATCACATGGGGAACACAAGGCACGATCACATGACTTGAACAGGGGATCACATGACAGACATGAAACAGGAACATGAAACATAACCAAATCATGACAATAATACAACATACAAAAAGTTATCTACCAATCCTAAATACGATCTAGACTATTTAAATTTGATCAATAAAAACATCTCAGCATATTTTTTGTGTAAAATTTATTGAGGTTTTTTAAAGCATTCATTCATTAAAGGGGTGGTTCACTGCCTTTTTTCTTTGCTTGATTGTGTTTATGGGCTGCAATATAACATGTCTTCGTGTTTCGTTTGTTAAAAAACGCCTTCTTTTTCATAAATTTCACCTTTATTGTAAGCCGCTTCCTCCTCTGTCATTTGAACGGCCGGTTGACTTCCTGATTCTATGAAACCACTCCCTCAGAAAGAGGCAATGAGCTCAGATTGGTTAGTTCGGCCGGTGTGTTGTAATTGGCTAAACTGCGTCCGGAATCTTCACGCCCATTACCTTTACGGGCGACAGTTGCATGTGCTCCGGTCAAATGTAATGGTGTCAATATTGCCTCATCAGTATGAGCCAGAATCAGACCCAGAGAGCGGTGATGAAGAGAGTCAAGCAGAACCTCCGCAAACACGGCTCTTACTAAACGTTTCTGAATGGTAATTTATTTTATTTTATTATTATTCTCTCAAAGAATTTCCATACGCTGTTACTTGAAAATGCTACTGCTGTTTGTTAGCTTTTGAGATACGCTTTCCCCCTGATTAAACATTTAATATAACTGAATACATGACTGAGTAATACCGTTTTTTAAAGATATTGTTTTATTGATAGAATGAACAACCGTTTAATAGAGGTGTGCGATACTCCAAATTTTGGTATCGATCCGATACCAAGTAAATACAGGGCCAGTATCGCCGATATCGATACCGATACCAATACTTTTTAATTTTAAAAGCATGCACTTTGACTTGTATGCACTTTCCTGTGCTAGAGCAGTGTGTCATGATTTATGAGGTGAATGCATCATTAATATGCTAAATATGAAAACGTTTTCATGACTACTAAATATATTGTGATTTGTGCTCTCAACTTGCCTGTAATGATTAGTCAGTGACTTTTACAAAACTACCCTAATTATAGTAAAAGTACTATTGTACACTAGCCTACTGTTCAAAAGTTTGGGGTCTGTAAGATTTTTAATTCTCTTCTGCATTTATTATTAAAAAATACAGTAAAAACTGTAATATTACAATTTAACATAGGCTATCTGTTTTCTTTGGGCTATTTCTATTTATATGAAGTAGATTTTTTTTTAAGTGTAAACCCCTTGACTGTCACCTTTGATCAATTTAATGCATCGATCCTTGTTGAATAAAAATATTAATTTCATTAAAAAAAATCTTACTGTCCTCAACATTTTGAACCGTTATATACACTTTTGCTTTGTTTATTGCAAAATAACTCCCGATTGTTTCTCTGTCATCTAAGCAAGGCTTCGTTTCCCAAACGTGCCTGTAAGCTCAGTGAAGCACCAGCATTGAACGCTCTCTGGGATTGATTGGTTTCGTCTTGTATCCAGATGACTAGGAGAAAAAGTTATATCCTACACAATTATCCGCTAACATTCGCTTATTTTTCCACTTAGAAGCTTATTTTACGCACTGAATTGCGCGCTAAATAAATAAAAATTACTGGTAAAAAAAAAAACACATTTGGATCGATATTTTTATGTGAGGATCGATCCTTTTCGATACCACGTCAGTATCGAAGTATCGATATTTTAGGATCGATCCGCCCACCTCTACCGTTTAACTATTCACAAAGCTTAGTTTACTCAGTTTGTCGTTTTCTTTAGGTGTACATGTGATAACAGCAGCTGAAGTTTGCTGTTGCGATAATTTTTTGAAGTTTGTACACGTTTGTCTTATACACACAAAATAGCATCGAACTAACTAGCTACTATAACCAAACAGCTTTGGCATTGGTTTGCGTTCTTGATCAAATCAAAAAATTACGTCATTAAGTATACATGGAAAATACGTTTACAAAATTTGTACATATACAAATTCGGGTCCAAAATGTTTATACGCGTTTGTCATATACTAAAGCCAGCGCTGGCATTTTTTTACATCCTTGATAAAACTAAAACATTACGTCTTAAATTATACAGGCAAATAGATTTAAAATGATTAAATCTTACTTGCAGGTTGTGGCCTCTGGTTTTAAAGCTGTAACTGCTTCATGTTGGAGTAATAGTTTCTTGTTGAATCCGGCATTGAACACGTGTAGATTCTGGAAGCTGTCTTCGGTAAAATGCGCAGCACAGAGAGCTAAACTACGATTGTAATTGTCAGGAACATAATCAAACTTAAATTTTAACCATTGTTGACGAACTACAGCGTCTGTAGGAAGCCTGAACACAGAAGACCTGACGGCTACAGCTCTCCACTATAACTCCTCCTCTTCGACAGCAGAACATGTTCCGGAGGGAGGGTGGATGTAAATGTATGGGTTAGTTACGTATAAAACCCGGGAAGTATCTCGTTGTAGTCCCATTCGAGACGTTTTTGTAGGCATTAAACTTCCTGATTTTTAAAAGACAATATCTCCGCTTACGTTGAACTTTAAGCGCAGCAACTTTGCAGATACTGTTCATGCACCAACAGCAACATTACACAGTATTTAAAATGAAAAAAGTGAAATAGCAATCAACCACCCCTTTAACTCGAAATTACTATAAAGTGTCTTACATGTTTCATTCATATTCATCTGTAAAAATGAGAATATTAGACAAGAGAAAAACATGGGATCAAGGACAAAATTACAGCAAGACTAATATAATATTTATTTTTGAAATATGTCAATACCTTTCCTTCATTTTGTGATATACCCATGCCTTCTACACCAGTGTGTTTTTGTGTTCACTTGTTCACAAAAATATTACATAAGCATGAAAACATTACAAAAACTGATGTAGGCCTAATTTATATGTTCAATGGTTAGTCATTATTATCACTTAATTTGACCAACATTTAAAGCATTGCTAGAGAAAACAACTGTTAATGCAACTGAAGCTTAACATTTATGATAACCTTTGATAAATATGACGGTTGTGTATCAAAAATATTTTCAGTTGCGTGTAAAGAAACATTTAAAGCATGCGACTCCCGTTCTTATGTTGTCGTGAGCTATCAGTCTATAATTGAAAGGCTATTTTAATAATATGCAGACAACTTTAGGAGACAGAATAAAAACACAAGAATATATATGTAAATATTTATTTAAACATGTAGTCATACACATTTAAAAAGCTTAATCTACAGGATCAAGTCTGTAATAGTTCAGGTAAACAAAGAGTACTGAGAAACACATGCTACAAAAACAGTGAATGATTTATATAATATATGAGTAGTTTAAGTTTAACTTCGTTCAACTTTCTGTTTGAAATAAATAATCCATTAAACAAACCGCGATCTGAGGCACTCAAGCTAATCATTTTACCAGTGCTGGTCGCTCCGCCCATGCTATGGTCTCGTGAATATTCATGGTAGCTCCACCCATCGGAACCAAGTATTTCAGACACCGAATATATTGTAACACTCAATTCGCCTACTTATACTACGCCCTAATAGTACTCTTTTTATGAAGAAAAAGTAGACACTTTTGAGTGTGCAAAAAGTAGACAACTGTGGTTGGCGGGTGTTGCTAATAAACTGAATGTAATTTAAGTTCTATTGCTTTTATGTGTAGCCTAAATAAATATGATGAACAATACCCAAAGTACTTGTCATATAATTCCATTTAAAAGACGTGTTCATCAATAATTATTACTTTAATACAGACATGTTGTTATATCGCCTATATGAAAACAATCACATAGCCTATCCCATAGAGAGATCAGACTGTGATCAGATTAGGAATTCACGCTAGAGATGCGCGGTTGGCGGTTACAGCCGCGGACTCCGCGGATAAACCGCGGATCGGGCGGATGACGTGACGAAAAATAATATTGTAATTAAACTCGGACGGGTGGCGGGCGGTTGAACTAATCAAATGAAAAATATATGTATACATACAATCAGCGGATGGCGGGCGGGTGCGGTTTTGAAAATTGGTCAAAAACGTTGGTGCGGATGGATGGCGGACGGATGATGAGTTTTGCGAATGAAATAATAGCCCATCCGCGCAGCTCTAATTCACGCATAATTTATACACACAAAAACATGATTGCAGAGTTTTAAAATCAAACATATTTCTGTTTTATCTGTCAGGTTATTGTAAGAAAAAAAAAGATGAGGATGTTGAAGATCTCAGTCAAGAAGTTTATTTCACTGTCAAAGTACACAGAGCATCTTGGGTTTAATGGAGTGAACCCTGAATATCCTAAACTCACACCTTTTATCCTGTAACAAATTACTTTTCTGCTCAGTATATTTGTTTCAGATTTGTTTATTAAAATACATATTTTTATGTTCCTTACATCACGATGCCAAAGAACTGCAGAGCAACAAACAAGCTTTATTCAGTAAACTATAGCACCTGTGTATCATATTCAGTTTTCTGCAGTGGTTTTTGCTGTAGAATCTGAAGTGCAGGATCTGGACTCACTGAAACACGAAGTAGAAGAGCAGAGGACAGAAGAGCAGGAGGAGGCTTGCCTTACACACTCCATCTGATCAAGATCATAAGAAAAACAATTATTAATAAATAATTATAATAATAGCAGTTAATAAAATGCCATGTTCATTGTTGATCAATTTCATCCATTTTCTAAAAACAATAAAAACTTGCCAAACACACTTAAAGGAGAACTCCGGTCAATTTTAACATTGTGTAAGATATTATGTAATCTGTAGTGATTACAATTTAGCTCAAAGGAATTATTAATTAATTTATAGGGAATTCAAAAGAGTCACTTATTACAACCGAGCAAATGACTCGTTCGCGGTTCATTTGAACTGGCTGTAACTATCCACTCTGCAACGGATATAAATATCCGAACTATAGTGAAACACTATATAGTTAGCAAGGTAACTTAGATCAGAAGTTTAAGACATTAAATTTTGTAAGCACAATAACACAAGTAATATTTCTCTTTAAAATACAAACAAGACTTTATTGATTATTCTAACACATAAAACTAATATCTAACACAAACACACACATACACATTCATACGCGTTGCAGAAAGAAAAGAGTAAGGAAAGATTAAGTTTTAAGAGTGAGAGTAAGAGTGAGATGATGCAATCCCAGTTTTCTATGCACTTAGGCTATAAGACACAACCTGAATGAACCATCAATCATTAGTTTAACCCTTTTATCGTTTCCTAGGTTATTAAATCTGTATCAAATACACCAGTTTAGCTAAGAGTCTGGAGGCAGTACTTGCTTGTCTTTGCTTTTGGGGATTCCCTTTTTGTTGCGTGTAAAGGGGTTTTCCCGATCCGTTCAGTTGGCTTGTCTCCTTGTGCCTGATGTCTGGGTCACGTGGTGTGCTGGCGGAATGAAAGTCTTTGTTTGAAGCTGGCTTTGCAGAAGAAACGGGGCTCGAAATCTTGTCGCAAACTTAACTTAGAACCGAGACTCACAACGGAAAAGAAAGTAAACTAAGAAAGAAAGGAAATTGAGAAGAGTAGATGATGGCTTGAATGAAGCTGTTTAACCCATGTTCTTCAGATCTTGATTTGGGTTATTTCGTCTGCGCGTTTACATGGTTACTGGTCTATCTTAGATCTTCATCTCCCGCTGCATTTTTGGTTCTGCACTGAAAACTCTAAACTTTGTTCTGGTGTTAAGATTTTAAACTCAAATGTCCGCCCAGCCTCCTGGATCAGTTCTAACCAATTAGACACTGTCTTTGTTTAGGAGGTGGCGTTCTCTTCACTTCTTATCATAAATCAAGCTTATCTGTGCTCTCCTTACTCTCTAAGCTCTAGCAAAGAGTACAGAGGCCACAGCTAAGACATTATTACTATTATAAGAATCCGAAACATTTTCCACAGATTTCAATCAAGCCATCCTTTGAATTAAGAACATACGATCATATCGATATGAAACACAACACATTTTCATTCAAAAATCTAACAATTATAACAATTACATGAATTGTATGGCATCTAAGCATATCAGATACACCCATCTATTGTAGGAACAATATAGAATCATGTCGTTGTATGATGCTTGATCTATAAGTCCATTGAAAATTGTTCTTGAATGATTTTATTTATGTTATAGGTAAAATCTCAGCTCTGTGGTTTGAAACGATTTTACACCCTGAGGTCTATCAGAGGGGGGAGTCTGGAATGTTGTGGGCTCGAGCAGCTTCTGCTGTTATCTTGATCGGGCTGAATTATGCTATCTCTGAGCCAATCATTCTTTTCCAAGCTATCTTACATTGACCAGTTCTTTCTTTAGTTGGGCTCATCTTCTTTGAAGCTTGCATGGCCATAAAGTTCTTAGCTGGGGGTTTTCGTTGGTCAACGGAGACTGGCTGGCTGGAGCCTTCTTTTATGGCTCTGGGGTTGGTGATTTGGTGTCTGGAATGTTCAGTTCTGTGAGAAATTATGTTTGAACAATTCACCTGGAAGATTCATTTGTGTTTGTTTCGCACTCAATCCTACATATCCCCTCTTCGTACGGCGATGTGTTAAGATGAAGACATCGGTGAATGCTGGAGAAACACGGGTAGAAGAAACAGACACATACAAAGCAAACAACAAGACAACACCTCCATGACTGGTCACTGTACTGGTGCAGGGCATTAGATTACTTAAGTATTAAAAGTTCAAGTTCATTCTCTCAATATGGTCTATTATATTGAGTAGAGTTTAAATTTTGGGATTGTTATTCTAATTTGTTTCGGTACGGTGATTCTTTGATCAAATTCTGTGATTACGTTTGTTTGTTATCTTCTCTTCTAAGTTGTTTTACGTTAAGACGTTTTACCTTTTATTTTCTGGTGACATAATTTGTGGTAACAATTATGTGACCCATCATGCATGGAGCTCTCTGGCTCACATTCGTTTTAAGGCGGCTTACAAGTGTCAGGCGTGGTGCGTCAATCCTACTACCATGACCTTGACCCTTAAGGGGGTAGACATGCATTTTACCTAATACAAGAAGAAGGAAAGTTAAGGAAGAGGTAAAACAAAACAATTGAGTGTTCCTAGTATGGCTTATAACTACTGTTGTGCAGCTAAGGTGTCAGGTATCACAGGGTAATGAGAGGTGTTCTACTTGTTGGATGGATAGCTAGTATGTTTCCTATGGTAAGTGTAGCTAAGTCGTTAAGCTAGTTTCTGAAGTTAGTTTTCTACCTGTGGAGAAAACATGTTTGTTGAATGTTTTCCATGGTAGATGTGGTTAACCTCTACGTGTTAGTGAGCATGTTAGTGGCGTAGGGTAATGCATGTATGTATGTATGTATGTATGGTCAGATCTGTCTCAGTCTGTTTGGCTCCCCCCTTTTCTTGAAGGCTTGCCCACGTGCTTCTTGGCTTAGCTTTGATGAGCTTAGATGAAGGTTGGCTTGTTGCATCATTGCCTTAGGAAAGGGATCTTCTATGATCTGCTGGGGGTCAGTCCAGTAAGGCAGGAAGTTCTCTGGCAGACATTGGGAGGCAGTTTGGCATGGATGCGTGAAGCTGTGGTGCAAAACTTTGTCTCCGTTGTTGCATTCCTCTTGTGATGCCTTCTGGTTGTGACAGACTTTCTGACCTTCTGTGCTTACTGTGGTTACTGTAGCACACACGTGGTTCTTGAGTTTGGAGCTTGTGTGATGGTTTCTTTGTGAGTAATGGGAAGCCAGTGTGGTGTTTTCTGGTACCTCTGGGTGTTTGTCAGTGGTTGGCTGTGAGAGACCCCTCTGTTCTGTGTTGTTGTAGAACAGGTGGTCGTCATCTTCATTATGAAGGTGTACCAGATGATCATTGGTCCTTCCATTCCATCGCTAGTCATAGCGAATTTGAGTCATCTTGTTGGTCATTCGTGTTCAGCTTGTTGTCTATGAACACTTTCATTTGCCTCATTAGTTGCTCCATGTCTTCTGAGGGTAAACTGTTTTGTTCTTGGGCACACTCAGTGTTGTGTTTGACTGAGTGGTGCCGAGGTGAGTTTTGTCGTCGATTACTCACATTGAATGCTTTTGGATGCGTTGGATGACAGCCTTTGGATGTCCAGCTAGGATTCCAGTTGTTTCCTTCTTGTGGGTTCATTGAGAAGCGTGGCTGGTCCCATGGCTTTTCCATGCGGTTGGTGTGGTAGCTGTCATTGGCCTGGGGGTCACGTTCTCTGTGCACCTTGCGAAAGACTGTGGTGTTGTCCTGCCACTGGGTGTCTTCCAGTGCAAGGCTTGTGTCTTGGCTGAAGGAGTTTGACACTGTGGATGTTTTCAAACCTTTCTTTGAGGACATCTTTTGTTTGATGTAGGCTTTGTGCGTCAGGTCACGTAGCTGTTGAATTGTCATTGTGTCTGGGCTGGCCATGAGATAAAGATGATGACTCAATCCAGGGTGCAGGTTTCTCAGGAAGAGGGTTTTGAAATTCACATCCTCTTCATGTTCAGGTGAGTTATGTGCACCAAAGAAGGCTTGTCGAAAACGGTGGTAGTAGGCTTGGGGAGTCTCGTGTCGACCTTGTTTGGTTTCCAAGGCGATTAACACACCATGTTCCGACTCTGGGCCTGTGAATTCCTTAATCAGTGTCTCACATAGTAGCTGGTAGTTTGACTTGACATGAGCAGGTTGTCGGTCTAGGAAGCTTCTTACCTCTGGACTGCAGGTGGATCGGAGGAGGTAGAACCTGTCTCTGTCAGTCACATGTGGTCTCACCTCTAGGTGGAAGTTGATATCTCGGATGTAGGCTTCAATGTCTTGGCCCTCCGTGGAGTTCGGGTTGAACTGAGTGATATTCTTAACCAGCTTGTTGAGATCTTTAAAGGTCATCGCCTGTGCAGCTTTGGAGTCTGCCTGGATGAGCTCTCGTTGCTTGTTGGCAGTGAACAGTTCTGTGGTGAAGGCTGGTGATGTTTTGGGTTGCGGCCATTCACCTTTTCTGTTGTATGGCAGTTCTTGGATGGAGGACTCTGTTCTGCTCAGCAGTGGTGATGCTGAGGGAGGTCTCTCCCTTCTTGGCTCTGGTTTCTGTTGGAAAATGTGCTGGAGTTCACCTCTGACCGCGTAGAGCTCGTCGTTGGCGTCATCTCGCTGTTGGGTCAGATGGTCAATGTCAGCACTGCACCTTTCCAGGTGGTCTTTCAGAGCATTCATTTTAGAGTTCTTGTCTTTAATGTCAGCTTTAGCTTTCTCTAGCTGATGTTCAGCAGCCTGGAGTTGGTTTACCAGGTGCATCTGGACAGTCTTTAATTCTTGTTTGTCACGTTCAGTGACTGCAAGGGCTTCTTGGAGCTTGTCAACTTGTTTCTTTGTTTCTTGCTCCACTACATCAGGCATGAGTTTGTCTTGAGCTTTCGTTTTGAGCTGGTCTGTGCAGCGCTGAGTGTGCATCAGCTCTCTCAAGAACTCAGTGGTCTGACGCTTGAAGTCGTCCTGGACTATCACTTCCAGCTTGTCTATGCGGCTCTGAGCACGTGTCAGCTCCTCCTGAAGGTGGGTGATGTGCTTGTCGCTTAGTGTCAGCTGGGCTGTAAAGGCATTGCTTAGGGAACAGATGATCTTGGTTAGTTCCACGTGGTTGTGGTTTTGGCTTGAATCATTTGTCAGGAATCTTCTCAGCGTTATGATTATTATTAAAAATAATAACAGTTCAATTGTCTTTGGTGTGAGGCAGTCTGTGATGCCTCTGAGCCAGACGTCCACGTCGTCAGTGGGGTTTGTCGTCCACGGCATGTTGGCACGCTGGAGTGAAGAGACTGACACAGATCTGTGAGGGGTGTGAGCTACAGTATATGTGGTTGAACACTAAGTGTCGTTTCAGTGACTGTACAACAATAGTGAAGTGTTGTAATGTCTAAGTGTTGGTCTCAGTGTAGACAGGTAGGTTAGTGATGTGGAAACTTTGTCACTCAACTAAGTGAGGGAAAAATAGAGAAAAAGGTTAAAACAAATCTCAATTGAAAAATTTTTTTTTTTCAATGGGAGAAATATTTCTGTAAATATTTTCTATCAATGAAAAGCTGATTTCAACTCGTGATGTGAGGACTTTGTCACTCAACTGAGTAAGGGAAAAAGAGAGAGAGGTTAAAACAATTTCAATAAAAAAAAAAAAGAAAGAAAGTTCTTAACTATGAGAAATATTTTTCTCGTAAACGTTTCCTATCAAAGAGAATCTGTTTCCAGAAAGGTAAACAATATAATTGTTTGTTTTCCAACGAAAAATAATACAATAATAATGCTGATACCTCTTTTCTAAGTTTGACAGGATTGACACACCTTCAGTTTGGACCGCTTACAGCTCTGCTGGGATGCTTTGAAGGCGACGGTTGCTCAACACTTGTCTCTGTTAATTGATCTTGGATAAGATGTCAAATTGTAAATTGCGTTTACAGATGCAGGGAGAGTATGGAGAACAGAGAGGGTTTGATCAAAAATCATATACCTGATAATTGTTTTCTTTGGAAAAATTATCTTTCTCTTTCTTTAGACTCGATTTATGGTTCTTCCAGGTTTGTTCCCTACAAATGTGAAGAATGGGAAAGCAGGACAGAACAGGAAGGATGTAAGAAGGAAAGGAGGGAAGGAGATTGGATCCACAAATGGCTCTGGAGCCTTTGTCGAACTACGAGTGCAGAATTGCTAGTTGCCAACAACTAAACATTCAAAAATAAAACTTTGTAGGAGAGGGTTATCTCTGATTTATTTGACACTTGTAGTGAGATACCAATGTCTCCTATTGAGGCTCAGGTGTGTTACTCCCAAGCTAGAGTAAAAAGAAAAGAAAAAGGTAATAAAAAGATGAAAGAAAGTAATAATGTAATGGACGAAATAAGCAAAAGGGAAATTAAAATAAAGAGGTAAATGAGTAAATCAGATAGAATAGTTAGGTTTACAACCGTAACAAAAAGAAAGGAGAAACGGAGGATACAACGCACTAACAATACATGAGCAAGTATGAGTCTAACAATATTTGTAATAGGGAAATGTTGGTTGAATAAGTTTACTTAACTTTCAAAGTTTAAGACTTATTCACCTGAAGTGATTAAATCTAAAAGATAAATTTAGAAATTATGAGAATTAAGAAATTAGATTTATTAAAAATAAATCCAGAAATCGTTAGAGATTACCTGTTTAGAAAAATAAAACTTCAATCTTGATTTAATATTTCCTTTTTTAAATCAAATTAGAATTTGGCAATTAATAATCATAAACCAGTCTTTTATTTTCAAGTAAAATGCAGGTAAATGAAATTAATAATTGTGAACCGAAGTTTCCTTTTCACAGAAAAATATGGGTAAAGTATGAGACAGGTAAAAGAGGAAAGAAGAAAAGAACCAACAGGTATAAAAGTCAAGGTGTTTAAATGGTTAAATCACTTTAACGTTGTTCAAACAGACACTGTATTTAACCACTGATTTTACTACTGATAACCGCTTAGCCTTAGCTTAGCCACAACTGGGTTTTGTTTCAGTTTGTTTACACTTTGGCGTTGGTCAGAGTTCACCCGGAAGCGTTGGTTAAGACTTCCGTGTCACGATTGTAACTATGGCGACAAAACAACGCTAGTGGGCAAACATGTGAATTGCAACAGTTTGTAAACAGTTACGCATGTTACATGAAATGTCGGCGCATTTCAACAATGTTCAAAGAATATACACGTCGATCATCTTACGTGAAATGTCGGCGCATTTCAAAAATACAAATAAAGGACACCACTCGTAGCTGTTTTTACGACGTGGGGCTTCACTCAGTTTTTTTTTTTTTTTTTTTAGAGTGAGTTTTAACTTTAAAGGAAGCAACAGCAGCTTTTCGCTGTATAATAGATGGAATAACGATCTCAGTGGATCGTCTCTGTGCAATGTTATCTGAGCACACAAAAACAACAGGGTTTTTTAACTGTTGGTTGGGTTTCAACGTCAAGCTTTACTTGAACACAACTTTAAATAACTCCTATTCAACTATACTCGGACATACGCAGTGTTTACACGAGAATTAATTGAACAGACACAGATAGGCTTATAGTTTATCACGGGATTGCCGTGGGACACGCACGGACAACCTGAGAAACAAAGACTAATCTGTGAGGAGAATATTCGTCCCAGTGGAACACGCACTGAGTGACGATCAGATAAATAAGGACTAACGTTCACGTTAGACGAGGGACACGCTCGTCCGTCCTTTACATGGTTATTTTAATTACTGCAGTTTTAATTTAATTCATCTCTCTGACTGATACAAACACACATAACGTTATAGCTATTTGAAAGACTCTGGAACACGCAGATATCTTAAGCTATAATTAAAGTATTTCAGAATCGAGGGACACGCTCAATTGTTACCTTATCGTTGCGTGGGATCTTATATCTTGGGTTATTTTACTGCAGTTTGAATAAAATAACAAATAAAAAGAATAAAATGGGGAGGCAGACTAGACTAGAGTAACAGCTCAAGCAGCAGGTCATTCATTCAAACAGAGCGCGCGGCGCGCGCTGCATACCTCATACACACAGACTCGGAGGTTCGGATCTCTCCGCATAGGCTACTATGAAAATATAATTACTTCGTATATGCTTACAATTTTAGGTTAAACTTCCCGCATTTGTCTCCACCAATAATGTAAGATATTATGTAATCTGTAGTGATTACAATTTAGCTCAAAGGAATTATTAATTAATTTATAGGGAATTCAAAAGAGTCACTTATTACAACCGAGCAAATGACTCGTTCGCGGTTCATTTGAACTGGCTGTAACTATCCACTCTGCAACGGATATAAATATCCGAACTATAGTGAAACACTATATAGTTAGCAAGGTAACTTAGATCAGAAGTTTGACATTAAATTTTGTAAGCACAATAACACAAGTAATATTTCTCTTTAAAATACAAACAAGACTTTATTGATTATTCTAACACATAAAACTAATATCTAACACAAACACACACATACACATTCATACGCGTTGCAGAAAGAAAAGAGTAAGGAAAGATTAAGTTTTAAGAGTGAGAGTAAGAGTGAGATGATGCAATCCCAGTTTTCTATGCACTTAGGCTATAAGACACAACCTGAATGAACCATCAATCATTAGTTTAACCCTTTTATCGTTTCCTAGGTTATTAAATCTGTATCAAATACACCAGTTTAGCTAAGAGTCTGGAGGCAGTACTTGCTTGTCTTTGCTTTTGGGGATTCCCTTTTTGTTGCGTGTAAAGGGGTTTTCCCGATCCGTTCAGTTGGCTTGTCTCCTTGTGCCTGATGTCTGGGTCACGTGGTGTGCTGGCGGAATGAAAGTCTTTGTTTGAAGCTGGCTTTGCAGAAGAAACGGGGCTCGAAATCTTGTCACAAACTTAACTTAGAACCGAGACTCACAACGGAAAAGAAAGTAAACTAAGAAAGAAAGGAAATTGAGAAGAGTAGATGATGGCTTGAATGAAGCTGTTTAACCCATGTTCTTCAGATCTTGATTTGGGTTATTTCGTCTGCGCGTTTACATGGTTACTGGTCTATCTTAGATCTTCATCTCCCGCTGCATTTTTGGTTCTGCACTGAAAACTCTAAACTTTGTTCTGGTGTTAAGATTTTAAACTCAAATGTCCGCCCAGCCTCCTGGATCAGTTCTAACCAATTAGACACTGTCTTTGTTTAGGAGGTGGCGTTCTCTTCACTTCTTATCATAAATCAAGCTTATCTGTGCTCTCCTTACTCTCTAAGCTCTAGCAAAGAGTACAGAGGCCACAGCTAAGACATTATTACTATTATAAGAATCCGAAACATTTTCCACAGATTTCAATCAAGCCATCCTTTGAATTAAGAACATACGATCATATCGATATGAAACACAACACATTTTCATTCAAAAATCTAACAATTATAACAATTACATGAATTGTATGGCATCTAAGCATATCAGATACACCCATCTATTGTAGGAACAATATAGAATCATGTCGTTGTATGATGCTTGATCTATAAGTCCATTGAAAATTGTTCTTGAATGATTTTATTTATGTTATAGGTAAAATCTCAGCTCTGTGGTTTGAAACGATTTTACACCCTGAGGTCTATCAGAGGGGGGAGTCTGGAATGTTGTGGGCTCGAGCAGCTTCTGCTGTTATCTTGATCGGGCTGAATTATGCTATCTCTGAGCCAATCATTCTTTTCCAAGCTATCTTACATTGACCAGTTCTTTCTTTAGTTGGGCTCATCTTCTTTGAAGCTTGCATGGCCATAAAGTTCTTAGCTGGGGGTTTTCGTTGGTCAACGGAGACTGGCTGGCTGGAGCCTTCTTTTATGGCTCTGGGGTTGGTGATTTGGTGTCTGGAATGTTCAGTTCTGTGAGAAATTATGTTTGAACAATTCACCTGGAAGATTCATTTGTGTTTGTTTCGCACTCAATCCTACAATTGAGCTCATTTTTTTGTACATTTGGAGTGCTGTCAATACAGAGAACAACGACAAAAATTGGTGTTGCCTACACCGAGTTATTCTATTTTTAAAATTTGCACCCTGTTGACTTCAATGGGGCAAGTACTAAACCTGCTTTTAGCCTCTTAACATCCTTGATGTGTCATTACAAGTGCACAGCCAATGTGAGTGATTCCTTCTGAGTGAACACGGGTGGATCTGACTGCAGTAGATGTGAAAGAAATGTATAAAAATGATGTTATTTAAGACAACGCAAATACCTGTGTTTACATCCTGTTTTCGGTCGAAGTCCAAAGTAGTCGATTGCCGAGTTCACGCACGTGATCATAGGTAACTAAACCTATGCGCGTGAACTCTGCAATCGATTACTTGAAGTCAACAGGGTGCAAATTTTAAAAAGAGGATAACACGGTGTAGGCAACACCGATTTTTGTCGTTGTTCTCTGTACTGAGCACTCCAAATGTACAAAAAAATGAGCTCAATGTTAAAATTGACCGGAGTTCTCCTTTAACTAATTCAAAAACTTCTTTTCACATTTTTCCAGCTTTATGCTATTGTTGACTACTGAAATTTGATATTGTGCTCTTTATCAACAATCACTTTTATTTTAATTATTATAATAGTCGTTGTTGGAAAAGGCAACTGCTAGATGAACCCATGTAAATGTAAAATAGCACGCTGTGGAATAAAGGCCATACCTGCTGCATTGCAGAGGTCAGTGTCACAGCACCAGGTGGACGCATTCCCTGAATATGGTGGTCCCTTTTCGATCCCTGGTTTACATGGATTTGCACACCCTTTAACTGTGACAGACCACCTAGTGGAACCTGCGAAAGAACCTAAAAAAGATTTACAAAAATCATGTTCCTCTTATACAAATCATTGTAATTATGTGATGAGATTAACAGATAGGAGCTGAACAGAATAGTCTACTTTAATGCTCTGCCATGACGCTTTAAACTTGACGTCGACAAGTTGCTGATCATTCATGGCCTTTAGAGGGCCATGATCAGGATAATACTTTTTTGAAATCCACTTTTACTGTTTCAGTAAAAATGACAAATAAATACATGATCAGAGAGCGCTCCACAAGATATGTGTGATTTTACCATCTGGAATCTGGATGCTCAAAATGGATTGCATGAATGCACGTTTACACAGCTTATTGTACAGGTAAATGAATCTTTCTAAAATGCATTACACACATATACACCTATACCTGCATACGAGTCTCGGTGTTCAGCCTTCTTTGTTCATCAATTATGTCTTCGGCGACTAGTAAGCTAAACGTCGACTCGACTTTCATCGCATAAATGTCGACTTTAAAAAAACCTGATGTCAATCAACCCCTACTACAACAGTCAATGACCTATTCTTCATGACATACCATAGATTGAATGATCCGTTGTAATGCTTGCACATTTAGAAAGTCCATCTGGACAGATCTCCACTTTTGCGTCACAGTAACCTGTCAAAAAAGATGTACACGCGTAACACTTGAGAGAATATCCTGAAAGACAGAGAGAAACAGTGAGTTACCACTCTACAGTATGTGTACCAAATAATACATTCAATACTTGCAGTTTTTTGTACCTCCAGTGAGAAAAAAGAAAAAAATAGCAACAGAGACTCGCAGATCCATCATGTCTCAGGAACAGAGTGAAACAACAATGTTTCCATTCCTCTTATGTCTGTTCAGAAAGGGGTGGACCCTACACACATCTGACAAACTCAGACACCCATGCTAAATGTCTCTCCTCCAGAGTAACTAATGTTCAGCTTTAATTAATAGATTATATTAATGTATGTTAATGATTTGAATTTGAATGATTCGAATGCTGCTCATAGCTGGTTGCCACTGAACTATGTTCTGACTTGTTGCTTGGCATTGTTCTTCGGGCTGGTAAATAGACATTTCGGTTTCTTGCTGGTTGATAGATGTGGACACTTAATAATGTACATAATTTTACATGTGTGGCTATTTCGGAAGTGGGGACTTATTTTAAAGGGATAGTTCACCCAAAAATGAAAGTTAGCCCATGATTTACTCACCCTCAAGTCATCCTAGGTGTATATGTCGAATACAATCTGAGTTAAATGAAAAAAATGTCCTGTCTCCTTTCTCAGCAGTTAACATGTCTAACAGTAATCTATTCTGTATAACAGCATCTCTGATTTTTTTATTTTATTTCAGCATTATTCATTGTCAAAGCATTCTCAGTTCTGTTTGCAGTTTCCAACACAGTCCATTTACACAAATACTCTTAAAACGTATTAATCCAGAGAGTAATTCAGATCAACATCATAAATGACAGAATTAGTCATAATTACCAGTAGCAGACAGAGCTGGATAACTAATCCATTTAAAGCTTGTCCCATGTTCTGCATCATCTTTTCATCAGATCGACTCTGAATTATCAGCTTCTTTAAAGTTTTGTCACTTCTCTTAACCCATCTGTAATGATAAAACACTCATTCCAGAGGTTAATGACACTATATCCACAACATCGGGAAATAATAGTATAGGCCTACCCCTAACTAACACATACAAGACATAAAGTGCCGTCACCATCACACACACTCATACTAGACACACATGACTATAAAATGCCCATAATCAAGTTTTTCGTTTTGTTTTCTTCTTCTTCTTCTTCTTCTTTTAGCAGTTGGCTCTAAAATGATTTACTTCACATTTTCTTTAGGTTTTACCTAGTTTTACATGGTCTCTTAACCAGTTCCAGATAATGTCTGTTCATTATTCATTTGTTTTTAGAATGTAATTTACAAGTCATCAGAGTTGCTTTGGTTCTAAAATCATTTCTTTGTTTTGTTCAATATTTAGCAGATCATAGTCAGACATAGCATCATCTATGACAAGCCGTTTTAACTTTTATTCATTTCCAGGATATGAAGTGTTGATATCTGTAATTATATTTTCACTAGTGAAATGTCACACACTAGGTGTTCAGATGATTGATGACAAGAAACACCTTGTTCAAATGCAACCTAACTAGCTTCATTTTCTTTGCAGTTATGAATACGGTTGGATGCGAGTTCCTGCAGATATTCCATTCTCTGCAAACTCAAAACATGAGATCAGACACATTGAATGAAACAAGAATGGGATAAAAACAGTTTCATCTACTAATTAAAATAAAACCATGTTAACATTTTTAGTATATAGTCAGTAGCAAGATGGAGAGTAGAACCAGAAGCAGAAATAGATTCTTACATTTGAGTCATTAAATGTCTCTAAGTGCAGGTGCCAGCACAGGTACTGTTAGTTTTTTCCTTTTATGCCCTAGCCTAGACAAACTTAATAATAATAAAGAATAGTGCAGAAAAAAATAAGCGAACAAAAAGAGATATTATCAGGATAAACAAAAAATAGAGGACAAAATAAAACATTGGAATGAGAAAAAACCTGTGGAAATGTAATATAAGCAGTCAAGGAACAACAGAAGGCAAATATGTGCAATCATAGGCAAATTTACAAAAACATTGCATGTTTAAGAGGAGCACATGTCTTGCTTGTTTGAAAGGGAAGTATTGTTATGACAAAAAAAAATGGACTTGCATGTCAAACACGGCTTTTCACCAGATATCATGTTCGTGACTTTCCATTAACACAATTTAATTTTTTGTTCTTAGTGTGGTGGACTTGAATAATAATAATAATAATAATAATAATAATAATAATTTCTGTGATCAGTCTTGCTGTCCCATTATTTTAATCATAAAATAATGTATAAAGTTTGGTCACACTTAGGGTCCAAATCTCACTATTAAAGGGATATTCACCATTCATCATTTACTCATCCTCAAGCTGTTCCAAACCTGAATGAGTTTCTTTCTTCTGCTGAACACAAGAGAAGATATCTTGAAGAATGTTGGTAACCAGACAGTCGATGGACCTCATTGACTTATATAGTATTTTTTCCGCACTATGGAAGTCAGTGGCTACCGTCAACTGTCTGGTTACCAACATTCTTCAAGATATCTTATTTTGTGTTCAGCAGAAGAAAGAAACTCATTCAGGTTTGGAACAGCTTGAGTAAATTACAATTTTCATTCTTGGGTGAATGATCCCTTTAACTAACTATTAATTACAACTTTTGCCTCAATAAATTCATAATTACTGCTTATGCCTAGTTCACACTGCACAACTTTAAACGTCGGCCGATCGCTGTGCTGTTTAGACTACATGACTTGCTCTGGAGTCTTGAAGTCGTTGTGGTGTTCACACTATGTGACACTACGTAAATGATCTGCAACAGGGGGTCACACACTACACGAGCTGACAACAACTCTATCACACAACGACTCCAAACCACGTTTTGTCACAAAAACACACACGAGAGGTGGAATGGGAACTATCGCGAAACAGGTGTTAATTACGTCTATTTGAAAATGGACACCGGGATAAAATTGGCGGTGCAAGTTGTTTGCGCAATGATCTGTTCAGAACCACGGGAAAAAAAGGAGAAAAAAAAGAATATGGGTGAAAGACTGGATAAGCGCACGTGGGCAGCAGGGATTGTCCGTGCTACAGAGAGAGTTGGAGGTGAGTAAAACATGTTTATGATGAAAAAGCTGCTGCCTGCTCGTGTTGTGGATTGGCAACAATGGTTACAAATACAAAAGGGTTGTGTATTGTGATAAGCTGATTTCTTTCTTTATTTCTCGTTTAAATAGATGAATGATAAGAGTGGGTTCAGGGAGATGCTGCGAATGTCCGCTGGGGAAAGTCGAACACCTCATAAAAAAGCAGGACACCAAGATGAGACTGGCAATACCACCTAGAGAGCGTCTGTCTTGGAGCCTGCGGTTCTTGGCAACAGGTTGGTGTGACTGCATATCAAAGTAATATGAAAATCGATGTAGTTAGTGTTAATGTTATTGTCTGTGTATGTTTTGTCATCATGCAGGTGAAACATTCAAGTCCCTCAGGTTCCAGTACAGGGTTGGGGCCAGCACCATCTCACAGATAGTTGTGGAGACCTGTGCCGCCCGGTACCAGGTCATGAAGGAAGACTTCCTGAAGGTAGGCTGTTATGGCAAGCTGTGATATGAACATACATTCTGGATATTTACAATATACAGTACAATTGCCTTGAAAATATTATTTTACTAGAAAGTATGACCAGAAACAATGACATTGTCAAATTCTGTGTATTTATTTATATTTGTCACGGTTTTGGTCTGGTTCTGTTTTTGTCATGTTTGCTTCCTTGTCTGTCATGTGATCCCTTGTAGTCATGTGTTCCTGCCATGTGTCTTGTCATGAGTTTATTGTCTGATTGTTTGGTCATTGTTCACAGGTGTCCCTTGTCTAGTCATTAGTCTTGTGTGTATTTAGCCCTCATGTTTGCCGTGTGTCAGTGTCTTGTATTGCTGATGTAACCACTTAGTAAGTTCATGTTCCTGAGTTTGTGTTTGCCATGCCTTGCCATGTTTTTTGTTTCTATGTCTGATTCTGATTTTCATTAAACTGCATATGGGTTCTACTTAAACTTGCTTCCAGTGGACCTCTTATTACATAATACAAGACCTCAAACTATGAACCCAGCAGTTGACCTCCTTCGTCTTCGTCAGGACAACCGGACCGTAGAGGATTATGTCAAGGACTTTTGCGAACTCTGTCACAAGGTAGATTTTAATGATGTAGCACTCAAGGACATTTTTAGACATGGTTTAGACGAACCTTTGCGCTGTGGACTGCCTGGGGGAAAAATTCATTTCTCACTTGAACAATACATAGATTATGCTCTATTATTGAGCGGTTCCTCATTTACTGTGGGTTTTGAGGAGAAGCCCCACAAATCTACAGTATCCGCCTTGCCTGAGTCTCTCCACGCCTTGCCTGAGTCTCTCCACGCCTTGCCTGAGTCTCTCCACGCCATGCCTGAGTCTCTCCACGCCATGCCTGAGTCTCTCCACGCCATGCCTGAGTCTCTCCACGCCATGCCTGAGTCTCTCCACGCCTTGCCTGAGTCTCTCCACGCCATGCCTGAGTCTCTCCACGCCATGCCTTCATGCCTCCTACAAAATGGCTGCCGCTACATCTGAGCCTTCTATGACAGCCACACTCACCATTTTTGCCACAGCCATTTGGTGTGTGTGGTCGGTTTATACTGTACCTGATCTCACCACGTCTGCCCAGCCAGCGCCTGATCTCGCCACGTCTGCCAAGCCAGCGCCTGATCTCGCCACGTCTGCCCAGCCAGCGCCTGATCTCGCCACGTCTGCCCAGCCAGCGCCTGATCTCGCCACGTCTGCCCAGCCAGCGCCTGATCTCGCCACGTCTGCCCAGCCAGCGCCTGATCTCGCCACGTCTGCCCAGCCAGCGCCTGATCTCGCCACGTCTGCCCAGCCAGCGCCTGATCTCGCCACGTCTGCCAAGCCAGCGCCTGATCTCGCCACGTCTGCCCAGCCAGCGCCTGATCTCGCCACGTCTGCCCAGCCAGCGCCTGATCTCGCCACGTCTGCCCAGTCTGAGCCAGTCCTATACCCCCTGGCTCTCCCCAAGAAAATTTTGGGAGGGGGTAATAGGATCATGGATAGGACCATGGAGGCGGCGATGCCATGGTCTCCCACACATCCAGATCCACCCTGGCCACCGGAGCTGTCTGGTCCACCCTGGCCACCGGAGATGTCTGGTCCACCCTGGCCACCGGAGATGTCTGGTCCACCCTGGCCACCGGAGATGTCTGGTCCACCCTGGCCACCGGAGATGTCTGGTCCACCCTGGCCACCGGAGATGTCTGGTCCACCCTGGCCACCTGAACTGTCAGGTCCGCCCTGGCCGCCGGAGCTGTTTGGTCCGCCCAAGCTTCGTCACGGCCCTGGTCCGCCCAAGCTTCGTCACGGCCCTGGTCCGCCCAAGCTTCGTCACGGCCCAGGCCCGCCCACGTCTCGTCACGACCCAGGTCCGTCCACGTCATGCCACGTCCCTAGCCCTGTCCCCCTGCACGGGCCTGGCCCACCATCCCTCCCCCAAGACCGCCTCCGCTCCACCACCCACCTGGACTTTTGTGTTGCTGGGCGTCGGGAGACGCCCTTAGAGGGGGAGATTCTGTCACGGTTTTGGTCTGGTTCTGTTTTTGTCATGTTTGCTTCCTTGTCTGTCATGTGATCCCTTGTAGTCATGTGTTCCTGCCATGTGTCTTGTCATGAGTTTATTGTCTGATTGTTTGATCATTGTTCACAGGTGTCCCTTGTCTAGTCATTAGTCTTGTGTGTATTTAGCCCTCATGTTTGCCGTGTGTCAGTGTCTTGTATTGCTGATGTAACCACTTAGTAAGTTCATGTTCCTGAGTTTGTGTTCGCCATGCCTTGCCATGTTTTTTGTTTCTATGTCTGATTCTGATTTTCATTAAACTGCATATGGGTTCTACATACGCTTGCTTCAGTGGACTAAGTTACAATATTATTATGTTTTTTTTATTTGTACTTGTATAGATAATTTTTTATTGCGTCTGTATATCTGTACTTTTTATATTTGTATGCAATGCTATTTTTATCTTTATTAGAAATGATTTTATCTACCTATTTTTATGTTGTATTTATATGCTGTGTGTTATTTTATACCTAGTTTATCTTTATACCTTTTTATGTTTTTTATTATTTAATTGTTCTTTGAACCACAAAAGGATGGCTATCCAGTTTTGTTGTACTTGTGACTATGATAATAAAGGCATTCTGATTCTTAAATAAACTCCCAACCACTGTTTTTTCCCCCATTGTTGTAGACACCATCAACAGAGGCAGAATGGCGGTCAATAGCGCAGGATTTAGCAAGGAATTGCCTTGGGGCACTCGATGGAAAGCATATTCACCTACAGCCTCCAACAAAAAGTGGCAGTCTTTACCACAACTACAAGGGCAAGTTCTCTATTCTAATGATGGCGGCAGTAGATGCAAACTACAAGTTCATCTATGCAAGTGTGGGTACCCAAGGTAGGGTGTCAGATGCTGGACTGTTTGCACACTCTGACCTGCGCAAAGCAATGGACCAGGGCCTGCTGAACTTTCCTCCACCTGAGCCTTTGCCCAGCTCTGACATACTGATGCCCTATATGTTTGTGGGTGATGACCTCATGAAGCCCTATCCATTCAGACAGATGGAGCACAGTCAAAGAGTACTGAACTACCGGCTCTCTAGGGCACGACGAGTGGTAGAGAATGTGTTTGGCATTCTTGCCAACAGGTTGAGTGTTTTCAGATCGACCATATGCTTGGAGCCAGACAAGGTGGTGAAGATAGCAATGGCCTCCCTGTGCATCCACAACTTCCCCTGCGAGCGGAGGTCCGAGGCATATACACCTCCAGCCTTTGCAGACTGGGAGAATGCTGACCATAACATGGTTGATGGAGTCTGGAGGAATCATGGGATGGGGGTTTTTCAGCCGGTGGAGCATAGAAGAGCACGCAATGCAGCAGTAACAGCAAAAATGCAGCGAAATCTTTTGCGGGACTATTTTGTCTCACCAGCAGGTAGCGTTTCTTGGCAGGAGCAACACATTTAGAAAAGTACAGATGTCGAGGTATCTTGTCAGCCTTTTTATTGTGTGTGTGTTCTGCATTGCCTTTTGTTGTTAAAAGTTCTAAATCTATAAAGATCTTTAATTTACCTGTTATAAATTTGACATCTTCAGTCTTTAAATGGATACTTCAAACAGTAGATTAACAGTATATATTTTGCACATAACTGCAGCTTCCAAACGTTTTTTTTTTTAATGTGTTTGTGTTTAAAAGGCCAACAGACAATTACACATAAATACTGTAAAAATGTAATGTATTGACAGGCTTTAAAGACACTATGACACTTGTGATGCAATGGCTTTCAAAAATGTACAGACATGCCGTTTTTGCAAATTGGTTTTCAAACATTTATTGAAAAAATAGTTTATTAAAGTAAAAAACACACACACAAAAAAAACACTGCATATTACTGTGCAAAACCCAACCAGTGCTTGTACTTAATGATGAGACTGTGCCGGTGGCGGAGCTGAAATGACAGGTTGTGCATGTGAAGACAAGGATCTGTTCCTTTCAGTCTCCTGAGCGTCATAGATCATTACCATTATGTTCATTTTCAGTCTTTCTAAATATCCAGGGTCTTGAATTTGCCTCATTTCCAGTACAACCTGGTTCCCAAATGCTGTTAATGCATCTGGAGTTGGTTGTACATCCACTTTAGCAGCCATCCTCTTTAGGACTTCAAGCTTCTGCAGCTCTACATCAGTTTCTGGCATCCTCTTGCGTTTCCTTCCCCTGGTGCTAAAAACATTTTGCGCCGCCATGCTATCAGTTGAGGCAGTCGAAGGAGTTTCCTCAACAGCTGTGGGTGAAGCTCCTTCATGTGATGATTCAGCTGAGGCTGTATATGATGCCTTGCTGCTAAAGCTGAGTCAGGTACTGATTCAGAAAGACACCCAGCTCGCTGAATGAAGCACCAAGCTGGAAGAGAGATGATTATGAAAGAGTTACTGGTAACACTTTATTTTACAGTGTCATTGTATATGTTAAATGTACTTACCATAGTAATAACAGTAAATTATGTCCAATTACATAACCCTTCACCAAAACCTAATCCTACCCTAACCCTATATTAAGTATACTAAGTACATGTGGTTAATATTACTTAAATATCTAATTACACAGTAACAATGACACCTTAAAATAAAGTGTAACCAAGTTACTTTAATAATCTGCACTTACATTTTGTGGAACTTTTTTCAGCACTGTGTAACTTACAGTGGTTTCACATGGACGGTGAACAATGTAGCTTTTAATGAAATCCATGACTCTGAGGAGCCCCCTTTGCCTTGGTGTCATGAGTTTGCTGCCACTCCCACTCGGTTTTGGTTTCAGCAACCTTCAGTACTGCGTTCGCAGGGATATATTTTGTAAATTTGGAGTGCTCTCAGATTCACTCGTATTCACTCTGAAGGAATCACTCACATTAGCTGTGCACTTGTAATGACACATCAAGGATGTTAAGAGCCTAAAAGCAGGTTTAGTACTTGCCCTATTGAAGTCAACAGGGTGCAAATTTTAAAAATAGAATAACTCGGTGTAGGCAACACCGATTTTTGTCGTTGTTCTCTGTATTGACAGCACTCCAAATTTACAAAAACATGAGCTCAATGTTAAAACTGACCGGAGTTCTCCTTTAACATCCTCAACTGAAGGAGGAAAAAAGAAATACATTTTATTGTTGTCAGTTGTGATGCAGTCCAGAAATTATTTGTCTGTATCAAACTGCTTTGAACAATGTGGCCACAAAAATCCAGCAATATGAATCAGGTACCATTAGGCCTAGATGCATATTTCTGGTTTCCATCAGAAGCTAATTTGTGTTTTATTTTAACATTTTAATTTTATTGAACCTATATTTATGTTACCATTACAGAGTACAACAGAGATGCAATAAAGGAATATATGAGATTTTCATCTTCGCCTGATATAAAATCTCAATTTCAAAGACAACATCACCATTACAACCACAATCTAATGAAAATGAATATCTTCTACTACACCTTGACTACAACTGTAACTGTACATTTGATGCAAATAAACTTAAAGGTATAGCGGAGGATTTTCCCGAATTTTAGAAAAGAACTGGCCTCTCCACTTTTTGAAAAAAATGCACATGCGCAACATTCTACCTGCTCCCGAGAGGGAACGCCTATTAAACGTGTGCACGAGAGAGCGTGCACGAGCCTAGTTCTCCTCGTGCAAGTTGCATGTTACACGTTACAAGTTGCTGTCGGCATGGCTCATACAAGCCTACTTTCCTTTACCTGTCGAGTAGAAACTTGGCGACTGAGGCATCAGTGGGAAGCCCAACCTGTGCTTTTAGCGCACGCCAGCGTGTGAAATATTCTCCCAAAAACACTCTGGTCTTGTTTCTTTCTTCAAACAAGGAGGATGTCCTCCTCAGCCTCGCTGCCGGCACAGCCACAGCAGCCAGTATACATGGAGAGGATGTCTTGCTGATTTTCACTTAATTCCTGCAATCTCTGAAGGACTTTTGTGCGACAGTCTATGGAGAAATAATAAACATGACAAATTTCGTTCCTTAAATGTCTATGCAGTGTTTGCCATTAATTATCTAGACATGGCCGCATGACTGTACACTTCCATTAATATCTAATCACCTCCACGTTGTGCCGGCTGGGCAAGGTCTTCTTGGACTGGACCTTGCCCCCAGACCCAGAGGGGTCCACTCCTCCTGCAGCAATTTTACACACACGCAAAATTGTGTAAAAATGCCGGTCATGGTTAGTATATTCATAAACAGTCGGTTATGTCTGAAATAAGCATAAAACGCGTGTGACAGTGAGTATCATGAAAACAGTAATGGATCCGGGCACTAGCTCTAAAAGTGACAGCAGCCATATGTGTCTGTCATTGTTGTCGTCAAAACAACAAAAGATAGCTTTCATTGTAAGGAATCAGAATTAGAATTAATATCCTATGCATTTAATTTAGTCAGGACTATCAGTGTTATTTTACATTTGATTACCTTATACAGTTTCTGTAGCATTTCTGTGTTAGACCTACCCAAAAACTTTTCTCTTTATTTGTATCTTTATTATTTTGTATACATTTTTTGCTACTTTTTTCAATTTAATTCAAAGATTGAAATCAAGCTTCCTTGTGTTGTGTAAAATCTTAAAAACAAAATTACCCAATTGTAAAAACACAATGAGTGAGCAAACATTTAGGTGAGATAAATGTAATAAAAAAAATTGTCAACTTTTTTTTCTATATCGTCATAAATATCATTATCGCAAATATTCTTGAAATATCGTGATATAATTTTGAGGCTATATCGCCCACCCCTACAAAGAATAATCTTCTTTTCATTTACATTTAACATTAACCAACAAGATCCCTGCAATATCTATCCAGAGTTCAAAAGGCATGCAGTTAATGCTGTAAAGTATAACATTTCCAAATGTTAAAAAGTATAATTACTTAATGCTATAAAATGTCCTTATGCTCCACTGGAGCACTCCTGTGACTTTCTGCAGACAGCCCTTACGATATAAATAAACTGAGCTTTCACATGCAGGGTTAGGTCAAACTGTAGAGTATATAGGGCTACTGAGCTGTGGTTGCTGGTAGAGCACAGAACTCAGGTGCTAGGTTTCTACAATCTACCTAAGTGATTAAAACACTGTAAATGTAAAAAAGAAAACAAAAAAGTCAAAAAATCATTTTGTTGTGTGATTTAAACATTTACCATCTGAGGAGATATTAGTTTCAGACTTTTTGTGCTGCCGGAGGTGTCCTCCGTTTCCAGATTGGACGTCTCTGCAACAAGCCGGCATTTCTGGGAGGCTTTTGTATATGAGTCTGGAAAATATAGATTGTTGCCAGAATATTACATTTCATAAAGTAATTTTAGAGATAAACCAAAAAATAATAATTAAACAACACTGTAAGGCTATTGTTTGGCAAATAGGTGGTCCTTACAACAACATATTCATGAGTTACAGTCAATACCGGTTTTAATCCTGTTTTACATGTTCTTAGCCAAATGTTTTTAATACGGAACCGTTTCCATTTTTGTTTGTCAGGTTTGGCACTTTTTTGAACCAGCTGCCGTCAGTTCAGGAATGTCCAGTAACAGAATATTCCCTGTAAAAAAAAAGAAAATGCTTTTTTTTTTTCATTTATTTATTAAGCACTTTTACACAACTGGTCATTGAACAAAGTGCTGTACAAAACACATAAAAACACACAACATTAACACCACAGTTAAATAACAGCGATATAAACCCCTCAGTTTAATAGCCTACAAGAACAACTACTATACCCCATTAAATGCGAATGCTAGGAGGTATTTTTTAAGCTTATGTTTAAAAACAGTTAATGTAGGTTCCAATCTGATAGAAAGGGGTAGATCTTCCCAGAGTTGTGGAGCTATTGCTACAAAAGCTCGATCTCCACTTCTCCGTTTTTTTCTGGGAGTCGTTAAAACCAGCTGGTTAGCTGACCTCAAAGACCGGTTCATGTTTCTTAATCAGATTTGCCAAATACAATGGAGCCATACCATGCAATGATTTATAAACAAAAAAATACGATCGGTAGCCATTTTAAAGAGCTCAAAACTGGGGTAATGTGGTCTCTCTTACGAGTATTTTATTAATCTGATTGTAATATTGTAAGTTAATGTTACTTTAAAGTTAACTGAATACAAAAGCATACTTCAGTGGTCTCCTCCATCTGTTAAGAGATTAAAATAATAATAATACAATTAAGCAATTAATAAAGGTGTACACATAACCAGCTCTGTGCAATTACAGTCATTCAACAGCTTGCAAATGCTTGAATTATATTATTTTCCTTTTTGGCCTACCTGTTTGCAATAGGTGATTCTGTGCGCTGTAAAATAACGGTAATCTACTGGCAGCAATGTACTGGTAATTCACAGCTCTCCTGTTTTACAGCATGGAGGTTACTTGTGTCATTTGGGAAACCGATTGCTTCAAACAGTTCGAGTTTAAAAACTAGGATTTATACTTATAGTGCTGTGAACTTAATTCGAGTCCAGTGAAAATTAATATCTCTTAATATAAAACTGCAAACACCTAATGTGTAATAGTGAATTAATTAAAAACATGACTTTAACTCAAATCAAAGAAAAACTAACATTAAAGTCAAGGGTCAAGAGCCCAACTAAAGCAAACACTAATCACCATCATGGTGACTTAAAGTGAAAATAAAATGACACATCATGTTTTAATAAGAACTTCTGTAGACGTCTGACAGAAGTAAAGTCAGTCTGGTTGGTCATAAGTAGAGCTGGTAATGCTGTTTGTGGAGGTGTTTAATACTCCTCTGCTGAGATCTTCACAGATTTAATGTCTATTATCTCCAGTTGATTTAAAAAAAAAATTATGTTCTTCATGTTCCTCTTTCCTTCAGTGATTCTGCTTGTTAACAGCAGGTGTTCATCAGTGTCTGAATTAACTTAGAAAATTAACTGAATCAACTATGTAATTATTTACCCAGTCAAGTGGACTCTATTAGTGCACTAGTGTAGGTTATAGTGAATGAGGGTATAGGGCAGGGGTGGGCAAACTTTTTGGCTCAAGGGCCACACTTGGTTTTAAAATTTGACAGAGGGCCGGCCCAGTAGCAGATTATGAAACACGATCTCATGAAAGTGCGTATCTATGCCACGAATTTTATTTCTCGTGCCATTTATACACCAAAAAAGTTTTTTTTTGCGTGCATATGCTACGCACTGTAAACCCCTTGGTTAGGATTAGGGGTGCGGAGTGCGTGCCTATTATACGCCATAAAGTGCGTATCATATGCACGCGAAAACTGCGTATCATAAGCACTACAAATAGCCTACAATTCGTGGTATTCGCATTTTAATTGAGATCGGGCTGAGCAAACACATTTACGTTGTGGCAACGTCTGCGCGAAATTCAACAACTAAACTAAAACGCAGTAGTGTGGACGGGCCTGAGAGACGACATTCTGACAATACATTTTTTATGCTAGACATCCCCCATTTAGCATGTTATGTTTTGAGGTTAATTTTTAATTACTCAGATGTTATTTAATTATAACCTATACTTTTTAAATATTGTTTATCCTTATTATTATTTAATGGGCCAAACAGTAGATTAGAAACAAAACACCTGCAAGTGTACACTTAGAAGAGTAAAAATGACAGAAGGTTACGTTAATTCAACTTTATTAAAACTGCATATGGCAATCAATTTGCACTTCCAAAAGTCATACATTTGTGGAAAAAAACGAAATAAACGAATATACAAATTTATTTTAAGAATAATAAAATAAAACATAAAAAGCAAAGGCAGATCAGAACATTAAATGAACAAAACCGGGTTCTGCAACGTTAACATGGCAGACAGGGGAGCGTAGTCGAAAGCCGGACGATAAAGGTCGGTAAACGGAATCAGTCAGGATACATCCACAAATCCAGAGGAGCAGAGAAACTATAGCAGACAAATCAAAGGAAAAACTAAACAGGTGTGCAAGCGGTTACTAAACATTTTTTTTTTCTCTGTGAGTTTCCAAAAAAGGAAAAAAAAATTAACTTGCAACAAGTCTATGCGCTTAAGTTGCTGTCTGTTTGGTTTCCATGGTGACGCGTCATTGCTTGTTACGTGACACACCGCAGCCACAACAGCGCTGAATGAATGATGATCTGCTTTTATGTCATTTTTCCTTTTTTACATTTGTTAGCTATGGCATGAAATATCTGATATTCCGATTGTCAAATATGCAACGCAATATATATATATATATATATATATATAAAACGCAAAGTATTGCAAGAAAAAGGCCAAATGAACGCGATCTTAAGACAATTTTTTAAATACTCGACGGGCCGGATTAAACAGCCTAACGGGCCGTATGTGGCCCGCGGGCCGTAGTTTGCCCACCCCTGGTATAGGGTGTATTTGGGAACACAGCCTCTGAGTGTCGACTTTGAGCGCTGTTAATTCACAGTATATTCCTGTAGGCTACTTTCTCGAAAACAACAGATATCACCCAGAATGCATCTTTTCTACGGTATATCATGTTTTAATGGAAAAAAGCATGTTACTGTCAAAATGTGGCCATTTTTTACAGCGATTTTTTACAGTGTAGGACAATACAGGATTTGTTGTTAGGCTGTGGGCTATGATAAATGTTTGTGTGTGTGTGTGTGTGTGTGTGTGTGTGTGTGTTAGAGAGGGTGAGGGTGAGAAAGAGAGTTAAAGTTCATGCAGGATGGCCAAAAACATTATTTTCTTTTTCTTTTCTTTTTTTTCACCATTATTGCAGTTCTTGTTCAGTTCTGGCACAAGTGTCATTGTGGATTGCCTTGACTGCACTTTGAAACAGCCAATCATTCGTGAGTCACACGGTTCCCTGAAAAGTGATTCCAATATTATTATTTTTTTCTCTTAAAATAGCCTTTTTTAGCGGCTGTTGAGACAAGCAGAGGTGAGAAAAAGAAGAAACATGACAGAATGTAAGCGAGGTATTGCAAGTGTCTGTACAAGTTAAAAATGCATTGAGTTTTCAGTGATCGTATTGACTGATCAGTATGGCAAATCAGAAATGCAGGATGATGACTGATAGATTGATCACTTACAAAAATCAGACGGAATAGACACTGAAAAAAAGAGAAGAGAAATATTTTCATGGTATCAATTCCCAAAGTTAAAAAAAGCTCTGATTAATGAATATGTGCAAAAATAGCCTATACAGAATAGAACAATGCTTTTGATGAGACCTACAACCCCCCTAACAACCAAGAAGCCTTTAAATCACAGTAAGATGTATTTTTATTATTGAAAATTATTATTGGTGTTGTATTATTTTATTATAAGATGACGGGCGAGTGTTTTCTGTCTTAAGTGCACGCGTCAGATGGGCCACTGTCAGGCTTGCAGAGGGGGCTTACTTCACTTTAATTTCCAAACAAAGACGTGAAGATATTATTGATAATTTTATTAATAATTAAGTTCAAGTTCAAGTCTTTATTTTGCCAGAACGACCCACATCGCCTGGAATTCATTTTGGTGAATTGGCTCACACAAGACAATGCAACATAACATATACAATAAAAACATGGAATCTAAACAGAGAACAGACAAATAAATAGCAATAAAACTGATCAGACAAAGTGCTAGTGCGTTTAGTGACCCTGAGAAGGAGGGCGTAGCTGTGTCTGTATAAGTAAAGTAGATAGAGATTGTTGTTGTGAGTTGAGAGCCCTCACAGTAAGTGCTATTAGAAAAGCGGATGGTTCAGGATCTTATGCTTCCTAACCTTCTGCCTGATGGTAGAGGGATGAAACGGGAATTAGCAGGGTGCGATGAATCCTTGAGTATTTTCAGACCAGTTTTGAGTAGACGGGTGTTATAAATGTCACAGATCTTAGGAAGGTCCAACCCAATTATTCTTGCCTCAGTGCTAACTACCCTGTTCAGTGCAGACTCATCCTCCGCCGAGCAGCTACCCCACCATACAGTGATATCTCTATCACAGCCCTGTAGAAGTGGAGCATTCCAGCCTTGGACACTTTACATTTCCTGAGTTGTCTCAAAAAGAAAAGTCACTGATGAGCTTTTTTAACGATCTGGCTGACATTGAGGTTCCATTTGAGACTGGAGGATATGATGGTCCCAAGGAACCTGAAACTTTCCACCCACTCTACAGTTTTGTCCTTGATGGCCAGGGGCTGGAGCAACTTCATATTTTTGCTCCTAAAATCAACAACCATCTCCTTGGTTTTGGGGATGTTAAGAGACAAGTTGTTAATTGTGCACCACTCAGCCAGCAAGGACACTTCTGTTCATCGTTAGTGATGAGGCCTACCACTGTAGTATCATCTGCAAATTTAAAAATCTTGACTGAGCCATGGTGAGAGAAACAGTCTAAAAGGGGAGACAGAACACACCCCTGGGGGGCGCCAATGCTGGTGGACTTTGATTTTGACAAAAGGTTACTAACCCTAACCACTTGAGATCTATCAGTTAAAAAGTCAAGGATCCACTTACATATGGACTCCTTAACCCCCAACCCCAGGAGTTTGTCACACAATCTCTTTGGTAAAATATTATTAAAAGCAGAACTAAAATCAATAAACAAAACCCGTGCATATGTAGCTGGCCCCTCCAAATGTTGAAGAATATTATGGGTGCAAAGAGAGACTGCATCTTCAACAGACCTGTTCTCCCTATATGCGAATTGGTGAGGATCAAGTGACGTAGCTGAGAGATGATTAGCCACTAATCGCTCAGAAACTTTCATGATAACAGAGGTTAGGGCCACTGGTCTGTAGTCATTCAAACAACTCACATCCGACTTCTTGGGCATGATTACAGCTGATTTAAAACATGCTGGGACTTTACATACTCTAAGGGACCAATTAAAAATGTCAGTGAAGACATACGACAGCTCATTGGCACACCATTTAATAGTGGCCGCAGAGACCTGGTCGGGGCCTGATGCCTTCCTGCAGTTTTGTTTCCTCAACAGAGATCTGACCTCTGTTTCTTCTATCAGAAAAGGTGGTTCGAGAGGAGCTATGCCATTGAGGAAATCAGAGATGACTGAACATTCAGAGTTGCATTCAAATCTACAGTAAAATTCATTTAGTTTATTAGGTAGCGAGGGATCATCATTAGAAACTGTGTGATTGTTTTTATAGTTAATAATCTGTTGAAGGCTTTGCCAAACACCCCTGTTGTCTTAGCTTCAAGCTTGGCCCTATAGTTAGCTTTAGCCTTTTTAACAGCCCCTTCAAATGCATATTTAGCCATAGAATACTGACAGATTCAAATACAATTTAAATCTATCTTTAAGTATTGTTAACATGACAGACATAACCCTAAAAAACAAAGGAGATTCTCTGAATAGGATTGATACTCCTTTAGCTCAAATGACGTCACACAGACATAACGGCGTTCAACAGTGCAGACGAGTGGTTAGTTAGCACAAAAAAGACGGAAAACTAGTCTGTGTGAGAAGTAAATGTGGTATATTAACTGGAAAAGGCAGTATGTCAGTTTTATGACCATTGATTGAGTTTGGTGTGAAAGCGGCCGTTTTTACCCTGAGAGAAACGAACTGATCCGCTCAGACGGTCCTTGTGGTTCAATTTCATTATTATCCTGTCATTTAATGTTATTTTGTTTCGTTGTGGGCTTATGTTTTAAATAACTGAATTGATATAAAACGGTTAAGTACAAAGACCTTTAACCTTAGCTAAAGAAACTGGCGGCAGGGGATGTCCTCTGCAGAAGCGAGTCAGTGTGCACGCGAGTGTCACACACCCCAGCTTTATGCTTGGCACGCGAGTAAGGAGTTATTACACAAATTAAAGTTTATATATTTTATTTTTGGAAAGTGTAATTTACATTTATATAATGATACCTAGTGTTATATTACTAATAATTGCGTTAAAAATAAACAAACAAACATATTTTACCCTGTGGTGCTCCTCATTTGTGTTCTTCGTGACCGGACACCTGAAGATGAAACTTAAGCAAAATCAGTGTAATATACTTTAGTTCAATAATAGATTTGTTTTGTATTTTGAGAGCATTTTATGATACCAATTCATATTTATGGTCCATCTTTACCATTGAAAATAATAATATATTTTTTTAAATCTAATTTAAAAAAAATTTTCAATTATTGCAGTATTTCAGATTAACATAGAGACTGGGCCTTTTAAATCCACTGTTTTTGAAGGCAGACTAGCGCCATCTGTTGAGAGAGAATAAAATAAAGCATGTAATTTCATTAGATCCCTGTGCATACCATTACTATGAAGCTAAGTTTATCAAAAGTGACCAAAGACCACCAGAGGGTTAATGTGGTCTTTCATTCACCGCTATACAAGTTTACAAGTATGACGTCCTGCTTTTCAGAAACCTGGAAATGTGAAGTCAAATATATATCAAACTTTGTTAGATTTACAAAGTTAATTCATTTTTGAGATTATCATTATTATGTATTGAATAAAACGGTTTTCTTTTTCTTAAAATTAAATATAACTCCTGCAAAATGGTTAATTATTTTAAATGTGAGATTGTAAATGTTTTGCCTGTTTCTTCATCTTGTTTTCTAGTAGATGTGCATACGAAACACACTTTGTGGCCACCACAGATTGAGTCCGTCAAGACTTTGAAATCTCCATCAACTTGAACAAGTGGCTGCTGTCCTGACCTTATGAGTCGCTTGAGCTTTGCAAGATAGTTCTCAAATTATTCCCAAAAAATAACCAAATGGGTTCTGTGTTTACTGGACCTCGGGTTGCTGAGGCTCATCGTGTGCACGGTGTCTTCACTGGCACTGCTTGATTCTTCAGCAGAGCTAACATTTGTGTTACCGTAGTGCTGCGAGCTTTCTGCTCATTCTCGGTGGCGGCGCCGGCGCGACTAAAGAGACTACATATTTGTGGATTTTTTTTGTAAAGTAGCTAAATGTATTCTTTCTTTGTCTTGTTTTAATTTTCGTTTGGCGCTGCCACTTAGTTGCTGCCGCTTCTCCATTATATCATTGTTTTTTGGCGCTTTTTGCTGTCTGCAGACGAATTCATGGTGTAACCAAGCGGCAACATTCTAATCTGAAAAATGAAGCCTACCCGGAAGTGCGAAAAACTGCAATACATCGAAAATCCGCTAGGGGCAGGTCCCAAAAGGGAGCAAATGTCCATAGACCCCCATGTTAAAATGTCCGTTTTCACAGCATAAGTTCATGTTTTTACAGGTTGGTCCCACGGACTTTTATTGTATTTTTCGATAGGCTCCGAGTGCCTGACAACTGTGAGGGGGTGAATTTTTTTCTAACTTGTTAGTTTAGATCGTATTCAGATATAAAATGTATGACAAATAAGGGCGTGGTTAACTTTGATTGACAGCTTGATTGACAGCTGATAAGGAGCATAGGCTGCGCCAAGTGGAATTCCTGAAATTTGAGTCTCAGCCATGATCTGACACATCACATCATACCACCTCTGTTGGTAGGATTTCCCAAGATTTTCCAAGATGGCGCCCCCCATAAACGGCCTCAAAACCGTTCTTCAGAAAGTCTATGGGTGACGTCACAGACGCTTTGTCCATATGTTTTTACAGTCTATGGGTGTAACCGTTGTGCGTGTCACGCCCACTCAGCGCAGATGCTTACGTAAAGTTATAGAATTGGAATTTTGGATTGCTTGTTAGTTGGTCAAGCATTTGATTTAATAATAATACAATTAATAAGAAGAAACGAAATATTCACCAGATGACAAAATAAAAAACGCTGGTTAGTTGGTGCCCCCAGTTGCCCATATGGTCATCAAATGCAAAAAAGATGCAACATTTTATTTGTGTATATTTAACTTTTTTAAATGGTCTATAGCTCAACAGATTCCTTTTGGATTCAACCCGCTTTATTTTCCTAATTTGTTTGAGATCAAATTATATTACATATTAACAAATTGTATTTATAAAGTGTCATATTTGTGCTTTTCATTCGTCAAGTAGCCAGCTTCTTACTATAAAATAATAGATTATTTATTTTTGACGAGCTGCAGAGATTTTCAAGGCCCTATATTTTCCTCAAACTTTACTCTATATTATGAAATATATTATTAATCAGCTACATCAGTAAACATTTTGATGCACTAAAGCTTTTTTGGATCTGGTTAATAAACCGGGAAGATCTGTGTGATAACAATCAAACTGACACAAAATTATAAAATAGCATGATTGATTTCCTCTACATTATGCCAAACCAGTTCCAGAGAATAACGCATAGTGGGATCTTAGAAGTGCACCAATTTCCTTGCATTTTTATTTTATGTGAAGCTATTGAACCATTTACATTGATGCCAAAACCATTAACGTTAGAATTACTGTCATTCTCTTTTAATGTGCTTATGAACATGTTATTTAGGGCACTGAATTATTCATTTTAATTCTGGCCATCAGTTAGCAAAAGCGCTTATAGTTCTGTAAAATTTCATGACAATCAGTCAATTACAATGCAGGTTAGCTGCTGAAATGTGATTGGCTTCTGGTGGACTTTTGTTTGTTTTGTACTGTTTTATAGGTTTAAAAAAAAAACTATGTTTTGCACTTGCCCTCAAGACCATACGCATATTGCATTTTCCTTGACCAAACAGTTGACAGTAGCAATTAACTTCCAGAGTATAAAAAAATAATACTATTGTCCCCATCAACTGTCTGGTTACCAACATTCTTCAAAATATCTTCTTTTGTGTTCAACAGAAGAAAGAAACTCGTACAGGTTTGGTACAACTTGAGGGCGAGTAAATGATGACACAATTTTCATTTGTGAGTGAACTGTCCCTTTAAGAAGCGCAACCCTTACATCTGAGGGGGAAAAGTATTTGTAGTGGTATCAGAAACCACAGTGATTTTGCGAGGTGTATGTAAACGTATGATCTCACCTGTAAGTCTACTTGGAAAACGAACAAGAACTGAGCAAAACTATTCCACATTTCACTAAAAAAACAACACGTCGGTGTGTGTTGTCGCAGTGTGTACTGCGCGCAGTGAGCAGTGCGCGTGCGCGAGGGGCGTGGCCGAGCGCGCTGACGTCAGAAAGGTCGTGGGTGAGAGGTTGATCGGGACACATCTTGTTGTCTTTGTAAGAGTGGAGCTCGATCACGCAGCCGTGTCTTCCCTCTTCCCCGAATCCTCTCAAAACTCCCCCCGAACCTCCCGAACCTTCCCCTCTCACCCTCCGGACCCTCGGACCCTCTCCCCATCCCGGAGCGCGCGCGTCAGGTGAGGCTTTACCGCGCTCCGTGCGCGCCACGGGCCTGCAGGCCGCGCGCTAGCCTTAGCACTCGAGCTAGCCAGCCTGCGCACTTCTCACGCGACGTCTGGTGGCATTCCCACACTGAGCACAGCAGTGTGTAGTGTAAATCTCCAAATAAACGCTGTGAATGCAGATGAAGCGGGTGTATTTCGCGTGAGGGGTCGTGTGGGGCTGTTCTCGCGCTGGTGCGCAGCTAGTAAACACACTCGAGCTAATGCTAACGCAGCTCCAGCACTGATTCATTACCACACGCCATACACGGCGTGTTTATAGCAATGATCCGCGGACTTACATCATTATTTACACGAATACTCGGAATATCTTCATGTTTTCACCAATAGTCATAGGGCTCAGTTGAGTTTTAACGTAAATACGAGTTCATGTTTCTCGGAATAAGCTTCATATGAAGATAAACCTGCAGATCAGCGCCTTATAATGGTGTGTTTACTCTCGAGTGTGTGTTTCCTCTGATCCACTGAGCCCTAGCCGGTGCTGTGGTGTTCTGGGAAGCTCAGTGTAGATGATCTGCAGTGTGAATATGCCTCCATACACTGACATTGAGCTGATGAGATGAAGTGTGTGTTTTAATGAGTGTGTGTGTGTGTGTGTGTTTTCCGACAGGTTTCTCATCCGTGACCAAAGACCCCGAGCTCGCCTCACAGATCATCATGGACTCTGGTGTGATCGAAGGAGGACTCAACGTCACGCTCACCATTAGACTGCTCATGCATGGCAAAGAAGTGGGCAGCATCATCGGCAAGGTGTGTTCTCTCTCACACACAGCACACCACAGCCCTGAGCACACACACCACAGCCCTGAGCACACACACTCAGCCTGGGTTCGGCGTTGAGCTCATCACGGCCTGTAGCTTCACACAGCTCGATCTCCGCACGCGTGTGTGTCTGAACTCGTCCTCCGCTGGCATCTCGTGTTCTCAGTGCTTCTGTGAGGCGTCAGGTGTGTGTGTCGTGTCTGATGCTTTATATTAGGGATGGGGGAATAATAGATTCACACATGAATACCGATTCACAAATTTTAAAAAATCTATTTTCTAAATGTTTAATAATGTGATGTTTCAGTGGCGGCGGCGGTGTAGAGACGCGCAGCGGAGGAGCTTTATGAGTAAAGCCGCTCATATCAATGTCTGAGCTAATAGAAATTAGCCTGAAGTGATGTTAGTTTGGTTAGTCGAGCACGTCAAGCTCTTCGAGTGGGCTTTCCGTGTACAGGTACTTTAGTTTTACACACAAGAAGCTCGTTCAACATGGACACACGCACACACACACACGGTTTTCTGTGTTAATGAACAAAGACCCGCCTATAAAGAGAATGAACATGTGCTGTGTCTGAGGATAAAGTAATGAATGTTGAGAATGCAGCGAGGTGTGTGTGTGTGTGTGTGTGTGTGTGTGTGTGTGTGTGTGTGTGTGTGTGTGTGTGTGTAACTCAGACTAATACCCCCACTGGATTGGGACTAACAGCTGATGTTCGATTCTCCATTTTAAATTAAATTTAGAATTTTTCGTTTTGATCACAGATTTTAAATCATTCAGATATGGTCTTGTAATGAGTGTAGTGTGTGTGTGCGGAGCAGAGCTTCAGCGGTCAGTGTGTGTGAGGCTGCTGATGAGCGCGTGAGTGTCGCACCGCAGACCCTCTCTCTCGTCACTGCTGCTCGTCTTCATCCTGATCTCTTTAATACGTCGAGTCAGAGCAGTCTCAATCTCCACTGAGGAACACTACTGACACTCTTCATTGCGGTCCTATAACACACACGTCATGTGTACGGTGGCCTGAGTGCCAACACGACCCAAGCGCTCCTCGTTGAAGCTGAGGACTGTATGCCGTCAGTGAGATCCACATTGTGGATGTTTACCGTTAGCCAATGCATTTATAAAGCTGTGTGAATGTACACAGTGTGGGTCAGTCAAGCGGTGTAAGATGAGTGATGCCGTCAGACCATTAGCTTCAGCATAAAGCCCAAACTTTAGCGTTTAAGCATCATTTATGTGGCTGTGAGAAACAGCGCTGTGAGATTAGTTCAACAGTAATATGTGCACAGGTCCATGAGAAACACTGGTGTGATAAAACTGTTAAAATAGCTTCATTAGTGTAATCCTGCGTGTGAACCGTAACGCGCGTGCTTCAGGACCGACTGATCGAGCAACACACGGCTCTATTAAGGGTTCATACAAATATATTGATGGCAAAATTTGGATTTAAATTGAATCCTTCGGCTCATTGAACTCTAACAGCGCTGGGTAAATACCCAGAATCACCGCTTCTATTAAAGAGGAGCTCCATAAGAAACGAATGAATGAATAAAAATGTGTGTTGTGCACTACTGGGCCACTATACATATGATGCTAGTTTAAAGGGGTCATATAATGCCATTTTTGTACAAGCTAATATGATTCTTTAGGGTCTAAATGAAAAGTTTGTTATATATGAGAATTTTTTATTAAAATTAGTATTGTAAGAAAACACTAATTTTACCAGGTCAAAAACAGCTCTGTTTTCAGCACGCCGTTTGAGTGCATGTGTCTTTAAATGATAATGAGCTTTGCTCACCCCGCCCCTCTGTTCTGTGCATACACCGTTTTAAACACAATAACACAATAACCATAACGTGTTGTTCATTATAAGCGTGGGATTATGAATTACATTGAGAACATCGTACATAGAAAACATGCCGTAATGTACCCTGAGTGTAAACCTTAGACGCATTCATCGTGAAGCGTGCAGCAAGCGATTTGCAAAGATTAATATAAAGATTAATATAAAGATTAATATAAAGGTTAATATAAAGGTTAATATAAAGGTTAATATAAAGGTTAATATAAAGATTAATATAAAGATTAATATAAAGATTAATATAAAGGTTAATATAAAGGTTAATATAAAGATTAATATAAAGATTAATATAAAGGTTAATAAAACGTTACACTCACTTCAGTTCTTCTGGAGGTGCAGCAGGAACACGAATAGTTGGTACTGATCCTTTTTTCAGGAGCAGCTTCTTAGCAAAACCAGCTTTACTGACCCTCCTTTGTAAAGCAGTCTGGTGTGTGAAATGATTCGCGCAAACATGAAAGCATTGACGTTGATCGTGGGGAATATTCCCTTCGAAAACAAACTCAGCCACTGCGTCTTCAGCGGTCCGGATTTAGTAACATCATCAACATGACTGCTGTGTTCGTTATTACACCCAAGAACAGAACGCCATTCTGCTCATAGACAGCGCTCCAGTGAGTATCAGCAATGACGCGCGGACTATGATTGACAGCTCGCTCACGAGCGAGGGCGGGACTTTGTTGAAACGCTGCTGTCAATCAACAATCGTGGGAGGGGCGTCGACCGTGTGACGTCACTAGGTCGAACGGCTTGATTTTAGAGATTGGAAAACGTATAAGGAGATTAAAAAAACACTGGATGGATTTGTATCATTTTATGATGGTTGTGTACAGGCACTGCCAACACACATTTCAGTACAATCAACTTGTAAAAGTGCATGCACCATGATCAAGAATCATGATAAAGAATCGGTTGACGAGCTTTAATGTAAAGAACACTCTTTCACACATGCACCTGCTCCGCTCCGTGCTCTGATGATGACATCTCTCCAGGACTATACTCTATTTTCATCATTGGCAAAAAATAATCTGTTAAATCTGATTCTGTTGCATAGTACTGAATAAAGAGTAATATACTGATATTAAATATTATTTTATTATGAGCTTATTTTTTGTCTGTCACTTTAAATAATAGTGTGGTTATTTTATTGGCTTGATTTTTTTTTTTTTTTTTTTTTTTTTTTTTTTCATTAACAAGCCTAATAATACAATTATACAAAAAATAATTTCAAATAAGATTAATAATTATAAAAAAAATAATAAAGTGATCAGTTTTTGGCCAAGTGCATGTCAGGATAGGCCGTCTGATGGGCTTTCATGATGAGCGTGTTCATCAGTCATAGACGTGTGGAGAACGATAACTATCCTGCATCTCAGGCTATGAGAAGAGGTTTAGATCGCGTGTGTGTGTGCTGTTGCTGTGATTACAGGTCACTTACACACACCACAGGAACACACACACTCATGTTTGCTGTCATGCCTAATATTTTGATGTTCAGTTAAACAATATAATTCCAAGTTTAGAATCAAACTGCCTTGCTTTATTGTGTTGGCACAGCGCCACCTAGTGGCCAACCAGAGCTAGTACTACTGTACTGGTTTAACCTGTTTATCATTGTGTGTGTGTGTGTGTGTTGCAGAAAGGTGAATCGGTGAAGAAGATGCGAGAGGAGGTGAGATCTGCTGCTGTGTGCTGATGTGCTGATAGAGCGGTCACCGTTCCTCCACTGAAGTCCACTTCTCCGTTAGAGCAACTCCTCGAGTGCAGAGCAACCGCTCCACAGACGCATTACTACACCCATTACTGAGACTACGCCACATACACAACACCATTTACAATCGTAATACAGCATAGTGCTATTGTGAAGGTAGTCTCGCGTAGCCAGACCTTCAGACTGACGGCTGAAGGTCTGGAATTCATAGCAGCTTTCTTTGGCCAAGCCCGCTCATAAGGCCGTTTGACCGACATGTCAAACAACCAATTACAGTTCGTTTCGTTCAGCGTCACGTTTCGGGGCGTGGAAATGTCCCCACAACAACAGACCGGCTAGCAACAAGTCAGTCAGCATAGAAAATCAAAGAAGGAGAAGAAAACAAGCAGTAAGTCATTGATCTGTTCGTGCACGTATAACAATAATGGCGTCTGCATTACCACATCTTTTAGCTGATCTTGATAAATGCTCATTGTCACTCATGTAAACATCTGCGCTTTGTTTCCCGGCGGACCGAAAATAAACGCGACACTCGCGCCCCCCGGAAATCCGATAAAATTCAACCAATCAGATGACGACTTCGACATTCCTGAAGTGTTTCCAGTTAAGTGTACCATATGCATCAGACGTTTAGCCAACGTTCCGTGGGCGTGACGTCTGAGGCTGAGACTATGGTGAAGGCACAAAGGCTGCGATACAGTTAAATAAATATATGCACTGTTTTGTGAATTACAGCGGCTGATGCATTTCTGTCGTACAGAAGTGACCGAATATTAAAGATTACGTGTACATTTGAATAAATGTAGTTTGGCCAATATTAAACAAGGATTTGATCATGCGGTAGTGTAACGACTAACACGTCTGCAGGCATTGGTTATTATATCCTTTATTTTACATGCTGTATTTTAACAGTGTTGTTCAGTAAAGCACGTGATTGTGTGGCGCCCTCTGCTGGTGTTCAGTAAAGCACATGATTGTGGCGCCCTCTGCTGGTGTTCAGTAAAGCACATGATTGTGTGGCGCCCTCTGCTGGTGTCCAGTAAAGCACATGATGGTGTGGCGCCCTCTGCTGGTGTCCAGTAAAGCACATGATTGTGTGGCGCCCTCTGCTGGTGTTCAGTAAAGCACATGATTGTGTGGCGCCCTCTGCTGGTGTTCAGTAAAGCACATGATTGTGTGGCGCCCTCTGCTGGTGTTCAGTAAAGCACATGATTGTGTGGCGCCCTCTGCTGGTGTTCAGTAAAGCACATGATTGTGGCGCCCTCTGCTGGTGTTCAGTAAAGCACATGATTGTGGCGCCCTCTGCTGGTGTTCAGTAAAGCACATGATTGTGTGGCGCCCTCTGCTGGTGTTCAGTAAAGCACATGATTGTGGCGCCCTCTGCTGGTGTTCAGTAAAGCACATGATTGTGGCGCCCTCTGCTGGTGTTCAGTAAAGCACATGATTGTGTGGCGCCCTCTGCTGGTGTTCAGTAAAGCACATGATTGTGGCGCCCTCTGCTGGTGTTCAGTAAAGCACATGATTGTGGCGCCCTCTGCTGGTGTTCAGTAAAGCACATGATTGTGGCACCCTCTGCTGGTGTTCAGTAAAGCACATGATTGTGTGGCGCCCTCTGCTGGTGTTCAGTAAAGCACATGATTGTGGCGCCCTCTGCTGGTGTTCAGTAAAGCACATGATTGTGGCGCCCTCTGCTGGTGTTCAGTAAAGCACATGATTGTGGCGCCCTCTGCTGGTGTTCAGTAAAGCACATGATTGTGGCGCCCTCTGCTGGTGTTCAGTAAAGCACATGATTGTGGCGCCCTCTGCTGGTGTTCAGTAAAGCACATGATTGTGGCGCCCTCTGCTGGTGTTCAGTAAAGCACATGATTGTGTGGCGCCCTCTGCTGGTGTTCAGTAAAGCACATGATTGTGGCGCCCTCTGCTGGTGTTCAGTAAAGCACATGATTGTGGCGCCCTCTGCTGGTGTTCAGTAAAGCACATGATTGTGGCGCCCTCTGCTGGTGTTCAGTAAAGCACATGATTGTGGCGCCCTCTGCTGGTGTTCAGTAAAGCACATGATTGTGGCGCCCTCTGCTGGTGTTCAGTAAAGCACATGATTGTGTGGCGCCCTCTGCTGGTGTTCAGTAAAGCACATGATTGTGGCGCCCTCTGCTGGTGTTCAGTAAAGCACATGATTGTGGCGCCCTCTGCTGGTGTTCAGTAAAGCACATGATTGTGGCGCCCTCTGCTGGTGTTCAGTAAAGCACATGATTGTGGCACCCTCTGCTGGTGTTCAGTAAAGCACATGATTGTGGCGCCCTCTGCTGGTGTTCAGTAAAGCACATGATTGTGGCGCCCTCTGCTGGTGTTCAGTAAAGCACATGATTGTGTGGCGCCCTCTGCTGGTGTTCAGTAAAGCACATGATTGTGTGGCGCCCTCTGCTGGTGTTCAGTAAAGCACATGATTGTGGCGCCCTCTGCTGGTGTTCAGTAAAGCACATGATTGTGGCGCCCTCTGCTGGTGTTCAGTAAAGCACATGATTGTGTGGCGCCCTCTGCTGGTGTTCAGTAAAGCACATGATTGTGTGGCGCCCTCTGCTGGTGTTCAGTAAAGCACATGATTGTGGCGCCCTCTGCTGGTGTTCAGTAAAGCACATGATTGTGGCGCCCTCTGCTGGTGTTCAGTAAAGCACATGATTGTGGCGCCCTCTGCTGGTGTTCAGTAAAGCACATGATTGTGGCGCCCTCTGCTGGTGTTCAGTAAAGCACATGATTGTGGCGCCCTCTGCTGGTGTTCAGTAAAGCACATGATTGTGGCACCCTCTGCTGGTGTTCAGTAAAGCACATGATTGTGGCGCCCTCTGCTGGTGTTCAGTAAAGCACATGATTGTGGCGCCCTCTGCTGGTGTTCAGTAAAGCACATGATTGTGGCGCCCTCTGCTGGTGTTCAGTAAAGCACATGATTGTGGCGCCCTCTGCTGGTGTTCAGTAAAGCACATGATTGTGGCGCCCTCTGCTGGTGTTCAGTAAAGCACATGATTGTGTGGCGCCCTCTGCTGGTGTTCAGTAAAGCACATGATTGTGGCACCCTCTGCTGGTGTTCAGTAAAGCACATGATTGTGTGGCGCCCTCTGCTGGTGTTCAGTAAAGCACATGATTGTGTGGCGCCCTCTGCTGGTGTTCAGTAAAGCACATGATTGTGTGGCGCCCTCTGCTGGACCCTGAATCTGCAGGTCCTCAGCCTTAGGGGTTATTCTTCACTGTGGCGTAAAGGGCTCTCGCAGAAGTGACGTAACGCATTACTTTTCTAAAAAAGTAACTAAGGAACACAATTAGTTACTTTTTAAGGGAGTAACGCAATCTTGTAATGCACTACTGTTTCTGTTACGCAGAACCCATATTACTTTATTTGAACCAATTGTTATTGCTTATTATATATTTGTATTTTAAGTCATTTTTACGGCTGTTGTTCACTTGGATCTATTTTTATTACCACTTTTTTTTAATCCGATTACTCAATCTCTAAAATGGCCGTTAGCGTTAGCCCTAGATCTTGATATGTGTGTGTGTGTGCAGAGCGGTGCGCGGATCAACATCTCTGAGGGGAACTGTCCCGAACGCATCATCACGCTCGCCGGTCCCACCACCGCCATCTTCAAGGCCTTCTCCATGATCATCGAGAAGCTGGAGGAGGTACGGCTCACTTCACACCTGTGTGTGTGTGTGAGAGAGAGTCTGTGCTGATGTGTGTGTGTGTGTTCCAGGACATCAGCAGCTCCATGTCCAACAGCACGGCCACCTCCAAGCCCCCGGTGACGCTGCGGATCGTGGTGCCGGCCAGCCAGTGCGGCTCGCTCATCGGCAAGGGCGGCTGCAAGATCAAGGAGATCAGGGAGGTGAGCAGACACCCCATAATATCATGATACCCATAATGCCCATAATGATCAAGGAGATCAGGGAGGTGAGCAGACACCCCATAATATCATGATACCCATAATGCCCATAATGATCAGGGAGGTGAGCAGACACCCCATAATACACATGATACCCACAATGCCCATAATGATCAAGTAGATCAGGGAGGTGAGCAGACACCCCATAAATTCATGATACCCATAATGCCCATAATGATCAAGGAGATCAGGGAGGTGAGCAGACACCCCATAATATCATGATACCCATAATGCCCATAATGATCAAGGAGATCAGGGAGGTGAGCAGACACCCCATAATATCATAATACCCATAATGATCAAGGAGATCAGGGAGGTGAGCAGACACCCCATAATATCATGATACCCATAATGCCCATAATGATCAAGGAGATCAGGGAGGTGAGCAGACACCCCATAATATCATAATACCCATAATGATCAAGGAGATCAGGGAGGTGAGCAGACACCCCATAATATCATAATACCCATAATGATCAAGGAGATCAGGGAGGTGAGCAGACACCCCATAATATCATGATACCCATAATGCCCATAATGATCAAGGAGATCAGGGAGGTGAGCAGACACCCCATAATATCATGATACCCATAATGCCCATAATGATCAGGGAGGTGAGCAGACACCCCATAATACACATGATACCCATAATGCCCATAATGATCAAGTAGATCAGGGAGGTGAGCTGACACCCCATAATATCATGATACCCATAATGCCCATAATGATCAAGTAGATCAGGGAGGTGAGCAGACACCCCATAATATCATGATACCCATAATGCCCATAATGATCAAGTAGATCAGGGAGGTGAGCAGACACCCCATAATATCATGATACCCATAATGCCCATAATGATCAAGGAGATCAGGGAGGTGAGCAGACACCCCATAATATCATGATACCCATAATGCCCATAATGATCAAGGAGATCAGGGAGGTGAGCAGACACCCCATAATATCATGATACCCATAATGCCCATAATGATCAAGGAGATCAGGGAGGTGAGCAGACACCCCATAATATCATGATACCCATAATGCCCATAATGATCAAGGAGATCAGGGAGGTGAGCAGACACCCCATAATATCATGATACCCATAATGCCCATAATGATCAAGGAGATCAGGGAGGTGAGCAGACACCCCGTAATACACATGATACCCATAATGCCCATAATGATCAAGGAGATCAGGGAGGTGAGCAGACACCCCATAATATCATGATACCCATAATGCCCATAATGATCAAGGAGATCAGGGAGGTGAGCAGACACCCCATAATATCATGATACCCATAATGCCCATAATGATCAAGGAGATCAGGGAGGTGAGCAGACACCCCATAATATCATGATACCCATAATGCCCATAATGATCAAGTAGATCAGGGAGGTGAGCAGACACCCCATAATATCATGATACCCATAATGCCCATAATGATCAAGGAGATCAGGGAGGTGAGCAGACACCCCATAATATCATGATACCCATAATGCCCATAATGATCAAGGAGATCAGGGAGGTGAGCAGACACCCCATAATATCATGATACCCATAATGCCCATAATGATCAAGGAGATCAGGGAGGTGAGCAGACACCCCATAATATCATGATACCCATAATGCCCATAATGATCAAGGAGATCAGGGAGGTGAGCAGACACCCCATAATATCATAATGCCCATAATGATCAAGGAGATCAGGGAGGTGAGCAGACACCCCATAATATCATAATGCCCATAATGATCAAGGAGATCAGGGAGGTGAGCAGACACCCCATAATATCATGATACCCATAATGCCCATAATGATCAAGGAGATCAGGGAGGTGAGCAGACACCCCATAATATCATGATACCCATAATGCCCATAATGATCAAGGAGATCAGGGAGGTGAGCAGACACCCCATAATATCATGATACCCATAATGCCCATAATGATCAAGGAGATCAGGGAGGTGAGCAGACACCCCATAATATCATGATACCCATAATGCCCATAATGATCAAGGAGATCAGGGAGGTGAGGAGACACCCCATAATATCATGATACCCATAATGCCCATAATGATCAAGGAGATCAGGGAGGTGAGCAGACACCCCATAATATCATGATACCCATAATGCCCATAATGATCAAGGAGATCAGGGAGGTGAGCAGACACCCCATAATATCATGATACCCATAATGCCCATAATGATCAAGGAGATCAGGGAGGTGAGGAGACACCCCATAATATCATGATACCCATAATGCCCATAATGATCAAGGAGATCAGGGAGGTGAGCAGACACCCCATAATATCATGATACCCATAATGCCCATAATGATCAAGGAGATCAGGGAGGTGAGGAGACACCCCATAATATCATGATACCCATAATGCCCATAATGATCAAGGAGATCAGGGAGGTGAGCAGACACCCCATAATATCATGATACCCATAATGCCCATAATGATCAAGGAGATCAGGGAGGTGAGGAGACACCCCATAATATCATAATGCCCATAATGATCAAGGAGATCAGGGAGGTGAGCAGACACCCCATAATATCATGATACCCATAATGCCCATAATGATCAAGGAGATCAGGGAGGTGAGGAGACACCCCATAATATCATGATACCCATAATGCCCATAATGATCAAGGAGATCAGGGAGGTGAGCAGACACCCCATAATATCATGATACCCATAATGCCCATAATGATCAAGGAGATCAGGGAGGTGAGGAGACACCCCATAATATCATAATGCCCATAATGATCAAGGAGATCAGGGAGGTGAGCAGACACCCCATAATATCATGATACCCATAATGCCCATAATGATCAGGGAGATCAGGGAGGTGAGGAGACACCCCATAATATCATGATACCCATAATGCCCATAATGATCAAGGAGATCAGGGAGGTGAGCAGACACCCCATAATATCATGATACCCATAATGCCCATAATGATCAAGGAGATCAGGGAGGTGAGGAGACACCCCATAATATCATGATACCCATAATGCCCATAATGATCAAGGAGATCAGGGAGGTGAGCAGACACCCCATAATATCATGATACCCATAATGCCCATAATGATCAAGGAGATCAGGGAGGTGAGGAGACACCCCATAATATCATAATGCCCATAATGATCAAGGAGATCAGGGAGGTGAGCAGACACCCCATAATATCATGATACCCATAATGCCCATAATGATCAGGGAGATCAGGGAGGTGAGGAGACACCCCATAATATCATGATACCCATAATGCCCATAATGATCAAGGAGATCAGGGAGGTGAGCAGACACCCCATAATATCATGATACCCATAATGCCCATAATGAGTGTGTTCTAACAGGGTTCACAGAAGCTGCTTAATGCGTGAGGAACTTGAATTGGACTCTTTGAAACCCTTGAGAACAGCCATATTTATGAAGAAGGACTTGAATTATTGATATCAATATATGGGAAATGTATTTTTTATTTTATTGATTAAAACAATCTCTTCATGTAAGATTAAAGCTGCAGTCCGTCTGATATAGATATAGAGCCGTTCTTCATGGCTATGAGTGTGATATTGCTCATAAATATGCAAGTATATGAGACAGCTTTCATTCCTCAGCTCAGTCACATGTTCATGGGGGAATCAGCTTGAATAAGGAGAGCGATATCTCTATCATAGAGTCCTTCAGTGGTTAGGGTTTACACAGCCATCGCTTTATCTGTACTGGTTTGTTTTTATCCATTTACCCTTTTTAGAGTTTGAAAGATAATAAAGATATGGTTTGGTAAGTGAGATCTCTGAAGTCCTTAAACCTAAAACAAGCTTTAAAGTCCTCGTAAAGTCTGTACGAACCCTGTTTTATGACTGTCCCTCACTTTACACACACACGTAGAGCACACACACACCACGTGATGTAGTCTAGTAAGTTAGACTAGTGCGCTTTCATTGCATGATTCAGTTTATTAAAATGCGTTTTCTAATGCCCTCAATATTCAAGAATTTAGGAAATACCTCTATTCATGTACTTTATTATAGTCAATCAATATCACACGAGTGTTTCTTTCTCCAGATATCAGCATGATTACAAACGTGACTTTGATTTTATACCACAGTTCAACAAGCAAGAAGTTAATATTCAGTGACTTACATTTTAGACACAATATCGGCTGTTTTTGCTCCACTTCGCCAACGGAAATAGTTCCAACAAAGAGACGGGACTATTGAGTCTCTGAACGACACATGACGGTGTCATTACTGAATGATCGAATCGGTTGAGGGAATGATTCAATGACTCGCTCATTAAGACAAACGTTTGAATGAATCGGTTGAACGAATGATTCAATGACTCGTTCATTAAGACAAAACGTTTGAATGAATCGGTTGAACGAATGATTCAATGACTCACTCATTAAGACAAACATTTGAATTAATCGGTTGAACGAATGATTCAATGACTTGCTCATTAAGACAAACGTTTGAATGAATCAGTTGAACGAATGATTCAATGACTTGCTCATTAAGACAAACGTTTGAATGAATCAGTTGAACGAATGATTCAATGACTTGCTCATTAAGACAAACGTTTGAATGAATCAGTTGAACGAATGATTCAATGACTTGCTCATTAAGACAAACGTTTACGCTAAACCTGCAACGACACCAACACAGTAAAAGCACTCAGCCAAATATCATCTAATTATCTTTATCAATAAAATCCCAGAAAATCTAGATCTGTGTATGTATACAGTGACGGTGTGTGTGTATGTGTTCAGTCGACAGGAGCTCAGGTACAGGTGGCTGGAGACATGCTGCCCAACTCCACCGAGAGAGCCATCACCATCGCCGGGACCCCGCTGTCCATCATCGAGTGTGTGAAGCAGATCTGTGTGGTCATGCTGGAGGTACATCTCTTTAGTGTGCATGCAAGGAACATTAGGTTACAGTAGTGCTTAAAACTGTGCATCAGTAACTGAGAAAACACACTTCAACACACAGCAGCAAACACTCACTACATCTAGATCATCATAAACACCAGACGCTGATCTGAGCGAGTGCTGAGCGCTCTCTGTGGACCGTGTTTCAGCTGATGCGCACACACACACACACACACACACACACACTCAGCTCTGGCCGATGTGCAGGTTTGGTCATGTGTGTCGTTGCACGATCATTGCCTCCGACTGAGAGTGTTCATCATTTCCCCACATTAGCAACACCGCCGCACGTGCTGCACTGGATCCGCTAGCAGAAACACACCGTGTCAGTGACGTCATGTCTCGCGCGCCTCTTCACACACCAAACATTTTAATGCATGTTGTTGTTTTTTTAATTTGACGAATATTCTAAATGTTAATTTTGCCAGCCCTAGTCCTTGTAATGTTTAATCAACGTGTCATAGCTGGGTCTTCCAGTGGCGTGTGGGTCTGTGGACTTCTCCAGTCATGTGTGTGTTTAAACCCCGCCCACATCTCAGCATCCAATCAACAGCCCATGCACAGAACCCACATGTTTTGATCGTTCTTTAACGTATTTTCCATCTCTGCTCCTTCTCATTGCAGTCGCCTCCCAAAGGCGTGACCATCCCGTACCGACCCAAACCCTCAGGATCGCCTGTCATCTTTGCAGGAGGACAGGTGAGCGTCGTGATGTCATTGCAGCATGTGTGTGTGTGTGTGTGTGTGTGTTTGATCTGAAACCCGTGTTTTGCAGGCATACGCGGTGCAGGGACAACATGCCATTCCTCAGCCTGATGTAAGAGGCGCTCTTTGCTTCCCCACAATCCTCTGCTCAGAGTTGGGCCTGTTGTGATGCTGTTCTCTGTGTTCACAGCTCACCAAACTCCACCAGTTGGCCATGCAGCAGAGCCCGTTCCCTCTGGCCCCCAGCAGCCAGGGCTTCACAGGTACACACACACACACACACACACACACACACACCTCCTCTGGCCCCCAGCAGCCAGGGCTTCACAGGTACACACACACACACACACACACCTCCTCTGGCCCCCAGCAGCCAGGGCTTCACAGGTACACACACACACACACGTGTAAGCCGGTCACTGAGTGTGTGTTTCTCTCCTGCAGCCGGTATGGACGCGTCTGCGCAGACAGGCTCTCATGAACTGACCATTCCAAACGATGTGAGTTCACTGACACTGTTGACACACACACACCTGAAAGATTAGACGAGATTACGCGACTAGGGTTGGGTATCGTTTGGAATGTAATGATTTCTATTCTGCTTATCGATTCTGATTCTTGTCGATTCCTGATTTCAGTCTGGATAAGGTGAATAAACCGCAGATATTCGCTGCTATTAAATGTTTTAAGCAGTAAGACACTGTGAATATGATGAACAGAAACCATCAGGCTAAAGAACACTTACAGAACGTTAGCCTGCGGTTTAAAGACACCACAGAAGAACAACTAGCCAAACTAATATAAACTTCAAGCATTATTAAAGACAAGTAAACGCTCAGTTATTAAACAACAACAAATAAAATATTTGCAATCGCAACAAATACACACAACTGAACAAAGATACGATTAAAACAGTGTTTTAATATTTTCAAGTTCAGAAACTAATCAAATGTAAAATAACACCGCACTTTATTAATAAAATATACATTATATTATAAGTTTGATTAGTGTTATAGAGACGGCAGGAATATCAGCGCTGTCACTTTGAGAGCTGACCCAATATACTGATACACGTGAACACAGTCTCTCGCGCTTCTATGGTTTAAAGTCATATTGAAATGCACACATTAATCGATAAGTATTCGATTCCCAACCCTAGACGCGACTCCAGTGGTGTAAGACATGAGCACGCATCATTAAGCACTGCTTTGTGAACGGTTAGTGTTAATGTCTTGGTTGATTGTGACAGTTGATTGGCTGCATCATCGGCCGTCAAGGTGCCAAGATCAACGAGATTCGCCAGATGTCCGGGGCACAGATCAAGATCGCCAACCCCGTGGAGGGTTCGACGGACCGTCAGGTGACCATCACCGGCTCGCCCGCCAGCATCAGCCTGGCCGAGTACCTGATCAACGCACGGTAACGCATCACCCTCACCTGTGTGCTCCACATCAGTAGCTTTACCGTACTCCACATCGCCAGCTTTACCGTACTCCACATCGCCAGCTCTACCGTACTCCACATCGCCAGCTCTACCGTACTCCACATCGCCAGCTCTACCGTACTCCACATCGCCAGCTCTACCGTACTCCCCGTCGCCAGCTTTACCGTACTCCACATCGCCAGCTCTACCGTACTCCCCATCGCCAGCTCTACCGTACTCCACATCGCCAGCTTTACCGTACTCCACATCGCCAGCTCTACCGTACTCCCCGTCGCCAGCTTTACCGTACTCCCCGTCGCCAGCTTTACCGTACTCCACATCAGCAGCTTTACCGTACTCCACATCAGCAGCTCTACCGTACTCCACGTCGCCAGCTTTACCGTACTCCACGTCGCCAGCTTTACCGTACTCCACGTCGCCAGCTTTACCGTACTCCACGTCGCCAGCTCTACCGTATTCCATGTCGCCAGCTCTACCGTACTCCACGTCGCCAGCTCTACCGTACTCCACGTCGCCAGCTCTACCGTACTCCACGTCGCCAGCTCTACCGTACTCCACATCGTCAGCTCTACCGTACTCCACATCGTCAGCTTTACCGTACTCCACATCGCCAGCTCTACCGTACTCCACGTCGCCAGCTCTACCGTACTCCACGTCGCCAGCTCTACCGTACTCCACGTCGCCAGCTCTACCGTACTCCACATCGCCAGCTTTACCGTACTCCACGTCGCCAGCTCTACCGTACTCCACGTCGCCAGCTCTACCGTACTCCACGTCGCCAGCTCTACCGTACTCCACATCGCCAGCTCTACCGTACTCCACATCGTCAGCTTTACCGTAGTCCACATCGCCAGCTCTACCGTACTCCACATCGCCAGCTCTACCGTACTCCACATCGCCAGCTCTACCGTACTCCACATCGTCAGCTTTACCGTACTCCACATCGCCAGCTCTACCGTACTCCACATCGCCAGCTTTACCGTACTCCACATTACCCTTCACACAGCGGGAACTGAAATTGCGAGTGTAAAATACGCCCAATGGAAACGCGTCAATTTCACAAAAACTCCCATTTATCGCAAAAAAGTTTAATCACACATGAGGAGGTTTTTCGGGCAATTCGAAAAAGTAATATTTCGCAAAACTGCAATGGAAACAGTTTTAGCGCACTTACAGTCAGCTGACGTAGATGACGCGGTGTGTTTGGACAGAATACGAGACAGAGTTCTTTATTAAACTCATAAAAGACAAAAGAATTACAGGAATACTGGATTCTGAACCACAAGGAAACGCCACAATCACGAGCTAGAAGCAGAAATGAGGAAGAAACACCCAGAAACTCCTCATATGAGCCGCTCCCAGTGTAAGAGTCTGTCCTGTCCATTGATGTGGAATCACACGCATGCGTCTCCTTCATCACTAGTAATGGCCAGTGCGGCGGCTGAGATATGTGCACCTGGCAGCATCTGTCGCCATGATGTTTGGAATGACTGAGTACGCAGAAAAACATTTACGTTTCAGTCGCGTAACATCGGCTAATGGAAACGCCGTCATTTCACAATAGTTTATCGACATTTAGAAAATATCGCTAAAGTTTAGCTCAAATCTGTAATGGAAACGCGGCTAGTGGTGTTCATCTGACAAGTGATTGACATCTGTGTTCTCTCGCTCTTGCAGACTCTCGTCCGAGGCGACAGGGATGGCTGCGAACTGATGTCTCTCTCTCTCTCTCTCTCTCTCTCTCTCTCTCTCTCTCTCTCTCTCTCTCTCTCTCTCTCTCTCTCTCTCTCTCTCTCTCTCTCTCTCTCTCTCTCTCTCTCTCTCTCTCTCTCTCTCTCTCTCTCTCTCTCTCTCTCTCTCTCTGACCCTTTTCTCCTCCTCCATCACATTTACGCTCTCTAAGTGCAAAAAGGAAACCAAGTATTTTCAACCCATCCTTTCCTTTCACCCACCCCAGCTATGCTTCATGGATATATACACACACACAAGTGTTTTATTTATTTATTTCATGAAAATGTTTTTAAAAATCCCTTTGCGTACAGTTTTTAATGTCTCTTTTCTTTGCGTATTTTTGTCAGTTGAACATTACCATACGGAAGCGACAGAGGAGAAAGTGGGAAAAATCTGAAAAACGCATTAATATGTTTTTGTTATCTCAGATTTTTCTTATAAAAACAGAAAAAATAAAAAAGAGAGCAACTACAAAATGATAGATTGACCGTTTTTCCCTGTATCGGACATTTATTTATTTTAATTTAACTCTAGGAAGTTACGGATTTTAAAGTCCTAGACGCGAGTGTCAGAGGATAAGCTCTGTTTTCTGCATCAGGTTTCAGGTGACTTCTGTTTTTCTTTTTTTTTTTCTTTTTTTTTGACATTGAATATTTGTCATTCCTCAATATTTGTGTTTTTTTTCTTCTTTATCCTGAAGTTGGAGGTTTTGTTCGAGGGAGGGTTGGGAGATGCTGCAGTTTCTGCACACATGACATTTACTGCTATAATAATGAGTTGAGAATATTTCTTTTAGAGAGAATATTTTTTTTAACCCTGTGGTTTGGAGCCCAGACTGGAGGATTCCCAATTGACCTTTATATGATGATGATGATGATGCGACTGAGTTACTGATCAATTACATGACTAGAAGGAACTTTCTAGATTTAACACTAGTTTCCTCTCTACTCTGCTTGAGTAATAGTTATGTTTTCTATTTTATTTTATTTTTTTCTATTTTATTTTATTTTCTCGCAGGAGGAAGGAAAACCTAAAACCTTTTTGTGCACGTTTTCTGAATATTGTAGATTTTGGAGTGCAGCTGGAATGAAGAATTAAACATGCAAAATTAAAACATGAAATGCTGAAACTATGTAATGGTGTCCTTTGGTTTTTACGTCTTGTATTGTGTTGTGATGCACATCTGAGTGTAATGAATGTTTGACTGAGAAGAACATGTAAGCTCAGTGTTTCTGAACTCCTGAAACGCCTCCATTGTAGTCTTGAGTTTCTTCCGGGAACGAACAAGTCACAATATTCCTCATAATAATTCATACGCAGCATAAAGGGGTGGGGCCTGGTTGAGTTAGTTGTGTGTTAAACTGGCGGTTATGGTAAGAGGGGGGACATTTCCCAAACACTCGAAGCGCTCGACCAATCACAACACACGAGCACTGTGTGCTTTTCAGAGGGAGGGGCTTCATAGAGACAGGAACTAAACAGAGCGTTACTGACAGACTGGGAAGAGAGGAGCCGCAACAATGGAGAACATGAGGAAAATCAACATTCAAGCAGGAAAACCTGTTCTAGTAGAGCACAAAAACAACATCAAGACTTTGTACAAGAGCATGATAGGTCGTCAAGCCGGTTTTAGGGCGTTTTCACAGCTGAGAGACAGCACCAAAGGTCTGAACCAAAGTTCACGTTTTGATACATTGTATACATTCGGTTAGTTTTGGTTTGGTTTCACATTGCAATTATGCAAGCGCATTAAAGAACTTTACATGACGTACTTCTGTCCTGTCGTCATCGTCTATGTGGGCTGCATTTTGACATTGGTTTGTAAACGGACGTGCGTCTGACGTCAGCGTGTTGTCAATTCTGTGGGTAACTTTGACAAGAATGAATGAACAGACGCAAATCGTTGCCACTAAACTGTTATTATTACGGCATTACTCCCTGCAGCACCAGCTATACTCAAGGCTAGTTCATATTCGCCAAATGAACGTCCTTGTGCAAACATTTTATCGTCGCTGGCAGGACGCAGGACAAATGTGTGTGTGTGTGTGTGTGTGTTTGAATCAGCTGGAAGAAACACTGTGGGCAGGACTGACAGATCTGCACATAAATATTCTTCTTCAGGCTACGCGGGAACCACCGGAACTTCCTGTAAATGGTCTGAAAGTCCGAACCATACAGAAAATGCTTTCACACTAGAAACGAACCAAACCTTTGTTCAGTCTGATCCGGGCCGAGACTACCTCTTTTCGTCGGACCAAATTTCATCTGTTTGGTCCAGACTCCGGACCGTTAACTCGAGTTGAAATGCAGAAATGCAAAGTAACATTTGTCATCCGTCACCGTGACATCAAGTGGACTTTTGAAGCTGAAATAATGAGTGGAGAGGAATAACATGGATAGAACTTTCTTGTCGGAGGATTGTAATGCATCACAGTCAGTCAGGTACAAGGAAGGGAGACGATGGCTATTAATTAAGTGAGACATAAAGTTTTATTTTTCGCAACTTGTGTGGAATATCTTCAAATAGCTTTCAAATAATAAACGGGTCCAGGCTGAGCCCGGGTAGCACATTTTTGGCATTTCTCGGCTCTACATGGGTCTGGGTCCAGCTTTTGAAATAATAGACGGGTGCGGGTGCATTACGGGTCTCTTCGGGTTCGGGCACAAATTTTTGGACCCATGTAGACCTCTAGCTTGGGGTCCATGGTGCATGACTTTCTGTTAATTTATTTAGATGATGTGGTTGTGCTTTCCCCTGACTTTGACAGCCATCTTCACCACTTGGAACAGGTGTTTCAGAAGTTGTTTGAGCATGGCCTGAAATTGCAACCAAGGAAGTGTAAGTTGTTTCAGCAACAGGTAACCCTAACCGGTAAATTACGTGGGGAATGGCCTGTCCCACAAACCATCAAACAGGTTAGGGTTAACCCACTTGTACATCTAGCCACTGCCAACCTGGGAGCTGTGGAGCAACGTTGGGTGAACCAGCTAAACCAACTACCAGTATACCATCAAGTTTCGCCCTGGTAGAACTAACAAAAATGCCTTTTCCGGGTTGCCAGGCGAGTGTGTTGACACTGTGGTAAGGGCGGTGGCTGAACCAGCTGATTCGGCCAATCCTGCAGAGGACATCTGTCAGACTCCGGACCGGTGGTATAACTACCAGTTTCAGAACCCAGGGCTACAGCTCCTGTGGACCTGGAAGGCTGCGGACATGCTTCCACCACCTCAGGAATGGAAAGGGGCTCCTAGACAGGTAAAGCGACTCCTGCTCGAGTGGGAACGTATTGTAATTTGTGGCAATCAACTGCAACGCCGATGCACCGACCCAAGGACTGGCGAGATAAACTGGCAAGTGTTGGTCCCGGAGCAGGAAGCGCGAGAGCTATGGCTACAGTATCACGAAAGCTTGGGTCATCAAGGAGCAGAGATGGTCTGGTCAGTTTTGAGGAGACAGTTCTTTTGGCCCACCATGTTGAAGAGCGTGGAGACCTGGACGGCGGCCTGTCCTTGTTGTCTTCCTGTCAGAAGTAATGGAACAACTGTGCCAGTTGTATGGATGCAAACAGTCCCAAACCACCCCTTACCACCCTCAAAGTAATGGTGCGTGCTAGAGGTTTAATCAAACCTTGCTGTCTCTCCAGAAGTTCTCTTTCAGAAGCTGATCAGAACCACTGGCCACAGAGTCTCCCTGCATTACTACAGCCTTATAATAACACCACACATGGTTCCACTGGTATGACCCCACATTTTCATTGTCTTCGGCCTTCCAGTGGACTGGGTCGTAACCTCATCCCCTCTCGTACTAAGATATTCCCTGTTGAGTTGGGTGAAGCAACACTATAGAACTCTGACACAAGCCTACACCATGGTAAAGGCAAATGCTCAGAGGCGGCAACAGAAGGACCAGCAAAGGTATGATCGATGGGCCAAGGTGGATTCGCTTCTGCCAGGGGAACGAGTCCTCCCAAGGAATTTTCGCAGACGTGCAAAAAGCAAGCTGGCACCGCGTTGGGGCCCGGATGTCTGGGTGGTGGTAGCCCGACCTCGAGCGGATCGACCGGTCTATGTAATTCGTCCAGAGGGCCATCAAGGCCCCACCAAGACCATCCACTGCAATAATCTGCGCTGTTGCCCCGTGAACGTATCAAGAGAGGAGCCTTTAGAAGGGGAACCATCTACAAACCAAACACAGGCCATGTCCTGGTATCGGTCATAGACACTCCACTCGTCCACCAGCACCAGCTCACTGGCCATACGCCCGCCAACACTTCAGTCGTACCAAACCCAGAGAGAGGTCTGCTGATTGCAGCCTTTGGAGTGGACCCAATGGCACAGACCCCAAGCCCGTTGACCGAAGAGCTGACAGGTGAACCGAAGCACAGAATACAGCCTGAAACCGTGCCCTCTCCGCCAAGCCACCCTATGATGAGTCCAACAGGTGAGACAGTAAGGCGGTCAGAAAGATCCACCAGGGGCCAGCCCCCAACCAGGTACGGGCAGATATAGACAGCGGTCGGCACGACCACTAGAAAAGTGGGGGGGAAATGTCACAGGTTGACCCCGTCCTCTTTTTTTTTTTTTTGCCTAATTAGCAGAGACATTAGGGCATTATGGTGTGCGGTGTATTATGTGTAATGGTCTTTACTGTGTGTGAACATATTTGCACTCTGAATTATAGTGGTTATAATTACCACTAACGATTGGCCTTGCCCTGGTTGAAGGATATGTAACACTGTAAAAGTTTTCAATATAACACCATAAGTGTTGTATCACTCTGAATATGTATACGTATAGGACTAGGTTCGACTCTTAGGAGGATAAAATTAAAGTTTAGGCCAAAGAGTGTGAATCAGCTAACAGCCAGCACATTTATTGTACATGGAACATTTAATAACCAAATGCTACAAGAGCTAAATATATTGATGTCTCGTTCCAACACAACCCTATCTGAAATGGAGAAAAGCAATATTTAGTCCAGGTTGTGCATGAAAGGTCCAAGAATCCCAAAAATTTAAATAAATAAAATAAAATGTCCAAAAGTCCTTGTTCCTTCGCAAGTTGATGTGTGTGTGTGTAGTGTAAAGTTAATGTATATGTAAGGCCTTTTTTCTACTACCTTGGTAGTGTGTGTATAAAGTAACAGCTTAGCTGCAATTGAAAAGAATCCCACGACGCAAACAAGTCCGGGTTGAACGTCAGTAGAACGCACAGTAGGCCCTTCACCAAATCACGGTCTGGCTCGCCATAGCTCACATAAGCTCACAGTTGATCATGTCAAAGGATGGAATCAGGCAAAACAATTAAAAATCTACACAGAACACAATTCACAGTTAACATCTCTCAAAATTCACATATGCTTTTCATTCAATAAACTCACAAGTAAATTAAATCGCAAAAGCATCACTCACATGTTCATACCAAGCGTGCCGCACAAGCCCTGAAAAGTGAAGCCAAAACGTCTCGATCGCCCCCCGGTGACTGGTCCTAGTATAGGTCATAAGCCCCGCCTCCCCATGTTATTCAACGGGACGTGAGACCAACTAAACAATTAAATTACACTTCAAATATCTTTTTTCCAAAGGTGGTTTCTTTCATTTGCTGTCGTTTTTATCACGCTGATGTAAATTCAAGTGTCTGTTTCAAAAATAAGTTGTTTTTTAGTTAGTTACGTGATGCGGTGGTGTAACGTCATGATTGACAGCTGTGATTCACAGGTTCTCTGAGCGAAGTAGTCACTGAAGCACCAACGGACATTTTTTCGGGATCTTCGGAGGACTGAGGAGATTGTATTTACTTTATTTTAACAAGCCTCTTGTCGTACTGCAATAAATTTTTTAAAAAGTGTGCAGAATCCACTCTCCCTGAGTGTGAGTTCTGCGAGAGTGAGGGCGGAGCGTTGATTTCGCGGCTTTACTTCCTGCTCACGACTGCGCAGGTCTGTACCCCAGATCGCTACTGCGCAGACTCAAGTTCCAATATGTCAGCGCCATATCTGGACACTGGCGGCTTCAGTTCTCATCAATGGAAGAGAGCGAAGGGGCGTCGTCCATCTTTTTTTTACAGTTTTTTTACTTTTATTTACAGGGAACATCAATAAAATAAATTTATCAAGAATTAAATCTATCAATTTCCCCGATCTCCATTTGTATAACGTGTATTGAAATACAAAAATACTTTCAATTAACATCATCTTTTAACTTTAACACGTTTTTTTCATTCAAAGCACATCGACTAAACATTTCTTTGAACACAGAAACTCACCAGAGTTCGCAGAAGTTTCTCAATAAACATCAAAGGGAATTCCTTTTTAAACCCATGAACGTACTTCAACAATTTTAAGTTTAAACAATTTGTCAAAAAAATCATGCAGTTGTAATACTTCAAAAGTAGCGCTTGATCACCTTGTGCGTATCAGCTATAAAGTCGTCTTCTCCCAATATCTACGTCTCAGTCAACCAGTTCATATAGGGGCCCATACAGGGAAACTATGGTACTGCATATAACTAACAAAAGTGTAGAACAGTGTTAAACTCTAGGGGGTTACAGATATAAAAGCCGTTTTTTTGGAGAAGAAGGGGTTGTTCGAGAGCACCCCTCGCCCTGCTGCCATCGTGTTCAACGCACTCCACTCCTCTGCAAAGGAATTCCAGGTTCCCAGACCACTTTGTCTGAATGCCGGTGTACTGCATCTGACTTTCCTCAACGCTCGCTATTGCTGTCTAAAGGGCCGTAACTATATTTTATTATAACACATTGTGAGTGTGTGTGCCCTCTGTTATCTGTGGTGCCGATGTTCATTTTGGTTGCTCTCTTTTAGCCTCTGCTATACCCATCCTGTGCTCCCAGTGTCTGGTGCTGTCCTGAAGACTGTGTAGCTACCCTCGAACCTTCCTCAATGCTCGCTATTGTTACCTGAAGGGCCGTAACTATATTTTATTGTATTACAGTGTGCGTGTGTCCTCTGTTATCTATGGTGCTAGTGGTTATTCTTGGTGCTCTTTTCTTGCCTCTGGCTTATCCATCTTGTGGTCCCTGAGCCCAGTGATGACACGAAGACTGCCTTGGTTCCACTTGACTCTCCCTCAACACTCACTGCTTGCTGCCTAGAGTGCCGTAACTATCTCCTGTGGGTCTGATGACTGTCGTGACACTCTGGACGTGTCCGCTTGACCGCTCTTGAGGGATGACAGTCGAAGCGAACTACCGAGAAGCCACGCAACCACTGAACCTTGGCCATTAGGTGACATTTGCTTAATTTTACCATGTTCATGTACAGAGATTTGTGTGAATTTTTAAGTCAGCAGGGCTCATCAGTGTCATCTGGTCTCTGTATAAATTTTTTTTTTTTAAAAAGACAACTGTGAACATGCTGATATCAGGAGAACCTATAGGGCTGCGCGATTTGGGAAAGAAAATCAAATTGTGATTTTTCTGGTTAAAATTGCAATTTAAAATTTTTTTGCAAATAATTTTTTTCAATGAAAATAAAGATGGCGGACAAGACGTTCAGCCAAATAAGGTAAACTTGGTATCTATGTTCTCTTCATCACCCAAGGAATGGTGTTTTGCTTTTCAAACGCACAGCACGAGTGACCCAAAATCAGCTCGGGCAGAGAAAATTTACTGAAGCGATTGAAAAATGATTGTTACCACATTATAAACATTTGAACAGATATCCACGAACACAGTGTTTAACAGGAAACACAGGTCTAAAAATTACAATATTCATCATTTTAGTGTAAACGCTCATACTACTTTTATATTATGCTGTGTTATACATTATAGAGTATAAAAACATTCTTGTGTTGGACGCGTATATTTATTTAGCATTGAAAGGTTGCCTACCTGTCTATAGTTCATATTTCGACGTTTCTGTCGATTTCATACATTTTAGTCTAGTTCAACTAGTACAATGTGAAGTTTATGCAACATTAACATGCTAACTTATATAAGTGGGAAATGTCTTACTTTAAAAATCTTTCTTATCTTCAAATCGTGAGGTAAATCCAAGGTAAACTCGCAGTGTGTCTTCCATACTCGATAAAAAGCGGTGGAATGATGAAGTTGTATGCTTTGTTTTGAGGTGATGAGGGCGTGTATAGGTTCGCATTCCTCGTGCACGTGTGGGTGTGGTCACATTAGAGGTAATGAGCAAGCGCTTGAGAAACTACCTCTTGTTGCTTTCATACGTATTACTTAAACAGAGAATATTTGTTTTTTATATGATTTACAAAATTTAAAAATAGACACATAAAGCTTTGTAAAGACTTATCTCATGTATGTGTAGCAAGTATTCGCTGAGTTACAGTTCATTTTCTGTTCAACTTCACACTGAGAGAGACAGCAGAACACGCATCATGTTTATGTCTATTCTTCATTTTGTGTACACAAATAAAAGTTGTCATTTAAGAGTTTTGAATGATGTATAACACTTGCCTGTATGACAAAAATTTACGGGGTTATTTGAGTCTCTTTCACACTGATATGAAAAAAAGCAAGGTGATCTCGCCGGCCCAATCGCCGACCCTAGAGGGTTAACTTTCGTGGCAAATCGAGTTTTCGAGAATCGAGAATTCATCACTGTACAACTCCTCAACAGTGGTGATACATTCCAACGGATGAAAATCCAGCTGACTATGCATCACGAGGTATGAGTGTTAATGATCTTGTCACTTCTAGCTGGTTCAGGGGACCGAACATCTTGTGGGAAAGGCAAATACCCCCCCCCCCCCTGTGGATGTTAACACATAACTTCCAATTGGAGACCCAGAGGTCAATAAGTCTCAGTCACTGAACACGCAAACGGTACAGTATTCCTGCTTATCCAACAATCTCACAAGGTCGTCCTCATGGTCCAGACTTATCCAAGGAGTTGCACGTCTACTTCGTCGATTCAGGAAGGATAAGTCAAGTGGCAGAATGTGAGGATGCTAAGTGCATCATCATCAAGGATTTACAGAGTCAGATGTATCAGAAGAGATAGCCTTACTCCATAAGGGCAAGCAACTCCCACGCAGCAAGCGTGGGCAAGGCTTTTAACGGGGGCAAGGCTTTTAACGGGGGTGCGAAAGAGAGAACATATTACTCCGGTACTGCAATCTCTACATTGGCTTCCGGTCAAATTTAGGATTGATTTTAAAATTCTCTTGTTTGTTTACAAGGCATTGTCAGGCCTTGCCCCCCAGTACATCAGTGATCTTATAGTTCCTTACTCTCCTTTTAGAGTTCTCAAGTCCTCCGGTCAACGACTTTTAAAGGTACCTCGTTGTAATTTAAAATCAAAAGGAGATCGTGCTTTTTCCGTGGTAGGTCCCAAACTCTGGAATAGTCTCCCATTCCATGTGAGGTCAGCTCCATCGATTACAACTTTTAAGTCTTATTTAAAAACGTATTTATTTTCTTTAGCTTTTGAATAAAGTACGCTTGTTTTGTTGTATTACTTTCTTGTTATTATTTTGTAAAGCACTTTTGGGCAACGTCTGTTGTTTAAAAAATGTGCTATATATATAAATAAATAAAGCTGCAGGCTATACAATCTATGCCTTTGTTGACCACGATGGATTGCTTAAGGTGGGAGGAAGGCTTTGAGATTATTCTGTCCCTAACCCCATTAAACATCCAGTGATAAAATCCAAAGGAACACCATCTTACAAAACTTCTGATCGCTGATTGTCATGAAAAAACTGAACATCAAGGAAAAGGCTTAATTATAAATGAGTTCAGATCAAGAGGATTTTGTATAACAGTACTAAATAGGAATGTAGCCTCCTTTTTACGAGAGTGTGTGAGGTATCGCAAGCTTCGCAGACCCACAGAATCGTCGTAAATCATGTGTTGAAACTGAAAAAGGGCACCCCTCTCCCTTTTTTTTATATATATATTTTTTTATATTAAGATTATTTAATAACCCTACATAAAAGGAAAAAATGGTCACATCTTCATGACAAATTCAATAACACAAAATAATAGTCTCAAAAGCTCACTATTCACTATTACGCTATTCACTAATAACCATAATAATAATAATTCAGGGCTTCAGGGCTAAAGCCCTAAAAAAACAAACATGTTTTACTACATTTATACATGTGAAGACAAGCGGAGAGTATAGAATACCATAGATTCAAAAATGAGCTTGATAGCGAATATGTGCATATTAACAGCCTTGAATTAATCATAATTTAATATTATTACCATAACATGATTAAATGTTAATAAATTAAGTATCAGCAATCATAAATAATTTCTTAAAAAAATATGTTACCTAGGTGACGAGGATCACTCAGTCACTTTGTGTAAGTTCCAGTACGAAAAGGCGAGGAGGCTCACGTGTGTTTATGATTTCCCGATGGTAAAAACAAATTATAGGTTATGTTGTTGTATTACTTATAACATTTTACAAAAGTCAAACTCAAATGCAGTTACGGGGTTTTTGACCAGCGAATGTGTGCAAATGTGCATTTTGTCCGTCATTAAAACGGTGCAAGCGGCATCACATTACATCAACAGGTTACGTTGTAGCTACATGGGCGCTCAGTTTTTCCTGTTGTAAAATGCATTTTGGCCAAAATCTCATTTTATAAAAGATGAAATGCTACTGTATGCACAGGCTATTTAAGTGTAGGCTATGTATTGGCTATGACTAGATGGCAAATGCTAGACCTCTCTCTCAGGTCCCACATGTCTCAGTCAGACATCAAATAAATAAAATATGAGCCTTTATAGACATAGTGTTTAGTACTCATTCAAACAACAAGATCTTTATTTACCCTTCGCAAAACTTCGTTCAGCTGCTGTCTGCTGTGCGGCTGGCTGCTATGGAAGTTCAGTTGATTCAGTCAAGATAGAGGGGGCGGAGTTGTCAGATAGAGGGGGCGGAGTTATCAGGTTTACTGACAGTTTGAGAATCGAACAAGATTTACACAAGCTCTTTTTAAGAACTTTCATTGGCTAAATATTTGTAAAACAGACAGACAGACGTAAAGGGTGACCAATAGCATTGATTTATTAAAAATATGCTACCTGTGAGCCCTACCTGTGCACGTGCCTGCATACAAGAGGTGTGGACTTCTCTTTATGCATTGTTTCATCACTATCAGAGGAGCAGTTTGTCAAACAAAGCGCGACCAAGGCAGTATTTTCATTGGAGCCAAGAATGAGTTTGCTAAGGCCATGAAAAGAGATTGACACCAATCGTCTGGTAACATTCATAGCAGAAAAACAATGTGACTTTGTCGTCAACGCACCCCATTCAAGTCACACATGTCTTCTACGAAGCTATGGCAATTGTAAATAGCTGACTGCTCACAATAGACAATCTGAATGATCCTAAAAAGCCCGGAACCCTTTACCTTAAATCACTTGCTCACTATGAAAACTACCCAAGCTCTACCACCCTCTGGCAAGATTGTCAGAGAAGATATATATATGCTCACAAGAGATGGCCCAATGTCCAATACTAAGAGGAGCAATTTTGGGGACGTTGACAGAAGGAGTATGTGTCTAACATTGCAACAAGACAATGCTGGCTTACACCAAGAAGGAACATGCAAGTTGGAGATATAGTCTTGGAGAATTAGTGGGACTTGGCAGAAGTTATTGAGACTGTGTTTGACAAGGATGGTTTGGTGAGGAGAGTGAAGATACGTTTTGGAGACAGAAAACTGGGTAGGATGGTAAACGTCTGAACAAACCTTCAATAGTTGAGCACCCTGATCCTGCTGGAGGCAGCCTGAACTTCCTGACATATCCTTTGATTTATGGAGTTCATAGTAGAATATGTTTTTCTTTTACATCTAGCCTTAAACATGGCAACAACAGCGTTTGATCATAATAATAACATACAAACACAAACATGTTCATGATCATATTAATAACTCCTCACTTTATACCGTTTTAGAGCACATGTTCTGGCCGGCGCAAAATAAGTTTGTTGCATGTATGAATTAGATTATGAAGAATGTTGAAGATCATGCTTTTCCTTTAATGCATCCTTTCCGCAAGTTATTTTAATTACTTTAAATATCGACCCTGGCAAATATATTCCACCCGCAAGCCTCTGTACCTTAGTAGTAAATTTACATTTTATGTAAAAATTAAGAAATGCCAAAAACAAAGAAATTATGCATTATGTACATCCGTACAAACGTGCGTATTTATTTTAGAACTTCCGTCAATGAAACAACACAATACAGCCTATAAATAATATAGGCTAGTTAAATAAGCCTTTTAAATAATACATTTTACTGCTTGTTACAGTATAATAACTAGATGTACCGCATCGCGGTACAAAATATGACTGCCGCTCAGGCCTGCACTGGCTTTCCACAAAAATAAATGACGTGGAGTAATTTGGCTGTATTGCGTGTTTATGTATATACCTAAAAAAAGTAATAGTATGTGCATGTCTGTCTGTGTGTCTGTGTGTGTGTGTGTGTGTGTGTGTGTATGTGTGTGTGTTTGTGTATGTGTGTGTGTGTGTGTGTGTGTGTGTGTGTGTGTGTGTGTGTGTGTGTGTGTGTGTGTGTGTGTCTGTGCGTGTATGTATGTGTGCGTACATGTGTGCGCGTGTGTGTGTTTGTGTGTGTGTCTGTGCATGTGGATTTGTATGTGTGTGTATGGGTGTGTGTCTGTGCGTGTGGATGTCAGTGTGTGTGCATGCTTGCGTTTGTTTGTATTCCTGCATGTGTGTGTGTGTGACAGTATCATCCTAAACCAGCAACCCTTCGCTCAACAGCACCATCTACAGGCCGATGAGTGTACAGTCACTAAATGTGCACATAAATGAATTTATTTTATACCCCCCCATGGATGAAATTCTACAAAACTTAGCAGAGGATACCCCCAGAGGATATCAAGTTAATCATACACATGAAATATGGTGCAGTTCTGAACATCTCCACTGAAGATAGGGGCGATTAAAGCAGAATAATATTGCATTTTCATTTTTTATGGGAGGGGCGCAAATCACAAATGAGTGATTATGGGCTAGGTTGATGTGGGCCCTTAAGAGCAACATACCATAAAAATTTCTTCATCCTCGGTGCCACGGTTCAGGTAGTTATTTAGGAAAAACTGCATTTTTTTGGGTTTGGGGGGGCCCAGCGCGGGGGGGGGAGTGGCCCCCGGGGACCAAACAAAATTTTTCCGTAGAAGTCTAGTGGGGCTACATGCCCACCAAATTTCATGTTCCCCGGTGTTTTGGTGTCCCTGGTATCGTTGACGGAAAATTTACGGGGGCCCCAGCGCAGGGGGGGGAAGTGGCCCCCGGGGGCCAAACGAAATTTTTCCGTAAAAGTCTAGTAGACCAACATACCATAAAAATTTCTTCATCCTCGGTGCCACGGTTCAGGTAGTTATTTAGGAAAAACTGCATTTTTTTGGGTTTGGGGGGGCCCAGCGCGGGGGGGGGGGAGTGGCCCCCGGGGACCAAACGAAATTTTTCCGTAGAAGTGTAGTGGGGCTACATGCCCAGTTGCCCACCAAATTTCATGTTCCCCGGTGCTTCGGTGTCCCTGGTATCGTTGACGAAAAATTTACGGGGGCCCCAGCGCGGGGGGGGGGAAGTGGCCCCCGGGGACCAAACGAAATTTTTCCGTAAAAGTCTAGTAGACCAACATACCATAAAAATTTCTTCATCCTCGGTGCCACGGTTCAGGTAGTTATTTAGGAAAAACTGCATTTTTTTGGGTTTGGGGGGGCCCAGCGCGGGGGGGGAGTGGCCCCCGGGGACCAAACGAAATTTTTCCGTAGAAGTCTAGTGGGGCTACATGCCCACCAAATTTCATGTTCCCCGGTGCTTCGGTGTCCCTGGTATCGTTGACGAAAAATTCAGTAAGGTGACAAAAAAAAAAAAAAAAAAAGCGGCGGTCATAATAATTAAACGTTAAATATTGAAGAACTTCACAAATTGTAACAGTGGGCCTAAGTCACATGCTGTATGTACAAAGGCTGCAACCTTTAAATAATAAACATTAAAGAACTTTACTAATCAGTAGCCTAGGCAATATAGCTAAGAAGAACAACTAATAATAATACTAGCAACAATATAACTATTAAAGGTTTAAGTCCACCTTGGTTTTCTATTCTGATTTTAAATTCTTTGCCAGAAAAACTAGCATGTTGACGTTGTCCGGTTTAAGCGGGGTCATCGCTGGTATCGATTGTCTCTTCTTGCAAATAGCGCGTTAACTCCTCACCAGCATGCGGTGAGGAGTTACAATTCTTCTCTTGGGAAGAATTGTGACCTTCGCTTTTCTTTTACAGAGTAGCTGTGCGAGATTCGTTTTCTTTAAAGCAGGTGTTGCGCTGCTTCCTTCCCCTGCATCCAGTGACTCCTCAGTTTGAGTGTTTTCTGGTTGATCTTTAGTAATGTGCATTATTTCTTAGATGAATTTGTCTCTAATATCTTCCTCTTCAATATTATTCCTGTATCGAGGATCCAATGTAGTTGCTTTTGATAGCATTTTTTGCCCTTCTAAATCTTTGTATTTCTCCTCCAAGACAGTGATCATCTTTGCTTTGATGTTTTTTGTTAACTCGCTGTCTGGTGAAGGTGAAGGGTCGAGGAGTGAAGGTTCTGGTGAAGGGTCGAGGAGATCATTGGTCAGCAGTCTCAGCACAGGTCTAACCGATGATGCAGTAACAACCTTCTCGTTCGATAAAACATCGGTAAATTCTGCAACTGGTTTAAGTGCTGCGTTTATCGACTCAAGCACTGCAATGTCCTGCCATGTCAGGTTCAGGTGTTGATGCTTTCGGTCATCCAGCGCTCTTTTATTTGCGTGGGCTTGCTCCAATACTCTCTCTATCATTTTTTGTTTGCTTCCACCTCATGTGGGACAATCCTGTTGGCATAGCGAAAGAACAAGATAATACAAAATTATTATATAAATTGTTCTTAGATGTTATTTCGGTAATTTTTCCTTACAGACAATCGACGCTTGTTAATCCTTAATTTCAAAATCAGAATGTTAAATTACATTGGATAAGTGTGTGTGAATGTGACCCCTTTAAAAATAGGCCCTACCACAATTGTTTTCTATATTTTTTCAGTGGTTTAATTTTACATTAATTATCATAAAATGAATAAAATAAATAGGCCGACAGAAAATACATTTTACTTAATAATTGACATATTAACAAAACCAAAGAAAAAAATGAGGGACAAGTATTTTCATTCTTGTGACCATAAAAATGATGGATCATTTACATGTTTTTTTTCGTATAAACAATTTAAAATTTAAAATAATTTAAAATAAGAACAAAATGTTATATTGTTATTTGTTATATATATATATATATATATATATATATATATATATATATATATACACACACAGTGGGGAGAACAAGTATTTGATACACTGCTGATTTTGCAGGTTTTCCCACTTACAAAGCATGTAGAAGTCTGTAATTTTTATCATAGGTACTCTTCAGCTGTGAGAGATGGAATCTAAAACAAAAATCCATAAAATGATTTTTAAATAATTAATTAGCATTTTATTGCATGACATAAGTATTTGATCACCAACCAACCAGTAAGAATTCCGGCTCTCACAGACCTGTTAGTTTTTCTTTAAGAAGCCCTCCTGTTCTCCACTCATTACCTGTATTAACTGCACCTGTTTGAACTCGTTACCTGAAAAAAGACACCTGTCCACACACTCAATCAAACAGACTCCAACCTCTCCACAATGGCCAAGACCAGAGAGCTGCGTAAGGACATCAGGGATAAAATTGTAGACCTGCACAAGGCTGGGATGGGCTACAGGACAATAGGCACGCAGCTTGGTGAGAAGGCAACAACTGTTGGGGCAATTATTAGAAAATGGAAGAAGTTCAAGATGACGGTCAATCTCCCTCGGTCTGGGGCACCATGCAAGATCTCACCTCGTGGGGCATCAATGATCATGAGGAAGATGAGGGATCAGCCCAGAACTACACGGCTGGACCTGGTCAATGACCTGAAGAGAGCTGCGACCACAGTCTCAAAGAAAACCATTAGTAGCACACTATGCCGTCATGGATTAAAATCCTGCAGCGCACACAAGGTCCCCCTGCTCAAGCCAGCACATGTCCAGGCCCGTCCGAAGTTTGCCAATGACCATCTGGATGATCCAGAGGAGGAATGGGAGAAGGTCATGTGGTCTGATGAGACAAAAATAGAGCTTTTTGGTCTAAACTCCACTCGCCGTGTTTGGAGGAAGAAGAAGGATGAGTACAACCCCAAGAACACCATCCCAACCGTGAAGCATGGAGGTGGAAACATCATTCTTTGGGCATGCTTTTCCACAAAGGGTACAGGATGACTGCACCGTATTGAGGGGAGGGTGGATGTGGACCTCCTTCCCTCAGTAAGAGCATTGAAGATGTGTCTTGACTGGGTCTTCCAGACTTCTGCATGCTTTGTAAGAGGGAAAACCAGCAAAATCGGCAGTATATCAAATACTTGTTCTCCCCACTGTATATATATATATATATATATATATATATATATATATATATATATATCCTAACAAGAAATTAAATATAACTACTTTAATTATTGCAACTCACCAGTATCAAACTGTGCGTTGGAAGGTTTAAGGCCTCTTGCTCTTCACGAAGTTTCTTATTTCTCAACCAGCTGTGGGCGAATGCAGTCACCATATTTCGGCACAACCCCATGGCCCTGGATGTCCTCTCCTTCTCGGCTGACATTGAGTTTGTGACTGCCAGGTTAGGATTGTGGCCGAAACATTTCAACCATGGCCATTCTAATTTCCTAACAGCAGCCATGATGTTGGCCCCATTATCTGTCGTGATGCATGCAAGATTTTTTTCATTTAACCCCCACTCTTTGAATGCGCTGCAGAGAGATTCTGCTAAATTATCCGCCGTATGACTTTCTGATGTGAACACAGTCTGCAAGCACCTGCTCTTCAGCTCCCAATTTTTGTTGATGAAATGTACAGTCAGACTCATAAACGGAGTCATATTAAAGGAGAACTCCAATTTTAACATTGAGCTCATTTTTTTGTACATTTGGAGTGCTGTCAATACAGAGAACAACGACAAAAATCGGTGTTGCCTACACCGAGTTATTCTATTTTTAAAATTTGCACCCTGTTGACTTCAATGGGGCAATGTTTAAACCGGCTTTTAGCCTCTTAACATCCTTGATGTGTCATTAAAAGTGCACAGAAAATGTGAGTGATTCCTTCAGAGTGAACACGAGTGAATCTGACTGCAGTAGATGTGAAAGAAATGTATAAAAATGATGTTATTTCAGCCAGCGCAAATACCTGTGTTTACATCCTGTTTTCGGGTGAAGACCAAAGTAGTCGATTGCCGAGTTCACGCGCATAGGTTTAGTACCTATGATCACCAATTGAACGCCAAAGTGTGGTTTGAACACCCCACCCCCAGCTACTCCTGGAGAGACACAACAGAGTTTTGTTCCAGCTGTTACTGAACACAACTGAATCCATTAAGAAAGGTTTTTGCATTTAAAATAACATCCAGGTGTGTGGGAGTACGGTTGAAACTGAACTCTTCAGGAATAAGGCTGTCCAGGACCAGGAATGAGGAACCTGCATTACAGACTTGCTGATAAACCTGTTTTGCACACGTCATTCAAACACAGAACCAGGGAACAGGAATCACATGAGTTCAGAAAAACTCAAGTGCAGTTGAGCTGTTGTGTGTTTGTGTGTCTCATGCAGTAAAATGGCAGAAGCCAGAATTTCCGTGGATCAGGATGAGTTCCTGTGTCCAGTGTGTCTGGATCTCCTGAAGGATCCAGTGGCCATTCCCTGTGGACACAGTTACTGTAAGATCTGTATTACAGGCTGCTGGGATCAGGAGGATCAGATGAGAGTCTACAGCTGCCCTCAGTGCAGACAGACCTTCAGGCCAAGACCTGCTTTAGCTAAAAACACCATGCTGGCTGAACCGGTGGAGAAACTGAAGAAGACTAAACTTCCTGCTGACTGTTACGCTGGAGCTGGAGATGTGCAGTGTGACGTCTGTACTGGAAGAAAACACAAAGCCGTCAAGTCCTGTCTGGTGTGTCTGGAGTCTTACTGTCAAACTCATTTTGACCGTCATGAGGATTTTCACTCCCGTAAGCCACATAAAGTGACTGATGCCACTGGACGACTGCAGGAGATGATCTGCCAAACACATGATAAACTCCTTGAGGTTTTCTGTCGCACTGACCAGAAGTTTATATGTGTGCTGTGTACGATGGACGAACATAAAAACCACGACACTGTATCAGCTGCAGCACAGAGGACAGAGAAACAGGTATGAAACTACACACTGATGAAATAATGTTGACACTATTTATATTGGCACCATATGATCAGGAAACATCATTCACACTGCAGACGTCACAGAAGTGAACAGCAGCTGTAAGTGGACTTTCACTGCTGAGCGTATTTGTGCTTCACATTTAACTTAATAGAAAATATGGTGAAAATACACTGTAAGCATTTATCAACTAAAATTTTTGTTAAACAGGCTTTAAAGGGGTCATGAACTGAGAAATAAAATTTTCACCTATAAGACGTCATCAGAATGTCCTGTAAGTTTTAGAACTGAAAACGTGTTAGTCTAAAAACAGCTTTTATTGTAACCAACAGCTGGTTGTGAAATGTGCCTCTTTACGTAATACTGCAACTAAAGCCTCTGCCGCCCTGCAGAATAAAATCAAAGCCTACTTCATCATGGCAACGTTGGCCCCACTGGCATGTTAGTGAGATTAGGGCCCATATTTATCATCTTTGTCAGTGCTGGTTAATGTTGGTCTGAACCTTTTATAACATGTTTCCGCTGTTCGACTAATTCAACAAGTAGTAGCACTTTTTCCCGCCAGTTCGGTTTTCTTTCGGAATCCATGGTGGCTGAATATATCATAAAATCTAGTCTGCATATACAGTGGGGGGAACACTGCCGATTTTACAGGTTTTCCCACTCACAAAGCATGTAGAGGTCTGTAATGTTTATCATAGGTACTCTTCAACTGTGAGTGACGGTATCTAAAACAAAAATCCAGAAAATCACATTGTATGATTTTTAAGTAATTAATTTGCATTTTATTGCATGACATAAGTATTTGATACATCAGAAAAGCAGAACTTAATATTTGGTACAGAAACCTTTGTTTGCAATTACAGAGATCATACGTTTCCTGTAGTTCTTGACTAGGTTTGCACAGGGATTTTGGCCCACTCCTCCATACAGACCTTCTCCAGATCCTTCAGGTTTCGGGGCTGTCGCTGGGCAATATGGACTTTCAGCTCCCTCCAAAGATTTTCTATCGGGTTCAGGTCTGGAGACTGGCTAGGCCACTCCAGGACCTTGAGATGCTTCTTATAGAGCTACTCCTTAGTTGCCCTGGCTGTGTGTTTCAGGTCATTGTCATGCTGGAAGACCCAGCCACGACCCATCTTCAATGCTCTTACTGAGGGAAGGAGGTTGTTGGCCAAGATCTCGCGATACATGGCCCCATCCTTCCTCCTCTCAATACGGTGCAGTCGTCCTGTCCCCTTTACAGAAGAGCATCCCCAAAGAATGATGTTTCCACCTCCATGCTTCATGGTTGGGATGGTGTTCTTGGGGTTGTACTCATCCTTCTTCTTCCTCCAAACACGGCGAGTGGAGTTTAGACCAAAAAGCTCTATTTTTGTCTCATCAGACCACATGACCTTCTCCCATTCCTCCTCTGGATCATCCAGATGGTCATTGGCAAACTTCAGACGGGCCTTGACAAGCGCTGGCTTGAGCAGGGGGACCTTGCGTGCACTGCAGGATTTTAATCCATGACGACGTAGTGTGTTACTAATGGTTTTCTTTGAGACTGTGGTTCCAGCTCTCTTCAGGTCATTGACCAGGTCCTGCCGTGTAGTTCTGGGCTGATCCCTCATCTTCCTCATGATCATTGATGCCCCACAAGGTGAGATCTTGCATGGTGCCCCAGACTGAGGGAGATTGGCCGTCATCTTGAACGTCTTCCATTTTCTAATAATTGCGCCAACAGTTGTTGCCTTCTCACACTGCAAAAAATGCTTTTCTTACTTAGTATTTTTGTCTTGTTTCCAGTCCAAATATCAAAAAAAATCTTAAATCAAGATGCATTTACTAAAGTAGTAGAATACCATAAGATATTTTGGTAACACTTTACTTGAAGGGGTGTGCATAAGACTGACATGACACCTTCATAATCATGACATGACACATGCCATGAATATGAAGGAGGTTTTATGCATGTTAATGACAACTGTCATTAAGTGTCATTCTCTCAATCATGACGTTTTTTATGCAAATATGACATTGTTTCAGATATCTTTGTTATGACAACTTGACATTACCAAGACAGCATAACCTGTTATAAATATGTCATAAACAAGCAGATTAGTCATCAAACTTAAGAAACTACTTAGTTTTATGGGTTTATATACAGATATATAACAGCTACAAGTCGGAAGTGTATGCACTACCTGCTTTATGCAAGCATATAGGATAAATCACTATACAGGATTTACCCTATTATACTTTATCGACCCGAATTGATAGGTCAAACAGCAAACATCCACCAACAAATAGTCTATAAATAGGCCGTCTTTGAGTTGAACAACGGTTAAATTATTCGTCGGGCTACAGAAGAATACCATAATTCCTCCGTTCAATTAGGCCTAAGACATCGAGAGTCACGCAAACCTATAACAACCCAGCCACAACACATTTTGGGAATAACATGCCTTACCTTAACACAGAATGGATTTCAAGGACTTCGCGCGCAGATCAATGGGCTCGTTTATATTTTTATTGACGAATCTGTGAGTTAACATGAGTGGAATTTGCCCCATAGCGCCACCACACCTTGATGCTCATGACAAGAATAGCATGCATAGTTATCTTTATTGAAGTGAATTACCGGTAGGTTTAAATCGCCGTCCTGCATGAATGAATGATATTTTTGCTATTTTACAAATAATAATTCACGATGATCACAAATTGCATGTCAAAATAACACATTGTCATATTTTTTGAGACCCCCCAAAATTTCACAAATCACATTTTCAGGGGAGCCCATGTCTTATTAAGGGGAGCCGAGCTCCCCCTAGCTCCCCCGTAGTTCGCACCCTGATGATACTGTCCGCTCTTGTGTGTCTAAGGCTGTAGGGTTTGTGTCTGGGCCTCAGTAGTGAGTGAGCTGGGTGATGAATGTCACTAAGTATGGACTGAGCTTTCTTCTTACAGTGCTCTATGTACAGTGTGGTCATTGCTGGGAGGTTAGTCCCAACGATTCTCTCTGCAGTCTTTATAACTCTTTGGAGAGACTTCTTCTCTGCCTGTGTTACATTTCCAAACCACACAGTGATGCCATTTTGTCAAGACACTCTCTATGAGTCCTCTATAGGCATGAGTAAGAGGGCACATCCCAAGCCCAGCCTTCTTTAGAAGCCTGATAAAAATACAGGCGTTTTTGAGCTTTCTTCACTGTGGTAACAGTGTTTGTAGTCCAGCTCAAGTTAGATGTGCAATGCAGGCTAAGGAATTTGTGGCTTTTGGCCCTTTCCACCACAGTGCCCTAGATGGTGAGAGGCTGCAGAGGAGGGCTTTTCTTCCTGAAGTCTATGAAGAGCTCACTGGTCTTATCTACATTGAGGACCAGGTAATTTTCCTCTCCATAGACAATGATGTCTTTGACCAGCTCCCTGTACCCTGTCTCAACCCCACCCTTAATAAGGCCCAAGATGGTCGTATCATCTGCATATTTGATGATGAGTGAGCTGTCCTGAGTGGAGATGCAGTCATGTGCGTACAGTGTATTGAGCTGTGGGCTGAGGCAAAAGCCTTGGGGGGGTGCCTGTGCTAACTGTAAGATTTTCTGATATTATCCCTCCCATCTTTACCACCTGCGCTCTGTTTAGAAGACAGTCCAAAATCCAATTGCAGGTAGTGGCTGGCAGTCCGAGGTCTGTTAACTTTACAATGAGTTTTGCAGGGCGGATGGTATTAATGGCGGAGCTATAGTCTAAAAATAGCATCCTAACATATATTTTGTTATAATCCAGATGTTGAAGTGTGTGGTGTAAAATAAAGGCTACTGCATCGTCCACTGATCCGTTCGGGCGATAGGCAAACTGAAATGAATCTGCAGTGTCTGGAATGTATTCGCATATTTAGGGACCGTCTCAAAATTACATGCGACATCGGTATAAACGTTTCTAACTTCAATAGATTTTGAAGACAATGACTTACAGTCATAAAACACACTGTACACTGTTCACCCAGGTCTCATGTATGATGCACACCTTTTAGATTTTTGATATTTATGACAATAAACGGCTAAATCATATGAAAATATTGTTATGTATTTCATTACTGTATGGCATCATATACAAAATATGACAATATTTAAAGCTCAATAGCTTTTGAAGACAATGACTTACAGTCATACAACACACTGTACACTGTTCATATAGGTGTCAGGTATGATGCACACCTTTTAGATTTTTGATATTTATGACAATAAACGGCTAAATCATATGCAAATATTGTTATGTATTTCACTACTGTATGGGGTCATATACAAAATATGACAATATTTAAAGCTCAATAGCTTTTGAAGACAATGACTTACAGTCATACAACCAACTGTACACTGTTCATATAGGTGTCAGGTATGATGCACACCTTTTAGATTTTTGATATTTATGACAATAAACGGCTAAATCATATGCAAATATCGCTATGTATTTCACTACTGTATGGGGTCATATACAAAATATGACAATATTTAAAGCTCAATAGCTTTTGAAGACAATGACTTACAGTCATACAACCAACTGTACACTGTTCATATAGGTGTCAGGTATGATGCACACCTTTTAGATTTTTGATATTTATGACAATAAACGGCTAAATCATATGCAAATATTGTTATGTATTTCACTACTGTATGGGGTCATATACAAAATATGACAATATTTAAAGCTCAATAGCTTTTGAAGACAATGACTTACAGTCATACAACACACTGTACACTGTTCATATAGGTGTCAGGTATGATGCACACCTTTTAGATTTTTGATATTTATGACAATAAACGGCTAAATCATATGCAAATATTGTTATGTATTTCACTACTGTATGGGGTCATATACAAAATATGACAATATTTAAAGCTCAATAGCTTTTGAAGACAATGACTTACAGTCATACAACCAACTGTACACTGTTCATATAGGTGTCAGGTATGATGCACACCTTTTAGATTTTTGATATTTATGACAATAAACGGCTAAATCATATGCAAATATTGTTATGTATTTCACTACTGTATGGGGTCATATACAAAATATGACAATATTTAAAGCTCAATAGCTTTTGAAGACAATGACTTACAGTCATACAACCAACTGTACACTGTTCATATAGGTGTCAGGTATGATGCACACCTTTTAGATTTTTGATATTTATGACAATAAACGGCTAAATCATATGCAAATATCACTATGTATTTCATTACTGTATGGGGTCATGTACAAAATATGACAATATTTAAAGCTCAATAGCTTTTGAAGACAATGACTTACAGTCATACAACCAACTGTACACTGTTCATATAGGTGTCAGGTATGATGCACACCTTTTAGATTTTTGATATTTATGACAATAAACGGCTAAATCATATGCAAATATTGTTATGTATTTCACTACTGTATGGGGTCATATACAAAATATGACAATATTTAAAGCTCAATAGCTTTTGAAGACAATGACTTACAGTCATACAACCAACTGTACACTGTTCATATAGGTGTCAGGTATGATGCACACCTTTTAGATTTTTGATATTTATGACAATAAACGGCTAAATCATATGCAAATATTGTTATGTATTTCACTACTGTATGGGGTCATATACAAAATATGACAATATTTAAAGCTCAATAGCTTTTGAAGACAATGACTTACAGTCATACAACACACTGTACACTGTTCATATAGGTGTCAGGTATGATGCACACCTTTTAGATTTTTGATATGTATGACAATAAACGGCTAAATCATATGCAAATATCACTATGTATTTCACTACTGTATGGGATCATGTACAAAATATGACAATATTTAAAGCTCAATAGCTTTTGAAGACAATGACTTACAGTCATACAACACACTGTACACTGTTCATATAGGTGTCATGTATGATGCACACCTTTTAGATTTTTGATATTTATGACAATAAACGGCTAAATCATATGCAAATATTGTTATGTATTTCACTACTGTATGGGGTCATATACAAAATATGACAATATTTAAAGCTCAATAGCTTTTGAAGACAATGACTTACAGTCATACAACCAACTGTACACTGTTCATATAGGTGTCAGGTATGATGCACACCTTTTCGATTTTTGATATGTATGACAATAAACGGCTAAATCATATGCAAATATCACTATGTATTTCATTACTGTATGGGATCATGTACAAAATATGACAATATTTAAAGCTCAATAGCTTTTGAAGACAATGACTTACAGTCATACAACACACTGTACACTGTTCATATAGGTGTCAGGTATGATGCACACCTTTTAGATTTTTGATATTTATGACAATAAACGGCTAAATCATATGCAAATATTGTTATGTATTTCACTACTGTATGGGGTCATATACAAAATATGACAATATTTAAAGCTCAATAGCTTTTGAAGACAATGACTTACAGTCATACAACCAACTGTACACTGTTCATATAGGTGTCAGGTATGATGCACACCTTTTCGATTTTTGATATTTATGACAATAAACGGCTAAATCATATGCAAATATTGTTATGTATTTTACTACTGTATGGGATCATATACAAAATATGACAATATTTAAAGCTCAATAGCTTTTGAAGACAATGACTTACAGTCATACAACCAACTGTACACTGTTCATATAGGTGTCAGGTATGATGCACACCTTTTAGATTTTTGATATTTATGACAATAAACGGCTAAATCATATGCAAATATTGTTATGTATTTCACTACTGTATGGCATCATATACAAAATATGACAATATTTAAAGCTCAATAGCTTTTGAAGACAATGACTTACAGTCATACAACCAACTGTACACTGTTCATATAGGTGTCAGGTATGATGCACACCTTTTAGATTTTTGATATTTATGACAATAAACGGCTAAATCATATGCAAATATCACTATGTATTTCACTACTGTATGGGGTCATGTACAAAATATGACAATATTTAAAGCTCAATAGCTTTTGAAGACAATGACTTACAGTCATACAACACACTGTACACTGTTCATATAGGTGTCAGGTATGATGCACACCTTTTAGATTTTTGATATTTATGACAATAAACGGCTAAATCATATGAAAATATTGTTATGTATTTCATGTCATTGTCTTCAAAAGCTATTGAGCTTTAAATATTGTCATATTATCATACCTGACACCTATATGAACAGTGTACAGTGTGTTGTATGACTGTAAGTCATTGTCTTAAAAAGCTATTGAGCTTTAAATATTGTCATATTTTGTACATGATCCCATACAGTAATGAAATACATAGTGATATTTGCATATGATTTAGCCGTTTATTGTCATAAATATCAAAAATCTAAAAGGTGTGCATCATACCTGACACCTATATGAACAGTGTACAGTTGGTTGTATGACTGTAAGTCATTGTCTTCAAAAGCTATTGAGCTTTAAATATTGTCATATTTTGTATATGACCCCATACAGTAGTGAAATACATAACAATATTTGCATATGATTTAGCCGTTTATTGTCATAAATATCAAAAATCTAAAAGGTGTGCATCATACCTGACACCTATATGAACAGTGTACAGTTGGTTGTATGACTGTAAGTCATTGTCTTCAAAAGCTATTGAGCTTTAAATATTGTCATATTTTGTATATGATCCCATACAGTAGTAAAATACATAACAATATTTGCATATGATTTAGCCGTTTATTGTCATAAATATCAAAAATCTAAAAGGTGTGCATCATACCTGACACCTATATGAACAGTGTACAGTTGGTTGTATGACTGTAAGTCATTGTCTTCAAAAGCTATTGAGCTTTAAATATTGTCATATTTTGTATATGACCCCATACAGTAGTGAAATACATAACAATATTTGCATATGATTTAGCCGTTTATTGTCATAAATATCAAAAATCTAAAAGGTGTGCATCATACCTGACACCTATATGAACAGTGTACAGTGTGTTGTATGACTGTAAGTCATTGTCTTCAAAAGCTATTGAGCTTTAAATATTGTCATATTTTGTATATGATCCCATACAGTAGTAAAATACATAACAATATTTGCATATGATTTAGCCGTTTATTGTCATAAATATCAAAAATCTAAAAGGTGTGCATCATACCTGACACCTATATGAACAGTGTACAGTTGGTTGTATGACTGTAAGTCATTGTCTTCAAAAGCTATTGAGCTTTAAATATTGTCATATTTTGTACATGACCCCATACAGTAGTGAAATACATAGCGATATTTGCATATGATTTAGCCGTTTATTGTCATAAATATCAAAAATCTAAAAGGTGTGCATCATACCTGACACCTATATGAACAGTGTACAGTTGGTTGTATGACTGTAAGTCATTGTCTTCAAAAGCTATTGAGCTTTAAATATTGTCATATTTTGTATATGACCCCATACAGTAGTGAAATACATAACAATATTTGCATATGATTTAGCCGTTTATTGTCATACATATCAAAAATCTAAAAGGTGTGCATCATACCTGACACCTATATGAACAGTGTACAGTTGGTTGTATGACTGTAAGTCATTGTCTTCAAAAGCTATTGAGCTTTAAATATTGTCATATTTTGTATATGATCCCATACAGTAGTAAAATACATAACAATATTTGCATATGATTTAGCCGTTTATTGTCATAAATATCAAAAATCTAAAAGGTGTGCATCATACCTGACACCTATATGAACAGTGTACAGTTGGTTGTATGACTGTAAGTCATTGTCTTCAAAAGCTATTGAGCTTTAAATATTGTCATATTTTGTATATGACCCCATACAGTAGTGAAATACATAACAATATTTGCATATGATTTAGCCGTTTATTGTCATACATATCAAAAATCTAAAAGGTGTGCATCATACCTGACACCTATATGAACAGTGTACAGTTGGTTGTATGACTGTAAGTCATTGTCTTCAAAAGCTATTGAGCTTTAAATATTGTCATATTTTGTATATGACCCCATACAGTAGTGAAATACATAACAATATTTGCATATGATTTAGCCGTTTATTGTCATACATATCAAAAATCTAAAAGGTGTGCATCATACCTGACACCTATATGAACAGTGTACAGTGTGTTGTATGACTGTAAGTCATTGTCTTCAAAAGCTATTGAGCTTTAAATATTGTCATATTTTGTATATGACCCCATACAGTAGTGAAATACATAACAATATTTGCATATGATTTAGCCGTTTATTGTCATAAATATCAAAAATCTAAAAGGTGTGCATCATACCTGACACCTATATGAACAGTGTACAGTTGGTTGTATGACTGTAAGTCATTGTCTTCAAAAGCTATTGAGCTTTAAATATTGTCATATTTTGTATATGACCCCATACAGTAGTGAAATACATAGTGATATTTGCATATGATTTAGCCGTTTATTGTCATAAATATCAAAAATCTAAAAGGTGTGCATCATACCTGACACCTATATGAACAGTGTACAGTTGGTTGTATGACTGTAAGTCATTGTCTTCAAAAGCTATTGAGCTTTAAATATTGTCATATTTTGTACATGATCCCATACAGTAATGAAATACATAGTGATATTTGCATATGATTTAGCCGTTTATTGTCATAAATATCAAAAATCTAAAAGGTGTGCATCATACCTGACACCTATATGAACAGTGTACAGTGTGTTGTATGACTGTAAGTCATTGTCTTCAAAAGCTATTGAGCTTTAAATATTGTCATATTTTGTATATGATCCCATACAGTAGTAAAATACATAACAATATTTGCATATGATTTAGCCGTTTATTGTCATAAATATCAAAAATCTAAAAGGTGTGCATCATACCTGACACCTATATGAACAGTGTACAGTTGGTTGTATGACTGTAAGTCATTGTCTTCAAAAGCTATTGAGCTTTAAATATTGTCATATTTTGTATATGACCCCATACAGTAGTGAAATACATAACAATATTTGCATATGATTTAGCCGTTTATTGTCATAAATATCAAAAATCTAAAAGGTGTGCATCATACCTGACACCTATATGAACAGTGTACAGTTGGTTGTATGACTGTAAGTCATTGTCTTCAAAAGCTATTGAGCTTTAAATATTGTCATATTTTGTATATGATCCCATACAGTAGTAAAATACATAACAATATTTGCATATGATTTAGCCGTTTATTGTCATAAATATCAAAAATCTAAAAGGTGTGCATCATACCTGACACCTATATGAACAGTGTACAGTTGGTTGTATGACTGTAAGTCACTGTCTTCAAAAGCTATTGAGCTTTAAATATTGTCATATTTTGTACATGATCCCATACAGTAATGAAATACATAGTGATATTTGCATATGATTTAGCCGTTTATTGTCATAAATATCAAAAATCTAAAAGGTGTGCATCATACCTGACACCTATATGAACAGTGTACAGTGTGTTGTATGACTGTAAGTCATTGTCTTCAAAAGCTATTGAGCTTTAAATATTGTCATATTTTGTATATGACCCCATACAGTAGTGAAATACATAACAATATTTGCATATGATTTAGCCGTTTATTGTCATAAATATCAAAAATCTAAAAGGTGTGCATCATACCTGACACCTATATGAACAGTGTACAGTGTGTTGTATGACTGTAAGTCATTGTCTTCAAAAGCTATTGAGCTTTAAATATTGTCATATTTTGTACATGATCCCATACAGTAATGAAATACATAGTGATATTTGCATATGATTTAGCCGTTTATTGTCATACATATCAAAAATCTAAAAGGTGTGCATCATACCTGACACCTATATGAACAGTGTACAGTTGGTTGTATGACTGTAAGTCATTGTCTTCAAAAGCTATTGAGCTTTAAATATTGTCATATTTTGTATATGACCCCATACAGTAGTGAAATACATAACAATATTTGCATATGATTTAGCAGTTTATTGTCATAAATATCAAAAATCTAAAAGGTGTGCATCATACATGAGACCTGGGTGAACAGTGTACAGTGTGTTTTATGACTGTAAGTCATTGTCTTCAAAATCTATTGAAGTTAGAAACGTTTATACCGATGTCGCATGTAATTTTGAGACGGTCCCTAAATATGCGAATATCGAACGTCCAACGTCAAACCAACTTCATGCCAGTAGAATACTTGTGTGTTAAAACGAATCTGCAGTAGAAGTTTGTCACGGTTTAGAGAGAGAGAACCCAGGCGCAGAATGAACGGTGAGCAAACAGTTAATTATGGACAATTCGTACAGATGAGGATACTCAGAACACCACATTTAGCAGGCGGGCGACCAGGACATCAAACAACGGAGAGGATGAGTGATGTGAATAATGTTGAGTGGAAGCCAAACGGGAACCAGAATGAAGATAACTCCAAACGATCTCAGAGGTTGTCAATTTCTGTGGAAACTTAATGCACACATGTAACACAGACAACACACCAAAACAAACCAGCAAAGACAAGAGGAAAAGCACAATATAAAGGGACTACAACACATAAGGATCAGGTGAGCACAATTAATGAAAGGGACCAAAGCACATGAGGATCAGGTGAGCACAATTAGTGAAATGAGGGCAAGACGAGAACTAAACAATGGGGCGTGGTAACAGAAAACAAGGAGGCAGGACAAGAGGAGCACATGGCAAACACAAACAAAGACAGAGCCATGTGCTCAGACACAAAACCAACAAGGAAACATTAAACAATGACAAAACAGACAAGACAGTAAGAGCAGAATCCTGACAAAGTTAAGGCAGTCCGGCAGGGTGCCCTCTGCGATTTTGGTGCTCCTATTGTAGTTTGTAATAGATTGGATTTCCTTCCACATGATGTGTGTGTTGTTCTGTAGATGGAGGCTTTCAAGTTTTTGGGAGCATGCCCTTTTTGCTGCTTTGATGGACTTTCACAGTTCGTGTTTGGCACTTTTATACTCCTCTTTCCTTCCAGACTTGTAAGCCTCACGTCTTTCCTTGATCTTTTTTTCATATATCAGCATTAAACCAAGGCTTTTGGTTTGGAAAACCATGGACAGTACGTACTGGAACACGTATGGAGGTACACCAGCTGATATAGTCACTGACTGTCTCTGTATAATCATGAATATTGTATTCAGCCTCCTTGAAGATGTTCATATCCATGGCTTCCAGACAACCCTGAAGGCTGGCCATAGAACTGTCAGTCCAAACATTAACAGTGCGAGTGGTGGCAGGGGTAGCCTTTAACCTGTTTATGTATATGGAAGTAGAATAGCAACGTGATCAGACTTCCCAAAATTCACATTTTTTTAGGTTACAGTAGCAGTGATCCAGTGTTTTATTATCTCTAGTAGGAAAAGTCACATATTGATACGGTTTGGGAATGTCTTTACGGAGACTGCAATGATTAAAATCTCTTAAAATTATAAAAGCAGAAGTTATAACACACTTCCTGTGTCCCATTATTCAACACAGTTGATTCTAAGGGCGACGTCGCACACAGGGGCGCGCCATCTAATGACATTCCCAGCTCAAGTCAATCTAAAAAAAACAACATTACCTTCCAAAGGATCCTAATGCTAGGAATATGTTTATTTATTTTGAACAATGTGAATGTCTCAGTTGAGCATTATTTATTTGTATTTGCTACATTTTACTGTGGATTCTTTAGTAAATTATTTGCAATTTCGGCACAGGCTTTGCAAACAGACTTCTAAGATATGGACTCGATAGTAATGCCACAACATGTGAGTAACTGTTAATTCTAATGCCTGATCTGTGACCAGTGATTTCTGATGTAATGATTCATGTACAGTCAGATGTTCTTTGTCTATGTGTCAGTCAATCAAACCAGTGACAAAACGATCAACTTCACATAGTTTCTCTTAGTTGGATTAAAATATTCCGTTATTTAAACTGTGATTAAATTATATATAGAAAGTGATCAAAGTACGCTCCCTTCAATCGCTGGAACTGTCAATCAAACAGCGCGAGTTCATCAAGTGCTATTGGAATTAACGTATACTAGTTTCCTAATTAAAAACTTAGACATGAATGCCCTCTCAAGTCAAAATGTTAATGCGATGAGCTCGTAATCATGACTTCAAAAGTGGGAAGTAGGAAATTTCCGATAGCATGTGAAGGCAGCGTGAGTTTTGGACTCTTCCCAAAACTCCCTTTATAATAAACTAATCTCTTACTTACATTATGTTTGCACTGTTAGTAATGATGAAAGCATTTGTTAGTGTGCAGAAATCGAGTTACAATGATGAGATGCATGCTACGATGCTCATCATTGCAACCTCTCATGCCATGATCTAAATATAATGCTATTATCAACACATTTCTAGATTAGTTAACATTGAGAGCTGTAATAGTAAAAATGTGCTAAAAGTTTTTGAGAGAGTTCCACATGTAATTGTAATCTAGCCATTTCATATGCAAAAAATGTTAGTCAATCACAGCAGTGGGCATTTACACTGAAGTCTCACAGCAGCCAATCACAGCAGTGGGCGTTTACACTGAAGTTTCACAGCAGCCAATCACAGCAGTGGGCGTTTACACTGAAGTCTCACAGCAGGCAATCACAGCAGTGGGCGTTTACACTGAAGTCTCACAGCAGCCAATCACAGCAGTGGGCGTTTACATGGAAGTCTCACAACAGCCAATCACAGCAGTGGGTGTTTACACTGAAGTCTCACAACAGCCGATTACAGCAGTGGGCGTTTACATTGAAGTCTCACAGCAGCCAATCACAGCAGTGGGTGTTTACATTGAAGTCTCACAGCAGCCAATCACAGCAGTGGGCGTTTACACTGAAGTCTCACAACAGCCAATCACAGCAGTGGGTGTTTACATTGAAGTCTAAGAGCAGCCAATCACAGCAGTGGGCGTTTACGCTGAAGTCTCACAGCAGCCAATCACAGCAGTGGGCGTTTACACCGAAGTCTCAGAGCAGACATGCCCCTTCAAACAGAAGTCAAATCAGAGGCTAAAATCAGGGTAGCAAAAATGCATTTTATTTCTAAATTATGACAATTTTTTTATGTCAAATTCATACTAACATTATAAGTGCACACCCCAGGAAACATTATAAAACAATAAAACAATGCAGTTCATGACCCCTTTAATAAAGCAACATAAAATAATGGAAAATATTCACCCATTGTTTGACAAAATATATCTCTATCAAGAATAATGCGAGTTAAATGCAGCGACAGACGCAAAGAGTTTCTGAGTCCATTTAAACTATATAGAGCCGCAGGTCTGTTATTCAGCAGAAACACTGTCATTGTGAAGCTTTACATCTGAGTCAGTTTCACTTTTATGATACTTATGCTTGCTGTGTTAATCAGGCCTTATGCTTCATGTAAATTTGTGTACAATGGTGGTAAAACTGATCAATCATCCCTTCAGGAGTTTGAATCTCCAGCCATTGGTTATTATTTCTACTGTTACTGGATTCAACTCTTCACATGCTGATATAGTGACAGTATAAAGTGCCATCTGTGTTACTGGTTTGTGCTGCAGAAGCAGCTGAAGGAGACGCAGAGGTCGTTCCAGCAGAGGATCCAGCAGAGAGAGAAAGATCTTCAGCAGCTGAGAGAGGCTGTAGAGTCTCATAAGGTGAGTCTGGAGAAGAAGAGAAGTTTGAGAAGTCTCAGTCAGGACTCACTGAAGCTCACTGTGTGATTGTGATGTGTGTCCTAACAGCGCTCTGCACACACAGCAGTGGAGGACAGTGAGCGGATCTTCACTGAGCTCATCCGCTCCATTGAGAGAAGCCGCTCTGAGGCGACACAGCGGATCAGAGATCAGGAAAAGACTGCAGTGAGTCGAGCTGAAGAACGACTGGAGCGACTGGAGCAGGAGATCAATGATCTGAGGAGGAGAGACGCTGAGCTGGAGCAGCTTTCACACACACAGGATCACATACATTTCCTGCAGGTAACAGAGATCCAGAAGAACAGGATCATAGTGGACTTGAGCAAGAGACTCTCAGAGAAACATTTCATGAGAGCAGAATGAGCCGCTGACTGAAGTGTTGATCTGTGTGTTCGGTTATTATATAATCATCAGTCAGACTCTCATCTGATCATCTTCACTCACAGTTCAACTTTTTTACCTCATTTTCCTTCTGATTTCTTATAGAATGGTGAAATCCGTGAACTTGATGGTAGCAATTTGAGTAATGTTCATCAAAGTTGGATCAGATGATCTTCAAACTTGACAGAATTGACAGTATTTTCATAATTGTTTGCCTTTAAAGGAGAACTCCGGTCAGTTTTAACATTGAGCTCATTTTTTTGTACATTTGGAGTGCTGTCAATACAGAGAACAACGACAAAAATCGGTGTTGCCTACACCGAGTTATTCTATTTTTAATATTTGCACCCTGTTCACTTCAATGGGGCAAGTACTAAACCTGCTTTTAGCCTCTTAACATCCTTGATGTGTCATTACAAGTGCACAGAAAATGTGAGTGATTCCTTCAGAGTGAACACGAGTGGATCTGACTGCAGTAGATGTGAAAGAAATGTATAAAAATGATGTTATTTAAGCCAGCGCAAATACCTGTTTACATCCTGTTTTTTGGTTGAAGTCCAAAGTAATCGATTGCCGAGTTCACGCGCGTGATCATAGGTAACTAAACCTATGCGCGTGAACTCGGCAATCGACTACTTTGGACTTCAACCGAAAAACAGGATGTAAACAGGTATTTGCGCTGGCTTAAATAACATCATTTTTATACATTTCTTTCACATCTACTGCAGTCAGATCCACTCGTGTTCACTCTGAAGGAATCACTCACATTTTCTGTGCACTTGTAATGACACATCAAGGATGTTAAGAGGCTAAAAGCAGGTTTAGTACTTGCCCCATTGAAGTCAACAGGGTGCAAATATTAAAAATAGAATAACTCGGTGTAGGCAACACCGATTTTTGTCGTTGTTCTCTGTATTGACAGCACTCCAAATGTACAAAAAAATGAGCTCAATGTTAAAATTGACCGGAGTTCTCCTTTAACCACTCCCCTCAAACCATTAGTCTGCTATGAGCAGAGATGGAGAGGAGGAGCGCTAGAGTAAAACCCTGCCCTCTGTTCAATATTCCTTCTCACTGGGAAATACGTCACAACACTGGAGAAAAGTCGTTTGCAACTTCCGGTACACGAAGACTTTAAAAGTTAAATTACCCCAAATCCAAGCATTTATAAAATAATTGTTAAGTACCTCACATTTCATAGAAAATTAAATTAACGGAAAAAAAAATCACATACAGTGGGGAGAACAAGTATTTGATACACTGCCGATTTTGCAGGTTTTCCCACTTACAAAGCATGTGGAAGTCTGTAATTTTTATCATAGGTACTCTTCAGCTGTGAGAGACGGAATCTAAAACAAAAATCCATAAAATCACATTGTATGATTTTTAAATAATTAATTTGCATTTTATTGCATGACATTAGTATTTGATCACCTACCAACCAGTAAGAATTCCGGCTCTCACAGACCTGTTAGTTTTTCTTTAAGAAGCCCTCCTGTTCTCCACTCATTACCTGTATTAACTGCACCTGTTTGAACTCGTTACCTGTATAAAAGACACCTGTCCACACACTCTATCAAACAGACTCCAACCTCTCCACAATGGCCAAGACCAGAGAGCTGCGTAAGGACATCAGGGATAAAATTGTAGACCTGCACAAGGCTGGGATGGGCTACAGGACAATAGGCAAGCAGCTTGGTGAGAAGGCAACAACTGTTGGGGCAATTATTAGAAAATGGAAGAAGTTCAAGATGACGGTCAATCTCCCTCGGTCTGGGGCACCATGCAAGATCTCACCTCGTGGGGCATCAATGATCATGAGGAAGATGAGGGATCAGCCCAGAACTACACGGCAGGACCTCGTCAATGACCTGAAGAGAGCTGGGACCACAGTCTCAAAGAGAACCATTAGTAACACACTACGTCGTCATGGATTAAAATCCTGCAGCGCACGCAAGGTCCCCCTGCTCAAGCCAGCGCATGTCCAGGCCCGTCCGAAGTTTGCCAATGACCATCTGTATGATCCAGAGGAGGAATGGGAGAAGGTCATGTGGTCTGATGAGACAAAAATAGAGCTTTTTGGTCTAAACTCCACTCGCCGTGTTTGGAGGAAGAAGAAGGATGAGTACAACCCCAAGAACACCATCCCAACCGTGAAGCATGGAGGTGGAAACATCATTCTTTGGGCATGCTTTTCTGCAAAGGGGACATGACGACTGCACCGTATTGAGGGGAGGAAGGATGGGGCCATGTATCCTCGAGAACTTGGCCAACAACCTCCTTCCCTCAGTAAGAGCATTGAAGATGGGTCGTGGCTGGGTCTTCCAGCATGACAATGACCTGAAACACACAGCCAGGGCAACTAAGGAGTAGCTCTGTAAGAAGCATCTCAAGGTCCTGGAGTGGCCTAGCCAGTCTCCAGACCTGAACCCAATAGAAAATATTTGGAGGGAGCTGAAAGTCCATATTGCCCAGCGACAGCCCCGAAACCTGAAGGATCTGGAGAAGGTCTGTATGGAGGAGTCGGCCAGAATCCCTGTGCAAACCTAGTCAAGAACTACAGGAAACGTATGATCTCTGTAATTGCAAACAAAGGTTTCTGTACCAAATATTAAGTTTTGCTTTTCTGATGTATCAAATACTTATGTCATGCAATAAAATGCAAATTAATTACTTAAAAATCATGCAATGTGATTTTCTGGATTTTTGTTTTAGATTCCGTCACTCACAGTTGAAGAGTACCTATGATAAACATTACAGACTTCTACATGCTTTGTGAGTGGGAAAACCTGTAAAATCGGCAGTGTATCAAATACTTGTTCTCCCCACTGTATTAATGCCTTTTCATCACACAAATATGAATTTAGTAAACTTTGTCCTTTAATTCTGTGAATTAAACAAATGCTTTAATTCCCAGTGTATTAAAGTTGTTTAGAGTTACATTTACACAATATAATACAGCTAAGTTGGAGATTGATGCATTTGATAAGGATAATGATCTTGATCTTGTTGATTTTATTTAAAATATTTAATGTGAGAGAGATGTTAGTATATTACTGACCTCTAGATTTTATTTCCACATGTGAATGAATCACTTTCATGTTTCCTGGAGAAATGTTTTTGTTTTGTTGTGGTTGTTGTTGCTTTATTTCACTGCTGCTGTCATTATTTTTTTTTAAATATATAATTTCAAAACACACTAAATATTTGGATTTTGCAGTATTTCTAATAAAATCATGCATTTCTTAAACTAAAATTAGCTCAAACTGATCCCTTAGGAAGGTCACATATAGTGTAAATGACAAACGCTAGAACTTGCATCTCTAATGTCACATAATGAATATGAGAAGAATGAAGCTGATGCTGTGAAAGTGCTGGATTGAGGAGAGTTACTAAAGATCAACAAGAGCCGCACAAATCTGACAGTAGAGCAGGTTATTGATGAAGTGTGGAGGTGATGAGCTTTGATTTCTGTTTTCTCTAGAGTTTCCAGTCTCTCTCAGCTCCTCCTGAATCTACAGACGTAAATGACAATCCCTTCAGTTCTCTCTCCTCTTTTGATGGCGTGAGAGAATCTGTCCGTCAGCTGAGAGACAAACTGGAGGATTTCTGCAAAGAGGAGCTGAAGAAGATCTATGACAGAGGTAAAGTCCTGGAGATTCTGTTCTCAGAAATGATCCTCCATCATCTCAGATCATGTAGAAGATCATATTAGAAATGTCTTAGGAACGGATGCAGGGATCATTTTCTCTTGACATGATAATCACACTCTTCATGTCTGTTGATTTCCACAGTCACTTTCTCCAACATTGTTCCCAGGACCAGGAACGACTTCCTACAATGTAAGTCACTGAGAAAACAAGCAGAAAAACTCACTGAGTGTGTTCATGTTCTTCCTGGAGAAGTGAAAGAAAACATGACAGAAGAGTTTTAGAGTTGATCATGTAAATGATGTTCAGTCAGGACCACTACCGTCAAATATGATTAACAATTAGCATACCGTTTGGATTGGCGGCATGGTTCCGTTCTGGGCGAGAACTCCCTGCGCATCCATGCAGCCTAGCATGAATAAGAGCCTGGAGAGCAGCAATAACCCCCCTTGTGGTAAACAGACCAGAACCAACATGAATGTTTGCAAATATATTTAATTCAAGATTTTTTAAAGTACAACATAATTCAACAATTTATTCTAATTCAAGGGGAATCAGAATGCCAAATCCTGACTGGGCGAGAGGAGGAGCTGGGGAGGGAGGAGGGTAATTAGCTCCTGAGAAACACGATAGCTGCTGATAATACTGAATGAGCTTATATATGTATACGGTGATAGGCGTCGTATTCCTATAGGTAGATGTGGATCAGCTGATGCGAGCTTGACTAACGTAACCTGCCAGAACTGACGCTACGCTTGATATTTGCACAGCATATCTGGTAAACTGCACTGAGACACTGATGATATATTGAACATGAAGAGTTCAGATACATTAAAAGATCAGACAGATTCATAATTCCTGATTCTGATGTGTTTTATCTCCATCAGATTCCCATCAGCTCAATCTGGATCTGAACACAGTGAATAAATACGTCCGTCTGTCTGAGAGGAACAGAGTGATTGCTTACACTCAAACAGTCCAGTCATATCCTAATCATCCAGATAGATTTGATGATGTGTGTCAGGTGTTGTGTAGAGAGAGTGTGTGTGGACGCTGTTACTGGGAGATTGAGTGGAGTGGGTATAATGTGTTTATATCAGTGTCATACAAGAGCATCAGCAGGAAGGGATCGGGTAAAGAGTGTGTGTTTGGACGTAATGATCAGTCCTGGAGTTTGATCTGCTCTTCCTCCAGTTACTCATTCAGACACAATAACATAGAGACTAAACTCCCTGTAAAGTCCATCAGGCGTAGAATAGGAGTGTATGTGGATCACAGTGCAGGAACGCTGTCCTTCTACAGCGTCTCTGACATGATGAGCCTCATCCACACAGTCCAGACCACATTCACTCAACCGCTCTATCCTGGGTTTTGGGTTGGTATCGAATCATCAGTGAAACTGTGTTGATGAATCAGAATAGACTGTAGAGAGTTTCTACCCATAATGCTTTGAGCTGCATGATAAATCAGTGACTGTCACACTGGCTTGACTAGATAATCCAAGATAAGAGGCTTGACGCAGAAAGACGACAAACACTTACATTTAATAAACAATACATTTCAATTTCAATTTATTTATAAAGCACAATTAAAAACAACTGCCGTTGACCAATTTGCTATACAAAATGAATAACCATTCAATAAAATACAAACAAAGACAAAAGTAAACAACAAAGCATAGAAAGTAGTGATGTGTCGTTCGCGAACGAGCCGGCTCTAAGAGCCGATTCTTTGTAGTGAACACAGATCAATGGGGGAGACGGATTTAAGACTTTTGCCTTTAGTTATTTGATTTGTTTGCTGTGGTTCTGTGTTCAGTTGTTAAATTAAAGTTTTTTTTTATGTTAAATAATAGTAACTGTATTTTTTTTGTAACGAAAACATGCATACAAAAAATGAGACTTTTATGGAAACACTGAATATAAAATTGCTCACCAAAACAAATCATTCACATCTGCTAAATTGGGATAAAATAGCTCATAGTATCTCCGAGTGATTCGAACGGAGCCAAGCCAAAAGAGCCGAATCTTTGAAAAGTCCGGACTTCCCATCTCTAATAAAAAGACAACTCATGAATTACAAGACAGATCAAATAAAAAAGATTTTAACTTATATTTAAAAATAGATATTGTGGGAGCAGTTCTGATTTGAACAGGACATGAATATCAGATGACTGAGGGTTTAAATACACAAGATAACAATGGACTAAATGAAGGACAGGTGATGGTGATAAGTTGTTATGGAATAATAATACTACAGCTGGCCAGGTTCTCTCACCAGCCAATCACAGCGCACTCCCTCACCTGAGTTCTGATCACAAACACCTCATTATCACCCTCATCACAGCCACTACATAAACACACACTTCACCACAGTTCACTGTCCGGTCTCGTTCGTATGAAGAGGACTACTTACCTTTCAACGACCTACCTGACTTCTCCAGCGTTCTTTCTTCAATCTAGTGTCTTTCTCCAGCATCTTGTCTCCATTCTCCTCGGTGTGATTCCCTCCCTTTCTCTAAAGTCTACATCAATCCTGCATTCCACCCATCCACGTCTCCATTGATCCATCAACATTCCTGTGAGAAGATACATTCCATTCACTGCCAGCATCTCACTCTCCAATCCTTCATTGCACTCCCCACTCACCTGCTACTAGTTCACCAGCTCAGTTGTTGTCTCAATAAACTTCCTATTTGCTTCATTCCTGTCTTTTGAGTCTGATTCCGTAACAGGAAACCGAACCGATTACCAACAGACAACATCATGAGCTCGCCAGATCCAACGAATTGCAATGGATTTCTCCTGCAATGTTCATTGACCCTGGAGATGCAGCCGCATCTCTTTTCCAGCGACCGGGCTAAGATCGCATTCATCATTTCCCTGCTGCGGGGGCGAGAGCTCCAATCAGCTGATACCCTCTGGACACAATCCAACCCTGTAACTCAATCACTAAATGATTTTGGCAACCCTGTTGAAGATTCATCAATAGGTGAGCAACTTTATAATCTCTGTCAAGGGAATATGTCAATTAATGATTATGCTCTCAAGTTCAGAACCCTCGCAGCCACCAACGGTTGGAATGAGCGCTCGCTCCTCACCACCTACCGGCAGGGATTGGATCCCCGAGTGCAGCTGCATCTTGCTGCATATGACGATGCCATCGGCTTAGAATGTTTCATCCAACTGTCCATCCAGTTGGTGACTGGACAACCACTGAGCCGCAAGTATGTCCAATATAGTGCCAGTCCCATCAAGATACTAGCCGGTCAGCTCCATGTAGAGTCCCTCCATCTCCTGTTTCTGGAGAATTCCACCGCTGATGTGATCCTAGGGCACCCGTGGCTAGTGCAGCATGACCCCATCATCTCGTGGAAGCCCGGCGAAGTCCTGAAGTGGGGCAGTTTCCATCTAAAGCCCTGTCGAAAAACAGTCGGACGACATCCCAGCCTGTAATGCCTCCTTCAGCGACGTTTTCTGCCCACATCGAGCCTCTCAGCTGCCTCCTCACCGGCCATGGGACTGCACCATCGACCTGATTTCGGGTGAGCCAGTGCCCCACAAGAAGATCTATTCCCTCTCACTTCCTGAGCAGAAGGCCATGGAGGAGTATGTAGAAGAGGCCCTCCAACAAGGCTACATCCGCCCTTTTACATCCCCTGCTGCTTCAAACTACTTCTTCATGGCCAAGAAGGACGGAGGCTTGCGACCTTGTATTGACTACCGTGCCCTCAACAAAATCAAATTCCGATATCCTCTTCCGCTCATACCAGCGGTGCTCGAACACCTCCGCAGAGCCACGGTGTTTACCAAGTTGGACCTCTGCAGCGCGTATATCCTCACCCGGATACTTGAGGGGGACGAATGGAAGACCGCCTTTGTGACCCCTACTGGACACTATGAGTACTTGGTCATGCCATATGGTCTAGTAAACGCCCCCTCCGTATTCCAGGACTTCCTGCATGTCTACATAGATGACATCCTCATTTACTCCCGGAGCCTGGCCGACCATTGCCATCACGTTGCGGAGGTCCTGAAACTCCTGAGGGAATTTAATCTCTTCCTTAAAGCCGAGAAGTGTTCCTTCCACAAACCCTCAGTGCAGTTCCTTGGCTATTCATCATCAGTGACAAAGGTATCCAGATAGACGAAGGGAAGGTGGAAGCCATCCAGAACTAGCCCACACCATCCACCATTAAAGAACTCCAACATTTCCTTGGCTTCTCAAATTTTACAGACGATTCATCTTCAGCTACAGCTCCTTCACCAGTCCACTCACCAGCCTCCTGCAGAAAAAAAGCCCATGTCTCTGTCCTGGCCACCAGCTGCCGACGATCCCTTCCAACGTCTAAAGAAGACCTTCACCAGCGCACCGCCCCTCATCCATCCAGACCCCGAGCAACCGTTTGTCGCGGAAGTTGATGCATCCACTACTGGGGTAGGAGTGGTGCTGTCTCAGTCAAGTCAAGTCACCTTCATTTATATAGCGATTTTAACAATAAGGACTGTTTCAAAGCAGTATTACAGTGATAATAGGAAATTAAAGTAACAGAGATTGTTTTGGCTTTACAGCAGCTCTAGAATAAAGTTATTGTCCATCTAAAGTTAGTTTTGATCAATTCACTTCCGTTGCAAAGATTAGTTATTAACTCAGGGGCTGCTAACACGACACAGTTCTTACAGAAAAGCCTTAACACGATCCGGCCCGCTCATTCGCACAACAACAGTGCCTGGTGGCTCGAGAACGCAAACCTTGAAATAGGTTCCAAGGTACAAGCCTTGAAAAAAACAACATATATATATATATATATATATATTTTTTTTTTTTTTTTTATGTCTGCGCAACCTTTAAAAACGCAAACCTGTGAAAACACTGATGCCGTGCACATGTGTATTATGTGTTTAGTCTATAGGTATGCACGTTTGAATATATATGTGCACAGGAGGCCTGTAGTATTTCTTTACACATTGACCTCAACAAATTACTTGTCTGGCCTTAAAAATAATAAATGTATTATAATACAGAATTATTTATCGCTTCCGAGTAGCCATGTGAACCGGAATTATTTTGACAACGTTTTATCTGTACAGAGGTAAAGGGAAGGAGATGGGGGCCTTCACAGGGGAGAGTCTAGTTGACACTTCAAGACTGCGTTGTTGTTGTGTCCAGGTGCAGGTCCTTCATCAGATCTGGATACGGCCTGGATCCGGCGGACTGCGGTAAACCACGAGATAAACAGAGAGACTAATATTAGCGTAGACACCATTCTTCTTATGATGTAACGAGTACATCAGGATTTATGGGGAGTGTTCCCAGTTCCGGCTGACCTAATCTATGCAGCCTAACATTGAATTATAAAAGTTTATTATGTGTTAAGTGTATGCTAGGTCAAAGAGATGTGTTTTTAGTCTAGATTTTAACTGACAAAGTGTGTCTGCTTCCTGGAAAATGTTAGGAAGATTGTTCCAGAGTTTTGGTGCTAAATAGGAGAGGGATCTACCGCCAGCAGGTGATTTTGATATTCTAGGTATTATCAACTGGTCGGAATTTTGAGATGGCAATAGACGTGAAGGACTATAATGCGTTAAGAGCTCGCTCAAGTACTGGGGTGCTAAACCATTTAGTTCTTTGTAAGTAATCAGCAATATTTTCAAATTTATACAATGTTTAATAGGGAGCCAATGCAGTGTTGATAGAACCAGGCTAATGTGGTCATACTTCCTGGTTCTAGTAAGAACTCGAGCAGCTGCATTTTGGACCAGCTGTAGTTTATTTACTCCGCAGCAGGGGACTCCAGCCAAACTCCATCCATGAGTCTTGTACTCCAAAAAACTCAGCCCGGCAGAGAGGAACTACAATGTCGGCAACCGAGAGCTCCTCGCCATCAAACTAGCTTTAGAGGAGTGGAGGCATTGGTTGGAGGATGCTCAACACCCCTTCACAGTCATCACTGATCATAAGATCCTCCAGTATTTGAAAAAAGCCAAAAGACTCAATCCCCATCAGGCCCATTGGGCCTTGTTCTTTCCCCGATTTAATTTATCCATTTCCTATCGTCCAGGTTCAAAGAATGTGAAGGCTGACGCTCTTTCCCGTCTGTACGCTCCAGAAGAGGTCAGCAAAGAACCCGAGCCTATCCTGCCACTCAAACTGATTGTGAGTCCCATCCAGTGGTCCCCAGACTCCATCACCTCCTCCGATGCCTCTAACGCCACTCCGCCGGGCTGTCCCCCCGGACACTATTATGCCACCAGAGCACAACGCACACCCCTGATTCATTCTGCACATACATCCTTGGGCACTGGCCACCCTGTGACGGGGCGCATAGCTACCGTCACGGCAGCGATGCACTACCTATTCCAGTTCACAAAGACTGAGTGCAAATGTTGCCTGTATTTGTTTGTCTAGCGTGTCAGTGTGTTTTGTTAATCCTCATACTGTTTCAAATCATCGGTTAACCTAGCCTTTCATCAAAACCCCCACAGTAATCCCGTAGCTTTCGTGTGCACACTTTTAACATCCAATACTACGGTGATTTATATGCTATAGCTACAACCATCAATACATATCTTACTGTTTAAAACCATGCCATTTACTTCACAATCATAACCGGTTACAATAAGCATGCAACACATGTCTTCGTTAATTATGTATCTGTTTATTTAGTTTAAAAGGAACATAGTTTTGACATACCATCTTTGTGTCTTACTGGCGTCTCCTGTTTGTTCTCCTGTAGTTTGTTGTTCCATCCGCGATGTCGCAGAAAACTAGAAACCGTTTCTAAAATAGAATCGTCACGTGTAAGGATGAGTGAGAGAAACAAGGTGAAGAGCAAGAGAAACGGAGAAAAAACAGGCCAGGATACTAAGAGAGAAGAGAGAGGAAATATGATACAGAAGAAGATGGAGACACAAAGAGACTCACTACAAACATGTCTGGATGATACAAGCAAATCCAAGACTTTCAACTCAAAACTGAATTTAGGACATTCAAAGATGATCTCAAAAGACAAAGACGTTAATATAGAAGCAAGAAGGAAAGAAATACAGGAACAGAATATCAAAGTTGAGGGAATTAAGACGCAGATTCAAGAGAATGAATCAGTCACAGTTTGTTGATCAATTCCTGTTTAATTGAAGGATCTGAGGATCTCAAACCTGTGTGTGTGTGTGTGTGTGTGTGTGTGTGTGTGCGTGTTACTTCAACCATACATCTGTGTTGTGCTTTAGTTTCTTTGATTTTGATTTGAAAATTATTTATAATCATTAGCCATGTATGTAGATGTCATTTGATTTACACGCTTTATCATTTATTCATTTTCTTATTATTCATGTCATTTTATGTTTTTTATATGTAATATTACTTATTGTTTCCTGAATCTTCTGATTGTGGGGTGTCACATGTTTGTCTTCATGAATAAGAGATCAGAGTCTGAAACACACACTTCACCACAAAATGGTGAAATCTCAGTTTCAGGGTTTTATGGGATGTTGTTGTGAATCAGTCTGGAATAAACACACTTGTTGTATTTGTGCTGGTCAGATAGTGATGGAGAGTCGACTACAAAAGAGTGAAACAAGCACCACTTTAATTTACAGCCCGCACTGACCCTGTAACTACATGAACAAGAGTGTATTTCCCCAGTAGTATTTAAGCAAAAGTTGCAATAAGTTTAGTTTTACTTGCCTTGAAACAGAAGCCCAAACTTAATCAGTGCACTTTTGCTATAAAAAAAAGAATTACTATATAAATGCACTGATATGTACCCCGTATTTTTACATAAGCCTTTAATTATTGGTACACTATTATAACAAATTGCTCCCAAATGTAAGAGTGTTGTATCATAATAGAAGAATAAGTGCCCCTTTATTTCAAAAATACTTACAGTATAAATAATTTGTTAATTTTCCTGGTTGTTACCCCTTTATTCCCCAAACTTTACATATTATTCCTACACATACATAATGTACATTACTCTCCGGGCTGTAATCTAAAGCGTTTCTCTTTTGTCTACTACTCAGTGTTTTGATTATATCCTTACGTAACTTTTAGTAGATGATTACATGTATAACATTCTGATTAATCTTAAGTAATAAATTGGTTGTGGTTACATAATTTACTAAATTATTTAATTTGTTGGATCAATGACTGCTAAAGTATACATACTATTAACTGTAATTAATATACTGATAATATACTGTATATTAATATCAGTGATACTGGCCTTCATTCATAAAAAGATGCCATTAAACAATTATTTAAAATATACTGTATTTATGTTGTTTCTACATTACAGTGGAAATTGAGACTCACATTATTTAAATCACTGATAAAAACTATTTACTGTAAGTTTACATCTAATAAAAAAATGTTTTGGTGCTCTGGTCCCTGAAAGCACCCTCTCCTTGACCATCATAATCCAGGACGATTACACTTCTCTTCTCACGGTCAAACCTGTTCATAACCCAGTTCATAACATCAGACCTGCAGATGTTCATCATGTTGACGGTCAGCGTTGATTCAAAGTCACAGTGGGACACGAGTTCTTGAAGAAGAAGTGAGACCTCTGCCCTGTAGCGAAGTTCAGGAAAACTTGATTGTTTTTTATATACAGTATATATTTAAAATGTATAATTTTAAAGTAATGATCTTAAAAGCTTTCATAAAATCAACAGTAGCAAGACTGACACTGTTCTAATGAACCCAAGCATTAAATTTACTACTGTAGGTTATTTGAAGTGCTTCAGTTTTCTCGTTGCTCCTCATTCATATCAATAGCAGAACAAACTACAAATAATGAAAATGATTCAAGAAAAAATCATAACAGAAGCTATCAAAACAGAAGACATCATAGTAATTAAGCCTATTCAGACATTTTTAATTGGACGATTCGTAGCTCACATTCGTAGCCCACCTAAACTAATGAGATGGGTCAGCCTCTCTCTCACAACACTTTTTGTTTATTTGTGGAGTGTTGGACGCGAGACAGACTCTCAGATCATTCTCCACATTCAAACGAACCCTGAACTTTATTGCAGCCAAAGTGGAGAATGAGGACTCCCAGAGATAAGTGGTAGGAAATGGGAGCAATATTGTCATGGGCTTGGCAGTGAGTTCAGGACACTCATGTGAGAGGGAGGTCTAAAAGCCTGCATGAGGCCTTCTGTGTCCCATCACAGGATAAGTCCAACAGCTCTTCTTCTGTGTTACCAGCAAGGCCACTTGTTGCAGCTGGGACAAAAGGATCCCGCACCCATTCCCAGATACCCATGTTCACATCCCAGAAGTATGAGCTGAAACTGCCTCTCTCACTATAGCCACAGACAGACTGTTTGTGTGGAGAAACTCTGTCAGTTGGGGAACATGTCTATAACTCTATCTTGTAACCTCCTTCTCCATACAGTAGCTCTGTTTTCTCCATGAAAGCAGTGGTTTTGTCACAAAATGAACAGCACTGTGTTCAAAAGAACAGAAAGTCCTCCAAAATCTTCCCTTCCCAAGGATAGTGGACCACAACAACGAATTGAGCCACACTGGCGATTGTCTGAGCCCGTGTCTTTCCCTCGACAGAGTCCGCTCTGTCGTCTCTGCTGGTGTTCTTTCCCCCCTAGAACTAGGCTGGACCCACCCCAGAGATGGCCATATGTTGCACTACCCTGCTTGGCTAGTCCATATGTGTATATGGACATATATGGACATCCTACCCAGAGGGTCCCCTTCTCCAGGGCACACTTTCCCAGTGTAATCCAATACGTCACACTGAGTGGGTCTTGTGGAACAGCAGTGACTAACCTTCTCTGCTCAGAGCTCCTACTTTCTGCCCAACACTGCGGGCGCGCCAGGGGACTCAGCGGAGCGCTGGAAGGGCCAGCAGCAGTGGCGTGTTGGTAGATATCCCCGTTCAGTCGGATCATCTCTGACGTACATAGAGAGTGAGCGACTGAAGGGAAATGTCTTGGTTACGTATGGTAACCCTCGGGAATGGAGACGTACATCCTGTCGCTATGGTTGCTGAACCTCCGCTGTACGGCCGAGTCACATGGTCGAGTCACTGTTGCAAATTATCGCATGCCAATGTGCATTTGCTCATTTAGTTAACACTCGAAGTGGATTGGTCTCTCAAGCAAGATCCCCGTTCTGTTGGATCATCTCTGACGTACGTCTCCGTTCTCTCCTTCGGGGAACGAGGGATACCAACCGTAACCGAGACGTTTTTTTTACAATTGCTATTGTTGCGAAACACGGAGGGATTAAAGATTGACAAGTAGCGACTACACCACCCTGGTATCTCGCCAGGGACAATACTAAATGAATTTCCTCTTAAGGCCACCCAGGTTAGCTCACAGTAAGTTGGCAGGAGACATGGATATAAAAGAAAAATATAAATTTTATTAAAGGGGACATATCATGAAAATCTGACTTTTTCCGTGTTTAGGTGCTATAATCGGGTTGCCGGTGCTTCTACCAACCCAGAAAATGTGAACAATTACAACCCAGTAACTTTGTGTGGTGAGCCTTTCTCTGCAAGCATGTAAAAAAATAAGTCGATCAGATTTCGCTCTCCTTCTGATGTAGGAAGGGGATCTTATTATAATATTACCGGCCCTTAATCTGCACGTTTACACACACCAGCCGCCATTTGGTTTTCGTAAAAGACAACAGAGACCAGTTCTAACACAATCGCAAAAGTTCGAGCAAAGCATGAAACTGTTCTGTTGTTGAACACAGACGAGCACTGAACACTATTGACCAAAACATTTCCCAGCTATCTTATAAAGGAACTGTTAATTTATGTAAAAGTTAAACATTACGGTACATGCAAGTCGATGAGATAAATCAATGCAACTCCACAACAACTAGGCTAAATGTATCCACTAACCATTCAGAAACGTCCAGGTGTGTCTAAAAGTTGTGGCCTCTTCCTGAGTCTCTCCGTAAGGCTGCACTCGCTACTGGTTATTTCTGAGAATTTAGATAACTGAGATTTGCATGTTTGTTATTGCCGGAGTATCCGAAGCTCGTGTAAAGGATCAGCCCTCTTCTGAACAGAGGCGAGGAGCCGATCTCCGGGAACTAATTCAGTCAAGCAGACAACATGCATACTTGGAAGCTGAGGGATCGTCCCGTCTATCATACTGTAATGCAAACACCCGCACTGGCCGTGCCTGAATCAGTCTCACCCAAACTTTTGACTATACACAAACAAAGATGGCGCTACAATACGAGTGGATACTTGGACAAAAACACAATCATGGATGACTTCCACCTGCCAGAAGAGGGGCAATCTTGACCAAATGTCAGCCACAGGACTTCATCCACCGTGCCGCTCTGAAAATAAGCTAACAATAGCTTCAGTATGCCATTGACAACCCAGCCAACATCACCCAACATACCTGAAAGAACACCGATCTGAAAAAACACACACCGATATATACTGTATATTTATTACATGTTTTTTGACTCGAGTAGGGTGCCTTGTCTTCAAATGTCTGTATTTTTCCAGGCTTCATTCTGCCATGGACAAGCACTTCTGAACAGATTACACACTGAGGATGGTCCACGTCGCTGGCAGCACAGCAGGGGAATCCATACTTTATGAGTTCTTCTTGATATTTCCCAGGTTTCCTACAGTGGTCAACGGGGTCTGGTTCTTGTGTTTAGGAGAGGAACACAGGGGACTCAGGAAGACTGTTCACAATATCCTCAACATTTTTAGACTTGCGAATTACAAATGCATCCATGTTTGCAGTTGCGGTTTCCACGCACAAATGCGTGCTGTAGTGATAACTAGCAAGCAGTCAAAAAACCCAGTCGGGCTTGGTGTGTCCCCGGCTGAAACGTTGCTTTAAGTGCAAACTTCAACTAGGAACATCTTCTCAGATGAGCCATTAGCTACAGTTCGGTCATGTTTATGAGTCAGTTTAGTGTGTAAAACCTGCCATTCATGACTAGTAACTAAGCAGTTTTTTTTAAAATAATTGAATTAAAAATATGTAAATGAACTGTTCAATATTAAAATGCATTTACTGTGAATAGTAAATGAATGTTCTATATTATTCACTTTTGTTACGGGCTGTGTAGAGTAGCACTGGTAAACCAAAACACATTATTGTGCCCGTGAATGCTGTTTTACAAGGATATCAGTGCAACGCTTTATTCACTAAAGAAAAGATAGGTTAGCAACCAAATGTTACATCACGACCATGGAAACATTTGGATTTGTGCCGAATGAGAGAGGTATGTGTGAGCCCAAAAATTATAACTGAGCCATATGTCGGTTGCGATTTTCCACAAATTTACCAATACCCTATTCCATGAATTAGCCTGTTCCTCTGGACTTGGAATCTCTTATTTCTTTTCCCAAATCCTCACTTACACATTAAAAGCTAAATTTATAAACAGTGTTCATTGCTTTGGACCATTGGGAGAAAACACACAGCTATTAGACAAGAGAGAGTCCTCTCAACGCACAGAGCGGGATATACGACCAAACATTTGTCTCTGTGGGGAAATATAATTAAACTTAGCTTACTTCCAAAATGTAGTGTAATTTCTATTGCTTTCCATGTTCAAGAACTTTACTTACTGCTTTTATTTTTGATGCACTCTAAAAGTTTGAATCACATTAAAAGCATAATTTCGGCATTGCTCATTTCTGCATATACACTCACCTAAAGGATTATTAGGAACACCTGTTCAATTTCTCCAAACTCCAAACTGAATGTCAGAATGGGAAAGAAAGGTGATTTAAGCAATTTTGAGCGTGGCATGGTTGTTGGTGCCAGACGGGCCGGTCTGAGAATTTCACAATCTGCTCAGTTACTGGGATTTTCATGCACAGCCATTTCTAGGGTTTACAAAGAATGGTGTGAAAAGGGAAAAACATCCAGTATGCAGCAGTCCTGTGGGCGAAAATGCCATGTTGATGCTAGAGGTCAGAGGAGAATGGGCCGACTGATTCAAGCTGATAGAAGAGCAACTTTGACTGAAATAACCACTCGTTACAACCGAGGTATGCAGCAAAGCATTTGTGAAGCCACAACACGCACAACCTTGAGGCGGATGGGCTACAACAGCAGAAGACCCCACCGGGTACCACTCATCTCCACTACAAATAGGAAAAAGAGGCTACAATTTGCACGAGCTCACCAAAATTGGACAGTTGAAGACTGGAAAAATGTTGCCTGGTCTGATGAGTCTCGATTTCTGTTGAGACATTCAGATGGTAGAGTCAGAATCGTAAACAGAATGAGAACATGGATCCATCATGCCTTGTTACCACTGTGCAGGCTGGTGGTGGTGGTGTAATGGTGTGGGGGATGTTTTCTTGGCACACTTTAGGCCCCTTAGTGCCAATTGGGCATCGTTTAAATGCCACGGCCTACCTGAGCATTGTTTCTGACCATGTCCATCCCTTTATGACCACCATGTACCCATCCTCTGATGGCTGCTTCCAGCAGGATAATGCACCATGTCACAAAGCTCGAATCATTTCAAATTGGTAAACATGACAATGAGTTCACTGTACTAAAATGGCCCCCACAGTCACCAGATCTCAACCCAATAGAGCATCTTTGGGATGTGTTGGAACGGGGGCTTCGTGCCCTGGATGTGCATCCCACAAATCTCCATCAACTGCAAGATGCTATCCTATCAATATGGGCCAACATTTCTAAAGAATGCTTTCAGCACCTTGTTGAATCAATGCCACGTAGAATTAAGGCAGTTCTGAAGGCGAACGGGGGTCAAACACAGTATTAGTATGGTGTTCCTAATAATCCTTTAGGTGAGTGTATATTGCCGTCGTTTTGTTGCACTTTTCCAATACTAAAATTTCTGAAACACTCAGTTTCAACGCAATACCATTTCGAACTATCAAAACAGTTTCATGAATAATTGTTCTATTTTATGAACTATAATTTATCATAGATTGTGAAATCAAACATCAGAGAAATAAGTCTACCAACCAACAGAATCATTATTCCAGCATTATATAATTGAATTGCTTTGATTAAAATTGTAAGTTTGAGGCTGTTTTGTGTCATGAATTTCCTTTGGGGGCCCAAAGTGATGCACCTTCACAAAGAGCCTCGCGCTGAAAACGTTTGAGAACCACTGACCCAGACTAAACCAACTACCTTAACAAGTTTGGATATGAATCTTCAGTCTGCATTTAAGCCTGGGAAACACCAACTCGGGCAATGTTGGGTCGTTTTTGAGCGTCGCCGACGTAGTCTTTCAGTGTGTTTCGTTTTTTTGCCCCGTCGCAGGCGACAACACAGTTGGCTTTCATCAGCGCTAGTTCTTTGGCGTCGGTGTGGTGTGTCCCTGCCCTTACTTGTAGTTCTTGATACTAGGGGCTTCATGTCTGGCATTAGTCACATGTATATGGAAGGCAATAGTCTGGTTCAGATTTTCTGTCTCCTCACAAGACAATAATACCATGAGCTGTTTTGATTCAGATTTTAGATACTTGATTCTTGTTTCTAGAGCCTGGTTACTAACCGAAGTTTGCTCAACAGTGGAAAACATTATATCTGAGGCTATTTTGTAGCTTAGCAGTTATTTAATAATTATATATTTTTATTTTTACAAGTTCACAAACATAAAACGTGTCATCAGATGGTTTGCTGTAGGATGATGGATTGAGGTGTTTACATGACTTCAGTAATCTCAGTTCATTCATGCTTTTAGCAAATATGCCAGAAAAATGCATTTTTTCTTTACATAGAAATTTCTTATTCATAGTCAGATTATTGCTGTCTATGTAAATGTAACCAATTTGAGGACTTTTGAGTTTCAGTCAGAGTACAGCTGCCAATGTTCAATTGTCCAATTTCCATTCCTCATCAGAAAAAAAAAAAAAAAAAAGATGTGGTTCGAGGTGGTTATCTTCAAGAACCTTTTAAAAGGTTGTCTTTACATACAGACTCTTGTTACTGGAGGTTTGCATCTATGGAACCATCATTAAATACATTTTCAGTGCAACATGAGAAAGTGATCATGTACTGTATATAAACATCCTACTGTAAAGTGCCTACAAGCAACACAACATTACACATTCAAGGTAAAAAAGGTGCAAACATTTCTTTAGATGTATAAAAACAATCGATTTAAAAATTAAAATACATAAAAATGTATATCATGCATTTTGTTCTTCAGGACGTTACCCTTCTCAGACCTACATCTGGCAAGCTAAAATTCATATTCATTTTTTTTATTGTCATTTATTTGTTTTACTTTATTTTTTACAGTGCAGAAAATAAAAGTGCTTTCTTCAGATTAGTTGAAATGTACATATTGCATGTCCCTACGAAAGAAAAAAGTATTGAAAGATAATCCGAGAGGTCAGAGGAGAGCGGACAGTCGGAACGGATATCTCCGTGTCGTAGATCGTGTACGTTTATATGTGCCGTTCAGTCAGTGTTCATGTATACTTGCATCAAAGGTCCTGCACCTGACTATATAACTGTACATTGACACAGCGATCTGCTGATCTCCAGACCAGTCTGAGCTGCCGTGGTCGAGTGGCACAAGCACAGGAGAGAATAGTCGAAACTGGACCGTCTTCGGGTTAAATTACGTTAACAAATAGTTTTCTTTTTGTATTCTTAGACTTAGATTACTAAATATATATTTACATAAACTCCGGGCATTATAGTCGTAATAGATCACATTTGTATATGCACCTTGTAAATGCTTTGGAAAGGAAGCATCTGTACATAGTAGTGAAGTCAGTCCCAATCCGAGAGCAACACACTTCATTTACGTCACGTCTGAACGGATTATTGGCGAAACTACTTTATCCAGGCCGAAGGAGGAAGATTCCTGCAATCAGGAGTTTCATTCGGCTCTACACATTCAAAATCGCTCAACACTCTTCGTCCTGCTGACCACAAGCCTTCCACACACTAACGGAGATGATCTGGCGCTCTCGTGGTCAATAGCACAAACCTAACGAAAGCATCACTGCTGCTTATTGGGAATGCCCTGAAGTTTTTAATTGCATTGATCTTTTCACATAGTTCGTCTCGTCTAGTTAACTGCACTACTTGTCTTCCTATGTTTTCCGTGGCTATGTCCTGGACATGAGGCAGTTTGTGATCCCAAATTTGTTATGACCAGTGTCAGTGTATTTGTTCTTTGTGTGGCTAGACGTTTTGTGTTTGTATCGTTGCCTTTCTTAGATGATGTGTACACACACGTGTTTCACGAAAATCAGTTTTGCTTTGGTGCAACCTAAAGTGAAAGTGTGTGCTGGTGTGATGCCTGTGTTTGCTTGATTGCACGGGTGTGTGTGTGTGTGTGTGTTTCAGTTTTGTGGCCCCTGGCCCCAGCCTCCTGCACTCGGGGGACGGCTCGGCTCTCCGCTCCCTGATTGGTCAAGCTCAGCGCTGTCACAGTCCGAGTCCTCACATAATGCGCGAGTCTGCGAACAGAAATAGAGAGCATGATTAAAGTCTTGAACACATTATATATGATGCTCGTAAGATTGACTACTCAGCGGTGGACTGAACAAACACAGCCATTGAGAAAGGTTTTTCAGGTCTGGTCCTGGAGGTTCACCGTCCAGGGGTGTGTTTCACCATCCAGGGGTGTGTTTCACCGCCCAGGGGTGTGTTTCACCATCCAGGGGTGTGTTTCACCGTTCAGGGGTGTGTTTCACCGTCCAGGGGTGTGTTTCACCGTCCAGGGGTGTGTTTCACCGTCCAGGGGTGTGTTTCACCGTCCAGGGGTGTGTTTCACCATCCAGGGGTGTGTTTCACCGTCCAGGGGTGTGTTTCACCGTCCAGGGGTGTGTTTCACCGTCCAGGGGTGTGTTTCACCGTCCAGGGGTGTGTTTCACCATCCAGGGGTGTGTTTCACCATCCAGGGGTGTGTTTCACCGTCCAGGGGTGTGTTTCACCATCCAGGGGTGTGTTTCACCATCCAGGGGTGTGTTTCACCGCCCAGGGGTGTGTTTCACCATCCAGGGGTGTGTTTCACCGTTCAGGGGTGTGTTTCACCGTCCAGGGGTGTGTTTCACCGTCCAGGGGTGTGTTTCACCATCCAGGGGTGTGTTTCACCGTCCAGGGGTGTGTTTCACCGTCCAGGGGTGTGTTTCACCATCCAGGGGTGTGTTTCACCGTCCAGGGGTGTGTTTCACCGTCCAGGGGTGTGTTTCACCGTCCAGGGGTGTGTTTCACCGTCCAGGGGTGTGTTTCACCATCCAGGGGTGTGTTTCACCGTCCAGGGGTGTGTTTCACCATCCAGGGGTGTGTTTCACCATCCAGGGGTGTGTTTCACCGTCCAGGGGTGTGTTTCACCATCCAGGGGTGTGTTTCACCGTCCAGGGGTGTGTTTCACCGTCCAGGGGTGTGTTTCCCGTACAATGCCGTAACTCGCTGCTTAACTACTATAGTACGATGCATCGATGAAGAATCCAACTATAGTGTCCATAGTGTCGCAAATTGGTGGTTCAACCATGTTGGTTAATGATGTCACGCACGTGGTGGAGTAATAACTACTGTTAATGAATCTGTTTGAGATCTAATTAATGCTAGGGGCCCTATCTCTCGCACCAAGAGCAATTGACTTTGTACACCGACGCATGTATCATTCCTATTTTGCACCCGACACACAGCGGTCGGTAAATTAGGGAATGAACTTGCGCTCCCGGGGGCGGTTCAGTGAAAAGAGGAGGCGTGTTCCGGCACAAACGTTCCCTGGTGCTATTTTGCAGTTTCAGAAAACAATTCCGCCACTGACCAGGAGAAACCTCATCTAAAGTCAGTGGAGCGTTGCACATGTTATTCATATTCTTTTTTAAGGGCGCATGCTTGGCCATAATCAATGTAGCGTGTGCACAACGCACACACACTTTGCTTCTCTCATCTACACACAGAAGCAGCAGTTTTCATTTTTAGAAAACCATACATTATTACAAGGAAAAATGTTACCACACGAGGGAAATCATTGTTGTGTCCATGAAGATGTGAAAAATAGTCTTAAATCTAGTTTACACATTTACCCAGATTATCATACGCCTGTTTAACCGAAGCTAATCTGGGTGTGTTTCTCCATCCCCAATGTCACTTCTCTGTGTTTTACGGCCCTGACGAGAACGTCGGTCTCCTCGGCTGTGAACCGCTCCTGGCAAATCCGCCATTATAATAGCAACCCGCCATGGAACAAGTGCGCCTGCTCTTAAAGGGAATGTGAGATGACGCTCTGATTGGTTTATATCATGTTATGCCCAAACCACACCTATGAGTAATGAAGCGACTTCAGACCAACACATTTTAGATTTGCGTCGGCGCAAGAGTCATTTATCCCGCCGGTATAATAGCAACAGCGCCCAAGACCACAAAGTTACTTGTGTTTCACGCTTGATACTGGCGTTTCAGATCGTTAAAATAGAGCCCTTGATGTTTTGCTATAAATTACAGACATGGCATCTGAGGACTTTCTCATATTTTTCTCAGTTATTTCACTTTATTTCCAGATTCAATCATAGTCTCGTTCTTACACTAGAGCTTGTTCACATATGCGCACTCTTCAGAAACAACGCTTTAAATCTCTTGACAAACTAAAAGACATAAATGACATTTGAATGTATTCTAAATAAAAGACACAGGTTGTAATGAATGTCAGCTTGCTTATTTTGCTCAAGATGAGGATTTATTGAGTCTACATGTCATGCAAACTAGAAACTGTGCTTCTAACCACAGGTCGAGATCTGTCAGTCCAAACACACAACTCTGTGATGCTGTTGTTCTGCGAATGTTCGGTTTCGCGAAACACAGACTCGTTGAACTATGCTGATAATGACGGAACTTGCGATCATAGTTGGCAAACAATGTTTTCGGGAAACACACCCCTGATCAAACTCACCTACCTGTAGTTTTCCAGTCATCCTGAAGACCTTGATCAGGAGTGTTTAATCAGCTAAACTGCAGGACAGTGGACGTCCAGAGCCAGATCTGAAAAACCCTGCAATAAAGCAGCATTTGTTTTTCTCACAGCGATGTTATTAGCTGCGTCTACATGGACCCTAATATTTGCAATTGAACTAGTAGCCCAGTTCCAATAAAAAGTCACATGTAACCATGTTAATTGGAATGAATTGGCCCAATCCTGTTCTAACCCATTCGATAGGATATGTAAACACTTGATCGGATAGAAAAGTTGAAAAATCGTGTAGAAATGGCGAAATGACACATGGAACGAGCTGCTGTTGTGTCCAAGCAGTCCTTGCTTTGGATTCTCATCCACAGATGGCTTGTTTTGGGCAGGTACTGCTTGATAAATATACGCAGCGCAGCACAAAGCTTCATGTGCTCGCCATCTCCTAATTAGGACCCAAAATAGATAAATATTAAAAAAATAAGCAATGGTAGGAGGATGGCTAGTATGTGCATTTCTAAACAATGGGAAACTCTGTATATTGGTACACTGTGCACATGTCAAAACATCATACATATAATAGCACACATTAAACCAATCACTTTATTTAGAGTTGATCTAACCCAAGTCTGGCCCTTGAGATCCACCGTCCTCCAGAGTTCATCTCCATCCCTGGTCAGACTCACCTTCTTTCTAGTAATCCAGAAGATCTTGATTAGCTTGTTCAGTTGTTTAATTGAGGTTAGAGCTAAACTCTACAGGAAAGTGGATCTCAAGGGCAAGAGTTAGCCACGCCACGTTCAGATTCATTCATTTCATTCCGATTGAAGCAAAAGGGATCCATGTAAACGTGGCTAGCATGTTAAATGGTTTTACACAATACTAGTACCTCCAGGATATTTTGTTCCAGGTCAAAATTGGCTCTCTCCTGTTCGAGGGCAGCTGCCTCTCTTTCAGACAGAGTGGGGTCTGTAATATCCACAGGGATCTCAGACCCTTGGGAGATGAGGTCATCGCTGCGGTCGTCCAGACGCTCGTCGGTGTTGGTGCTGACCACGTCTGGTGTGCCGCTGTGGGAGTGGTCGGTGGTGTGGCCCTCCTCTCCCTCTGAAACCGACAGGTTCTCTGAGCTGAAAGTGGATACTGATTGGCACTTGGTTATACTGGTTGGCCGTCTGTAAATTGGACATTAGAGAACATACAAACAATTAAACAAGGATATATTCAAATAAAAATTTGGTAACACTTTATTTTGTGGTCCACTTTAGTCATTCTACTAACTATAAGTAACTTATAATGGGTTCCATGTCGGCCCTATGGGTCGTATCTGAATTAGCCCCAGTATGGGCCCTAAATTGGTTTGTCACATGGAATCGATGCTGATGGCGTTGAAATTCTGCAGCAGAGCGATGACATCTCAGATCATTATCTAGTCTCATGTATACAAATATGGTAGAACTATCACATCTACCACTAAAGAATTCTATAGAAATATTCTTCCTGATTAGTTTCAAGTCCTCAGCATACCAGAAGGACTCAATGTTGCAACAGAAACTATTGAGTCTCTTTTCCAGCACTTTAGACACAGTTGCTCCTTTGCACTTCAAAAAGATTAAAGAAAATAGTCCAACGCCGTGGTATAATGAGCACACTCAGGCCCTCAGGAGAGCAGCCAGAAAAACAGAGCGCAGCCGGAAGAAAACAAAACTAGAGGTATTTCGCATTTCGTGGAAGGACAGTGTTACTGCATACACAAAGGCCTTAAAAACTAAATTACCGTGAAATAAAGCTTCAACTTAGGACATTTCCAAACAGCACAGTAGTAATGACTTTATGAATTTATTTAAGATTGATACTATTACAGAAAGAACTATAACTATGCAACCATCCACTATAGTATCCAGTCAGACGTCATAACAATTGCATTCATTGCTATAAGAAAGAAATAATTGTCTAAATTTCTTAAATCATCAAAATCAACAACATGTTAGACCCTATACCGACTAAGCTACTGAAAGAGATGCTTCCAGAAGTCATAGATCCTCTTCTTAATATTATTTATTCATCATTGTCATTAGGATATGTACCAAAACCTTTTAAGCTGGCAATTATTAAACCTCTCATTCAAAAAGAAAACTTGATCCTAAAGAATGTTAATTACAGACCGATCTCGAATCTACCTTTTCTGTCAAAGATACTAGAAAAGACAGTATCCTTACAATCCTATTATTCAAATCCGTTAAAGGACTGTTGGAAATTAGGTTAAAGGATGCTTAAATTAGGTTAACCGGAATACGGGAACACTTCCCATAACACCAGATGTACTTGTTACATCTTAAGAGGAATGGCATCTATGTTAATATTAGTCTGTCTGTCTGTCTCATTCTTATCCTGAGGTTACCGTAGTCAGCCGTATCCGGGCCGTATGCAGATCAGAAGGTGGACCTGCACCTAGACACGACCTCTTTGCAGCCCTGAATGTCAGCAGAGACTGTGTCTACTAGACAATCCCCTGTGAAGACCTCGTTGACATGGCACAGATCCTCAGCAAAGACCACAAGAACCAGACAAGTCTTCTGCACAGACCTATGGTCAGCTTCATCTCCATACCAGCGTGATGAATCTGATCTTCAAGCAGAAGGAACTGGATAAAATATTTTGAATGCTATGATCTGACTTCTGACTTGTGATGCAGCTCGAACCATAATCACACCGTGTTCATTCGTTGGCCAGAGGAGAACTGGCCCCCCGACTGAGCCTGGATTCTCCCAAGGGTTTATTCTCCATTTCTCTCTAATGGAGTTTGGGTTCCTTGCCACTGTCGCCTCTGGCTTGCTTAGTTGGGGACACTTAATATTCAGCAATATTACTGATTTGACTACACTGACACTATTGGATGAGGATCAACTGAGCTGGACGATGTTTTCTGCAGAGCTGCTTTATAGCTGAATTTAAGTCATTTCATAATTGACGTACTTTACACAGTTATCAAACCTGGTCACCTGGTCATGTCGGCCCTATCTGAATTAGCTCCAGTATGGGCCCTACATGAGTTTGTCCATGGGTTCCTTGTTTGCTCTATGTGGATTAGCCCCAGTAAGGGCCCTAAATGGGTTTGTGCGTGGGTTCCATGTTGGCCCTATCTGAATCCTCAAGCCCATATCGTGCCTACACTGGCCCCACCATCAGTTCTCAGGATCAGAATATCTCATTTGAGTCAGGCAAGCAAGCAGCCTTTAAATATCATCAGCTAGCAACATAGCTAATGATCAATACCAGTTATCTTCCATCAGAGTTTACCATCATAGTGCAAATGCTATATTGCACTGTAGTGTCTGTACTCATATTATAAATATAACCATTTTGATATAACTCAAAATACACAACACTCAATCAGCCTATTTTCATGTGCATTTGCTAATGCAAGAAGACATTATTTAATTATGGATTTGGAAAGACAGCTTTACAAATAAAGCAACTTCCAACTATCATAATTCACAAGAAAATCTTAATTTATATAGCGCTTTTAACAATGTAGATTGTTTCAAAGCGGCTTTACAGTAACAAACGGATAATTTTCATTATTCCAGAAAGAATAAATAATGATGTTCTTACCGTCTTCTTGGTAACTCCACCTCACTGTCCACTTCACCCTCTTCTTCTTCAGAGGAAACACCACGTCGCTGGGGGAATTCAACACACTTCGTTCAAAAAATGTTCACATGATTGAATAAATATCCATTACATGCAGGGTTTCTCAAGCTTGGTCCTGGAGGGCCACTGTCCTGCAGAGTTTAGCTCCAACCCTGATCAAACACACCTGAGCAAGCTAATCAATGTCTTCAGGATCACTAGAAACTCACAGCTAGGTGTGTTTGATTTCATGTAACTTGCTTTATGTGGTAACATCTAAATTGATTGGTTTTACTCAAGTAAAATAAAGCTGAATATCAATTGAATTAGCTGTAACAGTTTACATTCTAGTTAACTTGTGCAATTCTGAGACAAATAGATAAAAAAAAAAAACTGGCATTACACTCTTAAAATTGTTGACCAACCCCTGAATGTAAATCCTGCAGATTTTTCAGCACAAGAGGAAATAGAAAAGGTGACGAGAAATGGTGACCCGTCATGGGACCTTTTCTTGTAGATCTATTGAAATCTGAGCTGAAAGCATGAATATGCAATCTTTTGACGAAGGAATAGAGAGATGTGTACCTGTTTGCGTGTGATAGCGGCTCGATACAGTATGGCTGATGGAGTCAGATGACTTCCGCTGGATCCTCTGGGCAGTCGCACGGCGCCGGTGCCCTCCTCTCTCTCCTCGGCGTGGGTTCTGCCCACCGCTCCGCTTCTGCCACAGCAGGGGGAATCAGGGCTGCTGGAGAACGGCAGGGAAGCGGCGTCCTCACTGGCCGTGTCACTTCTGGGTGGAGTCTCGTCCAGACCGGCGCCCGCTTCAGCCCCGCCGCTGGTCTCTCTGACCAGGGCTTCAGTCGTGGCGGCACCACTGACTCCATCTTCAGCGTGGCGGGTGGAGCACAGCAGATCCGGGCTGGACGAGGACAGCTTCAGCGGGGGTGGCTCCAGCTGGCCCTCCCTCATGGCGCCCACTGAAGCCGTTTCAGCGAGGGGCGCGGCGGGCGCCGTCGTGTTGGACAGAGGGGGCTTTCTTTCTTGGCTAGCAGGGGCAGACGGGTGCTTAGGCCCGGACAGATCCCCACTGCTTCCTCTGCCACCCCTCCGATGACGTGTTTTCACCCTGCGGTTCCGGCTAGGTGAGGTAGGTCCTCGGTTCGCACACGGCGGGACGGTCACCTGCATCACACCGGCGTCCATCTTGGGGAGAATGATCTCTGACCTCAGGAGGTCAGGTCTGGATACGGCAGTTAAAGAGGAAGTCATCAGTTACTCAACATTCTTTTTGGTGGCACTTTACATATTACACTGTCCATGTTAAGGCAAATTCACATTGCACTGACAGGCACTGTGTAGTGTAGTGTAGTGTAGTGTAGTGTAGTGCAGTGGTTCCCAAACCTGTCCTGGAGGACCACCAACACTGCATGTTTTCTTTTTCTCCCTAGTCAAACACACCTGATTCAACTCATCAGCTCATTATCACATGGGTTAATGAGCTGATGAGTTGAATCAGGTGTGTGTGACTAGGGAGAAAAAGAAAACGTGCAGTGTTGGTGGTCCTCCAGGACAGGTTTGGGAACCACTGGTGTAGTGTAGGCTACCTGGGTGTTTAAAACATACAGCGCTAACAGAAATGTTGCAAATACAGTTGTAGTCTAAATTATTCAACCCCCATTGCAAGGTTTATTGGCAAAATGTACAGACTTTCAGCTGTTTGCAATGAACAAATCAAACAAAAGTAATTGAAATTTACTCAACACAACTAATTTTTCAAGTGGACTTGGTCGCCAGAAGTCCTTGAAGATTTACAGTGGCATCACAGTCACATGACTTGAGCTCCATAGAAAATCTCTGGTGGGCTTTGAAGAAGGCGGTTGCAGCAGCAAAGCCAAGAATAATACTGAACTGGAGGCCATTGCTCATGAGGAACGAGCTCAGATTCCTCAGAAACGGGGGTGAACAATTTCGATTACAACGTTAGATGCAAAACGCATCAGTAATGTCCTTTTTTTCAGAAAAGTGTGTCTTTCATAATTCTGCATGTCCGTGTTTGAAGAAAATGTTGAAGATCATTTAACCATGTACATATTCTTTGTATCTTGGAACTTCTCTACAGCTTGCGGTGAAGCAGACTGTTGCAGCGCTGTTTGTTTTATACACAGACACGTTCATACAGTCACATATAAGACAAAGCCTTCCTACCCTACATAACACTGTGTGTAAGACAGACTCTAGCCCTGACCCTGATATATGTCCATGTCATATGTTGTAGATATGACTGAAGGAGACTCCTCTTACCTCTTGCCGTGAGACGGCAGTTTCTGAGGGACGCTTCTCTTCTTGATGAGTTTGTCCACCGTGGTCGAGGGGTGATGTTTGAACAGACCGGGATATTTCTTATCCAGACACTGTTCCCTCCTTAATAAATAACACCATAGCATTAGCACTTATAAATAAAGATAAATGTATCTAATTTGGATGCATTTCAGTTATCTGGAGTGAATGATGGGAGCCCTTTCAGACCGGTCAAGAACACCGGAAAAGAACAAGCATCTTGAATACACACTGCCCATCGCTACAGTAAACACAGTGTCTTTGTTCAACGGTATAGTCTTTAGATCAGTCAATAGGCGTGTTTCCATTACAGATTTGCACAAAACTTTTGCCATTTTTTTTTCTAAATGTCGACAAAAAACTATTGCTAAATGATGGCGTTTCGTTATGCGACTAAAACTTCATTTTTTCCTCTCGCGATCAGTAAAATCATTCCAAAAACATGGCAATGGATGTTGGTAGGATAATGTATATCCCAGCCACTGCACTGGCCATCATTATTAATGGAAGGAGACGGATATGTGTTGTCCAAGCATTAATGGTAAGAAACGACCCTTATTATACTTGTGAGCGGCACATGAGGAGTTTCTGGGTGTTTCTCCCTCATTTCTGCTTCCAGGTCTTGATTGTGGCATTTATTTGAGGTTTAGAATCCATTATTCCTGTCATTCTTTTGTCTTATATGAGTTTAATAAAGAACTCTGTCTCATATTCTGTCCAAAACACACTGCGTCATCTACGTCAGGTGACCTGTAAATGCGCAAAAACTGTTTCCATTGCAGTTTTGCAAAATATTTCTTTTTCGAATTGCCTGAAAAACCCCCTCATGCGATAAATGGGAGTTTTTGCCAAATTGACGTGTTTCCATTGGGTGTATTTTCAATTCGCAATTTCAATTTGTGCAATTTGAAGGGTAATGGAAATGCAGCTAATATCTTTTCACTATCAGTTCACAGGATATGAGGTGTAATTAAATTATTATGGTATAGTAATATTGAAAGGGTGAAAAACAGTGTGAATGTCACGTTTGAGAAGCTCTAATATTATCTTTATTTGCTATGAATCTTCACTCCCCTGCATCTAGAGCTATCAGAACATCTGGTGGACGCTGTCATGCTGTAAAGGTGATGTTAGAGGAACAGGGAATCACCTGAGCAGCTCTTTCTCTTTGAGCTCCAGCTGCAGCATGACGGCGTTGAGCTCCATGTAGAGGTTATTGGCTCTCTCCAGCTTTCTCTCGTAGTGTTCTCTGATGTCCAGCGCGTGCCTGTGGACATGAGGCGTGCTCAGCAATGTCAATCACTGCTCTTTCCTCTCGCTCTTATGACTCAGTTCAGGCTCAGCCCTCAACACCTGCGCTAACTCTACTGTATAACCTCACTCTATAGAGACGCTTCATATATAGACCCTTTTCCATCATGGGATCATTTTATCGATTTAGTTTTAATTCATTCATTTTGTTTTGATTGATTTTTTCATTACAATTAAATTTTATGAATTTAACCGCTTGTAAACATACCTTATCACTATAAAAATTTAAAACCTGTAAAACATTAGAGTATTATGCAATCATTCAAGATGTTTCTTCTCATATAGAACCTTTTTGGTTAGGAATACACCGATATGAAAACTTTGGCCAATACGATAATTCTTTATATTTGAAAGCTGATAACCGATATATTGGCCAAAAAGTCTAAATCCAAATTTTTATATAATTTTTGAGAGCCAGATTACAAAAACAAAAGCCTCAGCATTAAAAGCCACGTCCCAAACACACAATTATAATGATGTTCTCATTATAATTTTATGTAGCCGATATTACAGACTTGCAATGCACTTTACTGTATTTTCCTTTTTTGAAGTGATTTCAGTCATATTTCAAGCAATTCAGATCCATCATGTTGAACAGTGCGCATCTGAAGTGTCTCAGCTGAAGGAAATACATTATTTATCGGCTTTAATATATCGGTCCAATTTTCTTATCAAACCAATAACGATAACATCAAAAACTAGATAAAAAAGTTTATAGACAAACTTTAAGTTGGCATGAAAAAGCCTTGCCAGAAAGTTTGAAGAAGTTTTAAAAGCTTGAAGTTTGAAGGTTTTCAGTTTTAATTAGTTTAAGTTTTAGTTTAGTAGTTTTAAAAGTTTAAATGTTTTCAGTTTAGAAATATTAGATAGAATGGAAGCTTAAATGAGTCTAATGTGCCTCTCCACCTGTCAAAATCTGAATCTAGACAGTTGGAGTTTGGAGTTAGAAAGAAAGAAAGAACATTTTCCAAGCCAACGTAATGAACATATATCGGCCGATACCGATATGATTGCCGATACATCAAGCATCCTTATTTCTGGTATGAAGTTTGAGTTCTTTAAAACTGAATCAAGAACCCTAGAGTTCTAAATAGAACCTTTTTTTCTAAGACTGAAACACATCGGAAAAAAAACATGCCAATTGAAAAAAAAACATTATTAAAATGTTTAATCCTAGAAATATTTACACACTGAAACCCTAATTACTGTAGAATCAAAAAAAGCAGTCATCTACTCTCCTCTGTTCATGTTTCCCTCCTGATTGGCTGTTTAGGGTCATGTGATCGTTGCTGACCTGAGTTCCTCCCGTCGCCGGTTAATCAGCTCTTCATCCAGACGGTGCAGACACGTGCCCTCCGACTTAATCTTCTCAAAGTGCTGCTTCACCTCCTCACGCCACTCCGCCTAAACACACACACACACACACACACACACACACACACACACAAATTATCATCATTAAATCACTGATCATCTCTTGCTTTAGCTGCACCGTTACAAGGACCAATGACGCGGAACTCATCTTTTGTCCTTTCTATTAATGCAGCGACTTCTATGATGAGGATGTTTTTAATTTCTGGAGAATCGTTTTTAATATTAGGGGCGATACTTGTCTGCCGCACGTCTCACCTGTGATTTGAAGTAGGTCTCCTGTGGCGTGGACAGCACGTCTGCTGAGGCGATGTCCAAGTGCAGCAGAATCTGCCTGAACGACGGCCGGTTCCTGGGTTTGCAGTTCCTGCACACACACACACACACACACACACACACACACACACACACACACACACACACACACACACACACACACACACACACACACACACACACACATTAGTTTATCATGTGAGTCCGTTAATCATATTATTCTCTACACCATCTTTTCCTTGTCTTCTATTTCCACATGGTTCTCTCCTGTCTTCTTTCTTGTGACAGAAAGTACACTTTAGCAAACTCATAGGTGCAGTGTGTGATGTTTAGCAGCATCTAGTGGTGAGGTTGTGAATCGCACCCAACAGAAGGTGGCCGACAGGAAGTGATGTCGTCTCTGAGACAGCAGAGAGGTGCCAGTTAATCAATGGGCTTTCTTTACAAAGATAAATCAAGAAATTATGTTTACTTTATTATTCAGTAAAACGATATGTTATTGCAAATATTATTGTTACTTGTTCATAATTGTGTCAGTGTTTTATCCGCTGACTTTAGCTCACTTCGCTGCACGAAGATCAACAGAGTGACGAAACGCATTTTGTCCGTTTAGGGCCACCGTAGAAACATGTCGATGTAAGCTGACCCGCGGTGTGTGTAGAGAGAAATGCTCATTCTAACGTAATAAAAACAACGGTTCATTATGTAAGGTCTTTATACGCCACTGAAAACACAGTTATGTGTATGATATTGCATTTGTCAACAGATCCTCCTAAATATTACACACTGCACCTTTAAAAAGAGTCCTTATTACACTTCAAAGCAATAAACTCTCTTTCTCTCTCTCAGTCTCTCTTTCTCTCTCTCTCTCTCTCTCTCTCTCTCTCTCTCTCTCGGTCTCTCTCTCTCTCGGTATCTCTTTCTCTCTCTCTCTCTCTCTCGGTCTCTCTCTCTCTCTCTCGGTCTCTCTCTCTCTCTCTCGGTCTCTCTCTCTCTCGGCCTCTCTTTCTCTCTCTCTCTCTCTCTCGGTCTCTCTCTCTTTCTCTCTCTCGGTCTCTCTCTCTCTCTCGGTCTCTCTCTCTCTCACCAGCACTGTCGGAGCAGGATTTTGAAGCCGTCCGGGCAGCTGTCAGGAAGAGGGAGCTGAAGACTGTTGTTTCCCACACCCCATATGATGGCGGAGGAGTCCACGTCTTTATACGGGATCTCACCGGTCAGCATCTCCCACAGGACCACACCAAACGACCTGCCGACACCAGATATGATGCATTCATCACCTCATTCTCTGCTGGATTCAACACTTTTATGTATGATATAAAAAAAAATTCTATGCATGCCTATTTTCTTTGTAAATTAGGTTCATTATAAGGGGCTTTTGCACCGGGTAGTCCCTTAGGAAAATTTTCCTGGTCGCATCCTGGTTTTCCTGGTTGCGCCAGTAGGAACTCTGACGTAAGCCGCGCTTGTTGTTGGGACTTTTATTTTGGCAGAGCTGAGAATGACTGAGCCTGAGCTCACAGCGCTCGCATTCTCCATCTTCATTAGTTTACGATCTGTCTAACGGTCCTGTCTAATATACGTTATTAGATAGAACTGTCATACATAGAAAGTAGCCAGTAATGAAGAGTTATTAGCATATGGCTTGTGGTTGATGTCCAGTGTTGCTGAGCAGAAATACATAATCATGTTTCTCATGTCTCCTCAAAGTTGTGTTGGATTTTCTCCTCAGCGTAAAGGTTTAGAGGCTCATCTATCACTGTTTTCCATATTCGTAGAGTTAGTTTGTGGAGTAAATATACAGGCTATAATCTTTTTAAAAATGGCGTGTGCTGGTGTTTCGCGTGCGTTCGGCCAATCAGCGAACACTAATGTCACGGATAGTTCCTATAGCGCTGGTTTAGACCCGACTCTGGAGTAAGAGTAAATAAGTTCCTCCAAAAGGAGTTCCTAGAACTAAAATCGTTCCCAGTTCCTGCGGTGCGAAAAACGGGAACTTCCGCCAATAGTTGTAGGAACTATGAGAAGGTTCCTCCGGTGTGAAAGCCCCTATAGAGAGCACTGCTTTCACAGAACAGGAGCTCTGTGGGAGGCTTGTGCAATAACACAGAGCAGCCGAGGAGAAACGCTAACATCTGTGATCTTAGGAGACGAAGAATGAGCACCTGTGGACAACACACTCCCAGTGTTTCCTTCAGCAGAGCCTCAAAGAGACAATGCTGTACCTCATCTACTTTAATATCCATGTAGTCAATGAATAAAAGACACATTGGGATTGGCATTTGGAGACTCTACTGGAGTTAGACAGAGCATAGGAATGCGCTGGAGGAGGAATATGAACCATTCTGTAATCCACTTGAGTGTTCATTTACCAAATCTGATGTGCGTTCACTGTTCAATGTTTATGTGTGAATAAAAGTTTTTGAAGCGTCAGAGTTTTGGTTGAACAGGTTGTCTATGGTGGGACTTGAAATATCTTCATTTGTGTTTCTTACGGTCTGGAACGACATGAGGGCGAGTAATACATGACAGAATTAAAAATTTTGGGTGAATTAACCCATTTAGGTACTACTAAAATTAGATTTTAAAACAATTTCTTCTAGTGTTGATTGATGGTCAGCTGGTCTGGTTCTCTTAAATTAGGTTTATCTGCTTTAAATTATTGTTTGTATATGCCAACTATAATGTTTTAAATGCCTGTGTGAGCTTGCTGCAAACTACTGTCCCTACGGGGATGAATAAACACTACTACTACTACTACTTTTCTTGAACTGCATTAAATCCTCCCAGACCCCATCACTACTAATGATCGTACCAGATGTCCACTTTCTCAGACACGGGCTCGTTGCGGATGACCTCCGGCGCCATCCAGGCCACGGTGCCGGCGAACGACATCTTGGTGCTCTTGTCCCTGAGCTCCTTAGACGTGCCGAAGTCTGAGATCTTCACCAGGTCGTCGTGTGTGATCAGCATACTGCCGGGAGAGAGGGTGTGTTATCAGGCGTGCGGGAGGAGGGGACAAACAAGACTACAGCTAGTCAGGCGGTCATACTTGGGGGATTTGAGATCTCTGTGGATGATCTTGTGCAGGTGGAGGTAGTTCATGCCGCCGGCGATGCCCATGGCCCAGTCCACCAGCAGGGAGGGCGTGATCTTCCGTCCGGCCCTCAGGACCTCGTAGAGCTGGCCCTGCGCACAGTACTCCATGAGGATGCAGTAACACGGGGCCTGCGTGCACACGCCCCTGAAACACACACACACACACACGCTTTCAACACGCGTCTGCAGAAACGGACTGTGCTGAGAGTGTTTGCTGAGTATCATCAGCTGCTGAGGAGGACTTCAGCTGACCTGTGCTAAGCCCCGCCCCCTTATGTCCTTAATAATGAGTTCAACCAATCATCTCTTCCTTCAATTAATTCATTCAATAAACATCAATGAACATCAGAAGGAATGCTGTTTCAACTGTGGAAAAACATCAATACACACACCATTTTTCAAGTTCAAGTCCACCGACGTGAATCTACTAACTCTACTGTCTGGTTTGTTTGTCAGACAAACATAATATTGGCATTATGATTGGTCAGATTGCCTGTCAAACCCTCTTTAAAAAATTACTGTCAGGATTTACTAAAGACACACAGTTAAAAATTTGCGATAAACGCAAAGACAGTTATTTTCACGTATGCGTTTGTAGTTTTCCTCTCAAGACCGCTAAATTTATTATATTGTAGTTTATATCATGAAAAAAAGTGATTTACTAAGGTTTGCGCTAGTCTATTTACTGGTATTTGCGCCGTTAGAAAAGCATGTCTGAACCCAGTTTGCCATTAACATGCTGCGATAGTTGCTGTAGGAGGAGGAGCCGCAGAGAATCTTCTCCACTCGCGCTCATTTAACTGTAATGCCAGAGGATGAAGATATCGTTTGCCAAGCTGTGTTATTGTTAATTTGCAGCGTCGGTGTTATTAGTAGATCACACTAATTACCATCAGCTCTGTTTGTGACCTAATTTGCGCCACCAACTGTGCACTGACGTTTATGCTAATAACTTTTGAAAATTCTGATTTCTTGGAATAACATAATTCATTTTACGCCATGCAATTTTTTCGAATTCATCCAATTGTCAATTGTCATCAAAATTGGTTCAAAGAATCTTTAGAGTTCAGACCATGATGGCAAAAAAGTTCTTAAAGCTTTTTCATAACATGAATACGTGAATAATACAAATTTAACGAAGAGCATGTGAAATAGATGTGAGGCTATATCTCCACAACGTTTAGCGCATCAAGATTAGTCTGAGGCATTACATGTAGCGTTTTGGCACAGCGCCACCTACTGGTCAGGAGAAATGAAAAATAGCTATTTTTGTTTAGAACTATTTTTGGTTAGCCCAAAAATCATAAAATTTGTCTCTTTTTTATTCAGTGCAGCATAGTGGCGAATGATACCCAATTTTCCCTTGTCTGCCATTTTGTGCTTCAGCTATTTTGAATTTCATCGTAAAATTCAGCATTATCGTATCATTACGAAACTTATTTGTCAAGGAACATGTTTGTATGTGTAAGGAACTCAAGAGTTTCGGAACAGTGCCACCTTGAGGTCCAAATTTATAATGAAATAATAAATAATTAAATGTTAATGAATTTTTTTACTTTTGCCTATTTCAATGAAACTAGTCTTAATAGACTGACATTGAACAATAAACAATTACAGATTATCGAAACTGCTGTCTGCAATTTTTAACCTAACTCCTAGGCCATTGGTCCGATTTTCATCTCAGATCATCTTCAGACCATGCCGACATAATGTTATAAAAAGCTTTTTGATTGATCAAACCACTGTGTTTTGAATAACACATTAGCAAAGTTGTTGTCACTCTTGAGGCTGTATCTCTGCAATGCTTTGGCATATTGACACCAAATTTTGTGTCATCATCTCCTCACACTGACCACACCACATCAATTTGGTAACAGTGCCTCCTATTGGTCAAAAGTGATCAGCAATTAAATCATATCACTAGTGAGTTTTCAGCCATTTTGCTTAAAATCATCTAAAAATGTCTTTAATTACTAATTTGGGGCTTGGCCCCATTATTTGCTGCTTGCAGCTATATATATATATATATATATATATATATATATATATATATATATATATATATATATATATATAAAACATGTTGTGCTGTGTGTTTCAAAGCGAAGTGCGCACTTTGCACACATGATCAGACTGTTTTGATACCTCACCTGTGTTGTGTTTGATGCACGTCATCTCTTATAATGATCTGTGAATCCCGCCTCTAAGCTGATTCGACAGATTTCATTGGTCATTTTATTTACAGTGCTGATTGCTTACACACTTCTGAAATAAATACTAATCCCTAACCTAAACCCTGACCCTAGCCATAGTATAGCATTGGTAGCACATCATGATAGATAGCATTACTGTTTGTTGTGATTGGATCCATCCATGATTGTTCTGAACTGAATCCATGAACTCTCTTGACAGTGATTGAGTTGACCAATGAAATCAGCTATGGGTGAGATTTACACGTAAAAAACACACAGATCATTCACTGATCAACCGAATCAGGTTGCACTCTGTCTTCCGGAGTGCTAAGTCCAGTTGCATAAAGTACATGCTGGACAAAGACATAGTCACGTTACCCATGTCTGTTAGTCTGATTTCTCAAAAACCGGACTAACTTGAAGCTTGCACATGTCATTTTAAAAGTTAAAGGGGACCTATCATTCTCTTGTACAAAGTCTTGATGTTGTGTCTGGTCTCTACTAGAACAGGTTTTCCTGCTTGAATGTTGATTATTCTCCTCATATTCTCCATTGTTGCGGCTCCTCTCTTCCCAGTCTGTCAGTAACGCTCTGTTTAGTTCCTGTCTCTATGAAGCCCCTCCTTCAAAAATGCACACTGTGCTCTGATTGGTCGGCTGGATCAGTGTGTTGTGATTGGTCAAGCACTTCAAGTGTGTGTGGGAAATGTCCCGCCCCTTACCATAACCGCCAGTTTAACACACTACTAACTAACTCAACCAGGCCCCGCCCCTTTATTCTGCGTATTAATTATTATAATGAAGAATATTGTGGCGTGTTCGTTCCCGGAAGAAACTCAAAACTACAATAGAGGCGTTTCTGGGAGTTCAGAAACACTGACACTGACATAGAGAGGAACTGGAGCTTTTTCATGCTCAAACAGCAACAGCACACACTAAGACAGATGTAGATGGGAAAACACTTTAAATGATCGATTCTAATTGAGGGTGATGGTGCTGTGCATGTTTCTGTTCACTCACTTGAAAGTAATGATGTTGGGGTGTTTGAGCTTGCGCAGATGTTTGATCTCAGTCTCCTTAATGTCCCTTACTTTCTTCACAGCCACGTCCTCACCATGAAACTTGCCCAGGAAAACGGCCCCCTGCGCCCCGCTGCCAACCCACTGCAGCTCGGAGATCTCCTCGAACGGCACCTCCCAGGAATCTGGAAGAGACATTTCATTATCCCCGCCTGAAATGACTCTGGGCCCTATCATACACCTGGCGCAAAGCAGCGCTAGTGTTTTTTGCTAGTTTTAGCCTGACAAATTTTCACGTCCTGCGCCACATTGTTTAAATAGCAAATGCATTTGCGCCCATCTGTGCGCTCATGGGTTGCTGGTCTGAGAACGAGGTGTGTTCAGGTGCATTGTTCGTGCGTTGCTATTTGGATGGTCTGCTTGGAAACTTTAACCTTGCACAAGAGCTTATCCGTTTCCTCTCTGGAGACGCGTTCAGTCTTTCCGCTTGTAGAATCCTCAATGCTAATAGCGAATCCGCAATGTTAATAGCGATTCTGCCATGGTGCGAATGCAACTGGCTTTTAAAGGGAATGGGAGATGAGACCCTGATTGTTTTTTTGCACGTTACGCCCCAAAACACACCCTTTACTCTTTAAAAGAATAGGAACAACCCTTTTAGACCATGGGCCGGGACCGCCAACCATTTTTGCCATTGTTAAACTAACAAAAGTGGATTCGGACACACCCTAAGTGCACTTGCGCTGTGCGCTTTAGACCAAGCGCTTAGATGATTAAAATAGGGCCCTCTAACTCTGGTTGCTGCTTGCTGTCTCCGATTGTGGTACTCACCCTCATGGCTCTGCTTGTGCTCTGTCGAGTAGGCTTTCCCGATCATCGTCCACACTGGCTTCAGGCATCCGAACAAGCCTTCCAGAAATCCCCCTCCGCCCGCCTGCAGCCGGAAGCTGTCTGACTGGTTGCGCACGGCTCCGCCCTCGGCTCCACCCTCCTGCAGCTTCAGCACACTGTTGGAGAAGTTGGTGGGCTCGTCGCTCAGGGTGGGGCTGTTGCTGTGGGTGCCGCTGCCGCCCCCGACGGGGTCGATGGAGAGCACGTTACGGAGGACGCATTGGGTCGGGGTGAGTTCGGTGTCTGGGGTGCTCGCCGGCACCTCCGAATCCGGCCGGCAGAAGGGCGGATCAGAGAGCGGGGTGCTGAACCCGGAGAGGGAGGGGGAAGGGGCATGTTGCTCATGGACACAAGCCATGGGGGCAGAGGGGGCAGAAGGGGCAGAAGGGGCAGAAGGGGCGAGGGTGGCCCGCGAGTTACCCACCCTTCAGGAAAGTGGCCCTCACCACTCACTCCGGAGTACCGCTGCTCGTCAACACACCTGGAGAGGGGAATCACAAAGCAAGCCATAAGATTCGAGAAAGACCTTACTTATTACTTATTACTTACTAGGAAAGGCAATCAAATACAATCGTGTATTAGAGATGTGTATTATGGTGGATTAAATCACTATCATAGTGTAGCAATGCCAACAACACGAGGACTATGTGTATTTAGTACACAACTACTACTCGTGTATTTAGGAACTGGGGCTGTCAAAATGGCTTAAAAATTTAATTAGAATTTCTTTCTTAAATATTAGCAAATTTTGCATTATATTCGAATACTGAAGGCAATACTTAAAAGTTAGAGGGAAAAAAGTACTGTATTGTCTCTTATGCCCACAAGAGGGTGCAAGCGAGCTCAATCTTTTATTGAAATGAAATGAGATTCACTTTTTAAAGTGCATTAACTTTTGAAACAATTGTACTTAAATAAAATAGAATTTCCTTAACCCCCTGAGGTCGGCGGTATCGCCGGCGATACCAGCTCGCTTTTTTTTTAGCAGTGTAAAAGAAACTCATGAATACTCTGTTGACTTTGATTTTTCATTGTAGTTTCATACATCAATAGATTCTGTTAAATGTGTATTATTTTTGTGTATGCTCACAATAAAAACAAAGTGTTGTGCTTTTTGCCAAATAACGAAAAATAAAAACAAAGCGAGTTCTGCCTCCTCTCTTTCAGTTTAGTCCATTCTGAAACGCGTCCGAAAATGAACAATAACTCAGCGAATACTCAGTCAAACAGGCAAACAGGCATGAAGCTTGAATTCTCTACTTTAAAATGAAGTAATTTTTATAAAAAACAAATATTCACAGTTTATGTAATATGTATGCAAAGAGAGAGATGTCAGTCGTTCTCATCTCAGCTAATTACGTTATAATGTGCTCCGCCCACGGAGAGCGCGCGCTATTCAAACGCAAATGTAAGCCGATCAATACAAACCTGTGAAACGCCCACATCAGCTGGATAACACACACCGCGAGTTCACTTTCAGACGTATGTACTTTACGATGCTGTGAGGAATAATACTATCTTGATAATAATCCTGCAAAAATGTACCTCAGAAGTTCTGGAAGTATCATTTCGAGGAGCAAACGGATCCCGCTGAGGAATTAGGTCAGTTCTGTTTGCTTTGTTCTAATCGGAATGAATGAACGCACAGATGCGTGCTGTTGTGGAGCTACTACAGCTGGCAAAAATACTGTTTAAATATGAATCGCGAATACAAAGAAAGATTACACTGGAAATACTGTTACAATTTTAAATGTTGTTGTAATTGTATAACCTTAATATATATATATATATATATATATATATATATATATATATATATAAAAAAAAATATATATATATATATAAATATATATATATATAAATATATATATATATATATATATATATATATATATATATATATATATATATATATATATATATATATAAGGATAGATGTAAACAAAATCTTAAAAGGTCATTATAAGCCTTCTCTTTAAATAATTTTATTATGCTTTATTAGTGACACATTTGGGAAGAGAATATATTCCAAATCTGACAGTATGAGAACAATTAACTGCACAATTACTAGAAATGTTTACCTTGGATATTGTACAATTTGCAAGCAAAATTTGTGGACAAAAAACAACAAACCAGTTATATATTGTCCTTGCATTCTTGTGGCTCAGTCACACACCTGAATGAAAGGCTCATTACGTATGCAGCCTCATTATGCGGGCCCCATTGACTCCTCAGGTGTGAATCACGCCCACCCGCATATTGCCTTTCCAAACAAAAAGTGTTTTACAAGATTTAAATCAATGTATTGTGTTATGTGAATGATTAGGCAGGATGATTTTCACATAATTTTGAAGAAAAAACAGTAGGCAATGACATCCATTAGTCAAAAGTCTTATTTACATATATTTAGAATGTGTTTTATGGCCTTATTTCAGAAACTTTAGTTTTTTGTTTTTTAAAAAACCATGCATAAACATTATTCTCTCAAAAATACAAACATGTACATTCACGTGGCTCACATATTATGGTAGCCCTGTTTGTGCTAAATAGAGTGAATTTACACCTTTGCCATTAATATGTTTATAAGCAACTGAAAAAAGCACAAATGTCAGGGCATGTCAGAACATCTCAAGGACCCCAAAAACCTCTCAGACCCCAGAGGGTTAATGTGCATGTAAGTGCATCAGTAACCTGAGAAAACACGCTTCAACAGAGACAGCATAATGTACTGCATGAACACAAAATAGCAAACTCATTTGACTGGATCAGTCAACAAACACAGTGAGTAATGTCTTCTCCTGTTATTGTCACTTGCACTTCGTGTCGCATGTATAGTATAGCATTCTCTGTCAGCAGTGAGGACTTAACATGTGATAAATGCAGGGAGATAGACAGGCTGACAGAGAAGATTTCAGAACTAGAGACACACATCCAAACTTTAATCGAGGTTAATTGTAAGAGTACAAGGGCTTTAGATACTGCTTTGGATGTGCCTAGCTTAGTGAACTCTTCCGCAAAATAATATAGAATTCATAGACAATTGGAAAAGTTTTTGGGGCAGACCTGACCTGTGGAAAAGAGATGGTATTCATCCCTCCTGGGATGGTGCTGCTCTTCTCTCTAGTAATATGGCTCATAGTCTTAGAGCTCAAACATGACAATCTGGGGCTCAGGTCAGGAAGCAGACAGACTGGCTAAACCGACCGTCTGCTAGCGGCCTCGCGTCACCAAGGCCAGATAAATCCTATCACATAGAGCCTCTTTCACCTAGATATCATCATATAGAGACTGTGTCTGTTCCCCGAATTAGGACATACAAAAAACTTCCAAACCCATTTAAAGGTAAACATTTTATTGATGTTCAACAAATAAAAAAAACAGATGAACAAATGATAAAGGTCGGGTTGCTTGTAGTCGATCCCTTACTTCAAAAGCACTTATTGTTAATGATATGATTACAGACTATAATCTAGATGTGCTGTGTTTGACAGAAACCTGGCTAAAACCAGACAATTATATTACTTTGAATGAGTCCACTCCGCAAGATTACTGTTATAAACATGAGCCTCGTCTGAAAGGCAAAGGGGGAGGTGTTGCTGTAATTTATAGTAATATCTTCAGAATTACTGAGAAGTCTTGTTTTAAATATAATTCTTTTGAAGTGTTGTTGCTAAATGTAGCAATATATAGTGTAAATGATAAATCAGGTTTAACATTTGTGCTGGCTACTGTATACAGGCCACCAGGGCACCATACAGACTTTATCAAAGAATTTGCTAATTTTCTGTCAGAGTTAGTTCTGGCTGCAGATAAAGTCATGATTGTTGGTGATTATAATATACACATCAATAATGAAAAAGATGCATTGGATTGGCATTTAAAGACATTCTTAACTCTATTGGAGTTAGACAACACGTGTCAGGACCTACTCATCGTCGTAATCATAGTCTAGATCTAATATTATCACACGGAATAAATGTTGATGCCGTTGAAATTCTGCAGCAGAGCGATGACATCTCAGATCATTATCTAGTCTCGTGTAAACTTCATTTAGCCAAGGCTGCAAAGCCGACTCCGTGTTACAAATATGTTAGACCTATCACTTCTGCCACTAAAGATTGCTTTATTAATAATCTTCCTGATCAGTTTCATCATCTCAGCATCCCGGATAGCTTAGAAGAACTCGATTTTGCGACAGAAACTTTTAACTCTCTCTTTTCCAGCACTTTAGACACAGTTGCTCTTTTGCGCTTAAAGAAGATTAAAGAAAATAGTCCAACGCCGTGGTACAACGAGCACACTCGGGCCCTTAAGAGAGCAGCCAGAGAGATGGAGCGTTGCTGGAAGAAAACAAAACTAGAGGTATTTTGCATTTCATGGAAAGAGAGTTCGATTGCATACAGAAAGGCCTTAAAAGCTGCTAGATCTGAAATAAACAAAATAAACAAAACCATAGGTATTTATTTGAAACAGTGGCAAAATCAACACATAATAAAGCTTCCACCCCAAACATTTCCAAGCAGCACAGCAGTAATGACTTTATAAACAAGATTGATAATATCAGGGAGGAAATTACAACTATGTAACCGTCTACTACAGTATCGCATCTGGCAGTGCATTGTAGTCTCCCTGACGAAAAATTAAATTCATTCATTGCTATAGGAGAGGAAGAATTATCTAAACTTGTTAAATCATCTAAATTGACAATATATATGTTAGAGCCTATACCGACTAAGCTACTGTAAGAGATGCTTTAGTATGGAGTACCACAAGGCTCAGTACTAGGACCGCTGCTGTTCACTCTGTACATGCTACCCTTAGGAGATATCATTAGGAAACATGGCATTAGCTTTCACTGTTATGCCGATGATACTCAGCTCTATATTTCTTCACGCCCGGACGAAACTTACCAATTCACAAAATTAATGTAATGCATAGCTGATATAAAAACTGAATGACTAGTAATTTCCTGCAACTTAATTCTGAAAAAACAGAGACTCTAATTATTGGACAAAAAACTTCCTCACGTAATAACCTAGAATACTGTCTAACACTTGATGGCTGCTCTGTCAGGTCTTCGTCGTCGGTTAGGAACCTGGGTGTGCTCTTTGATACCAATCTTTCATTTGAAAGCCACGTTTCTAGTATTGACAAAAAGGAATCATATCATGTGACGTCCATCAATCCATCAGCTGTTCTTCAACAACAGTCTTGGTTACACTTTATTTCGATAGTCCTCTTTAAAAATGTTACTAACTATAAGTTACTCTTATAAGTTAGAGAAGTAGTAGACTCAGACTGAATAAGCTGACATGTAGTTGTCTGTTGGGAGTAGTGGTTCAACGGATCACAAATCCCCTGGGTTCACTATATACATTGAATATAGATTAATCTTTGTAAAACCTTGGTTTTGTTGTTTGATTAACATGACAGACAACAGCAGGTATTTTGTTTCTGACTTGTGGATACTGATATATATATATTCCATTTTATTTATCTATGAGAATGTATTTGTAATTATAATTGTTTTTTGATGTTGTTGTTGTTTTCTAAAATATAGTTTTGTCATCATTTTGAGAATGCAAGACACACACAAACACATGCCTATCTTTATAATTCTAGGTTTGACTTCTAAAGTTTTTTGAATTCGACCCAAATCCAAAATTTCACTTGCTCTGCACTGCAATATACAGTGAAAGTCCAAAGTTTCAATACTGCTCAACAACATTTTTTAGTCATGATTAATATTGCATTGCATATAATGTGTGCTGGTCAACTAGTCTAAAATTAAGAAATCCCTAGAAAACAGTAAAAAACAAAAACAGGAACATTGTGTGTACATGTGATTTAATTTAAATTGGCTACTTAATTTATTATTCCAATATCCACATATGAAACTAAATCCTGCACCGAAAAGTGGATTTTCTATTTGTGACGTGCTGTTTTTGCATTTGAACATTGCACATCTTAAACAGGACACGCATTAGCTAAATAAACGTTAGCCAATACAAATTAAAATTTATAGAAATTTACAGAAAACAGGTGATAATGAATAGACAGGAGTCCTGCCACAGGACCAATAATAGCAAAACGAATCACTTATTCTAAAAAGAATATCAAGTATAAGTTAGACGAATCCAACATATAATGAGGGCTGGGGATATTTTGGGATATTTAATTTTAATTTTATCAATCAATAAATTCCATTAGAAACAAACCTTGTTGTATTATTTTAATTTAATACTGTGAAGCTGCTTTGATACAATCTGTATTGTGAAAAGCGCTATACAAATACACTTGACTTGACTTGACTTGGCTGTGTTAACAGTGAAGCGTCCGTCATTTAACGAATTTTAAAAATACGGATGGATAATACAAAATGTTTTCTGACATTTTGACAGAAAAAAAAACAAGCAAGAACAAAATTTAAACTTAGCCCGTCAATTTTCATTTTATAATTATCTTCTCTCTCTGTGTGCGCGCGTCCTTGTTCACAAGTTCACACTTACAGACAATTAGTGGGAGTAAAGTTTAATGCGTATTTGATCATTTGTGTGCGCTCGACACAAAGTTTAATGCGTATTTTGGCATTCCGGGGTGAGTTTGGCCGAACCCAGAGTACCACGATTTTCAGTCTCTTTTTAATGATAGGCTTTACGCATCTGTCAATCATCCCCGCTAGCTATTTGGGGAATGAGCCCAGCGCTCTGATTGGTCGAATTCTTCTTCTTTTGCTGTTGTTGATTCGAGGACTGCGCGTGCACAGAGGCGTCACCAGGTTTTTGCATAGTTTCGAGTGGCAAATCGTGCCTGCGTACTTTGAGGTCAAAATGATTTTCATTTTTAAGGCGTTTTGGTTCCTTTTCACACCACACTGATCGCTCTGGTCCGAATCAGTTTATGAGTTGGTAAAACGAACCAAAATACAGTCACGTGACAACATCCACATCACTCGGTGGCCAGATGTGTCTTGAACGCATTTCCATAACTGCACTTCATTTGGTCAGAGTTAACGTGTGGGAAAACTCCAACAGATCTCCTGAAAGTAAACAAAGAGGAGGAAAATCCGTCAGACAACACGCCGCTGTTCACTATGGAGAGACGACTGTGTGGGCTGATTGTATTCTTGGTCATATTTTATTATATAGTTTGTCTACACCACTTTAGACAGACAATAATATTTGAGAATGAACCGAGGATGCGGCTCGAAAATAATGTTAATAATTTCTATCAGGCTCCGCACCTCCTCATAAGTTTGTCCGCGAACTTCCATGCTTAAAGTGCAAACTGTCAACAAACATTTCTCCTCATCCCATAATGCGCAGTTCTTTGGCCGTTGGTTCTGTTCGGGGTCCGATTACGTTCTCACCACAAACGAACCGCTCCAGAGTTTGTTTGAAAGCGTACCGAGATCACCTCTTCCAGGAGGTCTCGGTACGCTTGTTTGGTCCGCTGTTGGTGCGCACCCGAGTGCGATCGCCGCATTCACACCTGCCCAAACGAACCGCACCAATGGGGAAAACGAACTCTAGTGCGATTCAACCGAACTAAATGAGGCAGGTGTGAAAGCACCCTTATCTAGACAAACCAGCGCACATTTATAACAAAATAAACATTTATATACTTTTAACCACAAATGCTGGTCTTGCGCTAGTGATGCGTTACACACATTACATAATCAGGGTGAAAGGTCAAGCGTGACGTAGGCGGAAGAACCGACCCAGTGTTTACAAAGAGAATGAGCAAAGACTCAAAGTCAAATGCCATTTACAAAAAAATAAATAAATAAAAGGTAAAACAACAATGTCGGATGATTTTGAAGTTGGAGGAGAATAAGAGATGGAGTTTTACGCCCTACTCTACATTTTACGCCTACGTCACTCGTGACCTTGCCAACGTGATTACGTAATGTGTGAAGTCGTGGATGTGCAAGACAAGCATTAGTGGTTAAAGTATATAAATGTTTATTTTGTTGTAAAATGTCCGCTGGTTTGTCTAGATAAGACTCTTATTCCTCGGCTGGATCGAGTCGAGCGCTGATTCTCAGAGTATGGTGCTCTCCCTCTAGTGGTACGCAGAGGAATCACACCGGTGTGACGAGAGCGATCAGTGCATCACGTGATCAACTGCTAAATTTGGTCTAAACTCATCCTGCTAAAAACAGACACGCTCAGCGCTTGTCATATATTTATATTAACTGTTCAGGGTTTTCAACCACATAATGTTTATTTTAGGTTTTAGACATTTAAATTCACATCAGTAATAAAAAATAAACAATACATTTAGAGTTACACACTGATATCTATGGAAGCGGCAATAATAATCCTTTCCATTATAATTAGACGACGTAGATGTTTTATTTATATCAGATACACATTGTGTAAGTAACTTTAAAGTTAACTCTGGTTAATTAGGTCCACTGTCTGTCCTTTTCTCCTGCAGCTGCACAGCCTGTGTTAAAGTTTTTTTATCGAGTACAGTACTTTTTTTTTTTTACTTAATATTTAAGTACAGTACAGTTTCTATTTCACTTTTAGGTGCAATTCATTTTCATTTACTCATTATTTAAGTTTTGTATTTACCTGTATGTAAGCAGCACAGTGCTGTTCAAACTGGGGTTTTGCACTGTATAAAAAGGGGCTGACAATAATAAATATTCTTGCCTCAGTTTGAGCTGTGCATAGCTATAGCTGAACAGTTAGGCCCACTACACTACTGTATTTTAATATTGGTCATTATGGTGGTACTTGGAGTAAAAAGTTTGAGAACCACTGGCGTAGAGACTTTGAAGCTGCACTGAAACTCACATCTGGACCTTCGACCCGTTGGACCCCATTGAAGACACTATATGGAGAAACATCCTGGAGTGTTTTCCTCAAAAACCTTCATTTCTTTTCCACTGAAGAGAGAAAGACATGGACATCTTGGATGATGTGGGGGAGAGTAAATTATCAGGAAATGTTAATTCTGAAGTGAACTCCTCCTTTAAAGGAGCAAGAGCTTGTTGTTTATGTAGTTAACCGGTGAACTCTGAACTCTGAGGATCCTCGTGAACATCTGAGCAAGAGTTCAAGCATACAGGAACATGATTCATCTGCACATCCACACACTAGCACAGCCTTTGATCATATTGTCTGTTTCGGTCATTTTGTTGTGTTTTGTCATCTTTATTCAATTTTTTTTTTTTTAAATATGGCTATATATTTTTTTAAATCTAGAACTTAAAAATGAGAAATGTTTCACTGGCATCCAGCTGAAGTAAAATAATTAGAAGTTTTATTTATTTCAGCAATGATTATATTTCAAGTACTGCATTTTTATGTTTTTAGTTTTAGTTAACAATAATAAACCTGATAAGAGGTGTGTATATATTAATCGCATCCAAAATAAAAGTTTGTGTGACACACTCATATTATGTAAACACAAACTTTTATTTTGGATGCAACAATAAATATATTATCTATATTTATGTTATTTATATTTATAATATACATGATAAGGTATACATTATATAATGTACTGTATTTAATTATTTTGTATATATAAATTCACACACATGCATGTATATATTTAAGAAAAATGTTTTATTTATATATAAAATATTTAGATCTATATTTAATATAAATTATATATAAATACATATACAGTGTATATATGCAAATATGTATTAAATATATACATGCATGTGTGTGAGTTTATATATAAATAATTACACACAGTACACACACATATATTATACACACATGCGTAAATATACATTTTTATTTTGGATGTTATTGATCGTAGAACAGCCCTAGTTTGTTTCATATATTGTTGAGGTCTTGTGTTTCTAGCAGATTTTATTACATTTACAATATTTTATTGTGTTTACATGGACTAAATGTTTCTACATATTTATGTTGGTATCTGACAGTTTCAAATATTAAGCTAAAACAATTTTAAACCCCATGCATTTCTCCAATTGTACAATAAGATTGTTATGGACTCATATTAATCACTTGCTAATCCTGTCACACTTCTAATTATAGGAACTGCTGAACAAATGAATGGTGAGCATCATAGCCCCTAAATATACACTTATCCCTTAAGTATTAATACACAATCATGATATTACTCAGCTATAAACATCCGCGAATCTACACACGCATCTGCATGAGATATATAATGAATATTGACGTGCCGTACAGAAATCACGGCGCTTCTGCTCGACGCTCGCGCGCGCGTCACGCCGCTCTCTGCACAATATGGCAAAATTGCATAACAAACGCACGCTTGCGCTCCTGAACGACGCGATTCCTCGCGCGTGTCGTGTAATTACACCATTGCGCGTGTCCAGGCAAAAACAGAGCACAAACGCACGCGACGAGAACGCGCGGATGAAAGGCAGTAAATGGACGCGTTTGTTGAGATGTGATGTCATTGGCGTCAATGGCGCGCGCGAACGCGTCCAGCCGCGCGAAGTACCGCAATGAGTGAGGAAAGGATGCACACGCGCACACACACACACACACACACACACACACACACACTGCACGAACACACACTGATCTGATCTGATCTGATCTCTCCCGCTGGCGTGTACAGGCTGTGCCGCGCGGAGAGGCTCGCGTCGCGTCGCGTGTGTGTGTGTAGAGCAGTACCGTGTCTCTGGAGGATGGATGCTGTTGTCAGTGGCGGGCGGTTGATCCGATGTTCCGCGGTAAACGCGTCTCTGTCCTCGATCCCCGCGCGCGCGTGCTGTTCTCTAGGCTCGGCGAGGTGTGTGTGCCGTGTGTGGTGTTTTGGCCCGGTCCGGTTCGAGCTCCATCGGCTGGTGTGCGCTATCACGGATTCGGGTCCATTAGTCGAGCGGAAGGAGCTGTTCTCCTCTACGGTGCTGAAGTGACGTCACGGGGCGCGATGACGCCCGCTAGAGGGCGCGCGCGCGCGTTACCGTGAGAGCGAGCATGACGTCAAAGCCACAAGCGCTGAATGTGTGTAAATACGGCCTGACCTTCAGTTTATATTTTAAAGCGTTTAAAGGAAAACCTCCTGTTTTTATTGTCGGTGCACGCGATAAATATGACGCACGTCACGCGTGGCGTCGAGAACGCTTGGAGAATCTGTTCCAGTGTGAAAATAATGGGTTTCTCATACATACACAGCTTTACTATTCAAAGAGGTTTCTGATAAAAAAAAGCATTTGTCCATAACCTGCGTTTGATTCTGCTTCATATCACGGTGTTATATTAAGTGTTTAACTCTTGAATAATAGTATTAATAGTATTGAATAATGTGTGTTTAATAAGGTTTGCTTCTGGGTCATCTCATGGCAGATCTCCTCTGTGTGTGTTTTACTAGTGAAAGAAATAATGAAAGCTGACCTGTATTTACTAAGAAATTATAAAGAAAATAGTTTAATGATGTTAAAAATGACATCTTTTGTTGGAGCAAATCTAGAGTAGAGGACTAAAACTAAACGGCTGTATCTTCATTCATCATTTATTTGTAGGCCTAATGAAGTAGCTGGGGGTCAAAATCAGTAAAACACATTTTCTAGTGTTTATAATATGTATATTCCGGTTCAGAACAAACCTTTCTGTTGCTGAATATATATCTGCGACTCTATGCATGGATTGGTATTTTACACAGTCTCAATGATTGAGGAAAGGTCGTCCTACAAAACAAAGATCATACACTGCAGATCTTTGAGGATGTAGTATTTATTAATGGTGTATTTGCTGGAATCATAAAAGTAGAATGCTAATAATAATGATAATCGTGATGAAACATTGGCTTGTGTGTAAAGTTACTATACAAAAACACAATTTGTAGAAGAGTTAAAATAGTTTTGAATGAAGTGTTTGCTTTAGAGATGTGTGTGTGTGTGTGTGTGTGTGTGTGTGTGTGTGTGTGTGTGTGTGTGTGTGTGTGTGTGGCTGTGTGTGTGTGTGTGTGTGTGTGTGTGTGTGTGTGTGTGTGTGTGTGTGTGTGTGTGTGTGTGTGTGTGTGTGTCTCAGCAATCTCAGAAATCTCAGCAATTTTAAAAAACTGTAATATATCTGTTCTCTATGTGAATATACAGTAAAGTGTAATTTGTTCCTGTGATCAAAGCTGAATGTTCAGCATCATTACTCCAGTCTTCAGTGTCACATGATCCTTCACAAATCACTCTAATATGAGGATCTGATGCTCAAGAAACATTTATGATTATTATCAGTGTTGAAAATGGTTAATACTTTTGTGGAAACTGTCATACATTTTATTTCTCAGGATTGTTTGATGAATGGAAAGTCCAGTGAAAAGTATTTATTTGCATTCGTTAAATTTATATATTAAAGACTGTCACTTTTGATCAATTTAAAGTATCCTTGCTGAATAAAAGTATTAATTTCTCTCTCCTTTTTTTAATCTTACCTTTAATGAATGGTAACATTGTTGAAGTCGTTCACTTTCTGCTTCCCGCAGCGACTCTTACTCAGGGCTTTCTGTCTTCACTGCAGATCAAGATGGTTATAGATGTATTTGTCAGCATGTGTCAAATAAACAGATGTTTAAATAAACAGGAAGACTTTCATTCAGTTTATTTACTGCTTAATTCACAACTAGATGTACAATGTATAAAGGCCAACATAAGCGTATTCTTCTTGTTTACCAATAAACTCTATATTTTTTCAGATTTATTTTTTAAAAAAAAATTTTTTTTTATCACATTTTTAAGATACCATAGCACATAACGAACATAAAATATGATCAGTCATGACATAATCACTAATAATCACAAATAAAGAAGAGGTCATACATGTATTAAATTTAAAGCTAGTGATTCAAGTAATTGTAGATGTCCGTAGTTCTTGCAATGTTTCAAAATAAAGCTGGATAATATTAAGTTTCCTTTCAGACCACTTGCATTAATGGATGTGAAATTTGCCATGTAACATGAGAATATTTAATTTCACGAGTTTCTTTGCCCATATAATCTTTAAGCTAATAAGGTTAAGCGTATTTGTCTTGCTGTCTGCAGTGGAGGGGCTCGAGGAAGCAGCTTCAGCTCAAGCTGAGATAAACCCCCCAAAAAGTGCAAATTTAGGACAGCAAGCTGGAAAAGAAAGTCGAAACTGGTCGCGGTAGTTCCAAATGAAGGTTCGGTTTAGTACGTTAGAACCTCCGAACCCCTCCAAAAGAGTAAGGAAAATAAGTGACAAAGATACGAGGAGAGGGATAATAGTAGATGGACTCTAGCGGAAGTTTAATGGGGAGTTGTATGTGTCTCGCTGCTGCATTTATCAACCTAGGTCATGAGCAAGCACAGTGACGCTCAGAGTTGCTCCTGCAGGAGGGAGAAGCGTGGTAGAGATCACAAAAACAGGGGGCTCTTGATGTCATGAGTGAGGAGGGAGGTCCTTGAGCCAATAGAAGCGGGCCGAACAGCATCCAAAGCGATAACACCTCCCTCGGCCACAGAAAGAGGGAGCCTACGATATGTGTAAGATGCAGTGCTTCCCTCCCTCTAAGGCGAGGGCCTGGATCGCATGAGAACATGGGGCCCGCTCCTGCCGGGGACGAACTCCCGGTTCCTCCAGTCCGCTGTTCGGATAGGAGGGCCCACACTGCGATACAAACGGGAGAGCCTCCATGATATATAACATGAAGGATCACACTGCGATTCGGAAAAGGAGAGCCCCCACTGCGCCCGAACAAAGGGCTCACGCTGCGATTCGAATGGGGAGCCCACGAAAACATAGGACATGAAAGCTCTCGTCTGAGACGAAACTGTGATCCGGACGGGAGAGCCCTGCGGGGCTTGGTAAGCAGCGAGATTCATGAGGATGAGAGCGTTTGGTGGGCTTGTCTGATGTGGAAGAGGTTTGCTGTGTGGGGCAGAAAGGTCGATTATTAAAGCGTTTTTTGCCTGAGAATTTCCTGGTGGCTATTCCTATAAGATTTATCCTGAAAAGTTTGAAGGGTGGGGAATCGAAAGGACCGCTCATGAAGCCGGAATCGACTTCTTTTTAACGAGGGCCTCTGCTGAGTCTGGTTGGGCTGAGCCTGACTGTAGATTGTCACAGATTAAACTGGACTTTGGTTGGCTTACCAAGCCTGTATCGAAACCTTCTTTCAAACCTGAAACAAGCTAATGTGTAAAGTTTCTGTCCGGATGGTTTTTGTAGGAAATGATGATAGGGGAAGAGAGATACTTTTTGAGATTTTGATTTGCTGAATTTGATGGGCATGAGCTCCGCCACAATAACTGCAAATGTGAAGAAAGCGGCAACGTTGTTAAATTATTAATAATAATTAATAAATAATAATATTAATTGTTAATTAAAGTTGTAACAAACTTGATTCCCTGAGTTGAGACTGATGGGCTGAATGCTGCGTTCGCTCCTGGAACGGGGGACGTATGATGTGGACTTGGGCGCTTGCGGTTCTGGAAGGGTTGGGGAATCCGGTGTTACTTGGGGACAAGATGAAGTTGTGTGAGTAGTCGATCTGCAAACGGCGCAGGAGAGACTTCGACAGCCCAGGAACATTTTGGTGTAAAGTTCGAGGTCGAGTGATGCGAGTGTATGGTTAAGGGACCAAATTCGTAAGAGCGATGGGATTCATTGGTAGGAACTGGTGTAAGGAGAGATGGTAGATGGATGTCTGCACCTGCTAGGATTAGAGAGCGAAGTTGAGAAGATACTGGTGGAGGTTCCTGGGCTACTGTACGTCTGGGCTAGAATGAGTTACAGGTGGAAAAGAGTTGGAAATAGGAGGAGAAGAAAAATCTGGGACAGATTGCGGTGGCATCCTCACGCTACGATCTGCACCTGAAAAAAGTAGGGGAACGGAATATTCAGCGGAGGCAGCCTCACGCCGGATTTTACCCCTTTGTGGGAATTAAGATGAACAGTGGAAATAGAAGGAAAAGAAATTGATTGAAAAGGGATTACCTGGAGGATCTGGAGCCTTGACGAGGAGCGTGAGAATTATTCGGAGCGGGATTCACTGCGGGACTATGCCGAACCTCTGTTGCTGCCCGAGCCACTTTATTTCTTTTCTTTCTTCTTTACTTTATTTTATTAATTCACTTTATTTTGGTGTCTCTCATTCTTCCTCTCCCGTCTACAGCTGGTGCAGAACGCAGCTGCTAGACTCCTCACTGGGACCCGATCACCCCATTCTATCCACACTGCACTGGCTACCTGTCAAATTTAGAATTGATTTTAAAATTGTATTATTTGTTTATAAAGCCCTGAACAAATTGGCCCCTCAGTACCTGACTGATCTACTTTGTCCGTACACTCCTTCTAGAACCCTGACATCCAGTGATAATGGTCGACTCATGATGCCTAAATCCAGACTTAAAAATCGAGGCGATCGCGCTTTTGCGACTGCAGGCCCAAAACTTTGTTTCAACAGTCTACCTCTCTACATTAGATCAGCTCCCTCTGTTTCCACCTTCAAATCTTCTTTACAGACTTATTTATTTTCTTTGGTTTTTAATACTCCATGATTCAGATACGATTATTGATTATTTATTTTTTGTGTTACTTTATTATTATTATTTTTCTTCTGTTCTGTACAGCACTTTGGTCAGCCATGGTTGTTTTTAAATGTGCTTCATAAATAAATATTGTATTGTATTGTTGTATTGTATTGAGCCGAGACGGGAGCGGACGTGGAAGTACGAGCGGTCGCTATGGGAATTGGAAGCTATTCTGGTGAGGTGTGTAGGAATGAAGGGCTGAGGAGCGTTGAGTAGGGTTTTTGGTGAAGGTATAGGAGGGCTGGGGGAGTGCTTGACAGAGGCTGTTTATGGTCCATTTTAAATGATCCGAGGTGAACGACCTGGTCTGGGTTGAGGATGAAAAGCTGGCGTCTCTGTGACGCTGGAGAGTTCGTCATCTGACGGGAATAGCTGGAGCTCCGGAAGATCCGACATGTTTCGGTAATGGAAACTTCCGGAAAGATTAGATGGGTTCACTCCTCCCGAAATTACATTGTGAACTTCACATAAAATATGACTAATGTCCTTGCCATTTTTCATTTTTATTTTTCCCATAGTAAAAAAAAAAATATATATATATATATATATATATATATATATATATATATATCACATCATTGTTTGCAGGATTTACACAGTATACTCACTGTTCCATTCATAACAGCGTCAAATAATTTTTATTTTTTTATCAGCAATTATCAGCGTTTTAAGACCTTTATGGCATCTGTGCTGTTGGGGTTTATGTCGACCTGAAATGTAGGGCTGACACCTTAAAATATGCATGAAGAAGAATACGCTAAAACACACACAGGCTTGATAATACTTGATACACACTAAGCTTGCTTACACACACGCACACACATTTTATTGTAGATACAGATATTTGATCTAAATGATGGGTAACAAAATGTGTACAGCAAATCTCCTCTGATAACACCATTTCCAGGTTTCACATTAATCATAATGAGGCACGATTGTTGCTCAGTAGCTCAGTACAAATAACGTGATAAACTTTGACAAAATGTGAATGTGTTATAATAGTGATTTTATAATGCTTAAAAGTATGATATACCTGTACTGTGAAAAGTATATCAGTTGATTGATATGGCAACTATATCAATGAGTAGAATGAGTATAATTATGATTGTAACAGCAGATGGCAGCAGAGGATCCCTTTCATTTTAAATGGTTTTTTCTAACAGTAATCTCCACTAAAGCAACACACACACACACACACACACACACACACACACACACACACACACACACACACAGTCAAATGTTTTCAATGTTATTGGGGATATATTGTGAAATATCTTTTAATCTTTCATTGTTAATTTCATGTGTTTCTTTCTTATATTGGTACTACTGATTGTTATTTGCATCTTTGTTCTTATTTTTAAGAGCAAGTGAAGATTCACAACTCTAGTGATGAAAAGTGTGTAGAAAGTTTGAGACTGACCTGTTAACTTGGGGCTTTTTTTTCCTTTTCTTTTTTTGCATCATCCCGGTTTTACTTCAAATCACTCAATAGCCCAGAAAGAGATGAATGAGATCTTCTACTGTCATGTTCATTTACATTTTTATGCATTTGGCAGATGCTTTTATCCAAAGCGACTTACATTACATTTCAAGGCACACATTTACATTCTTATCAGTTCTTATAAGTCATTTTCAGTTACATAGAAGACAAAATAAATCTCCAAAAGGGTCAAATGAAAAAAAAAAATCACACAGGTTAATAAAATAACATTATACACATTAATTGGAGTGAAAATATAGATATAAAAGCAATAATTACTAAAAAGATTAAATAAGATTATCAGAAGTTAAAGGAAACCTAACTCTCCCATTCAGTTCCAATGGAAAAGGGAAGAGGAGGAGTCAGAACAGGAAGTTCATTCATGACATCACACTGATCAGAGGTGGAGTGTCCGACTTCTGGACACTAGTGTTATATTTCTCCTGTAGAAGGGCTCATTTCCCTGTGATTTCACTAGTTTCTCTATTATAAAGTGAAATGACAAAAAGCTACTTTGATCTTTGAAAGTACAGAATGATTTGATTGTATTTCTATCGGTTCATTAGCAGACACTTAAGTGAACTAGCATGTACACAAGTTTTAAAAATAATCCATAATTAATTGTTTAGTAAAATTCCTTTTCTTATTAAATTACTGAAACAAACCCTTAAACATTTAATTAGCATATAGGCCTATCTTAGAATGACTATTTGCTCTGATAGTGCCAGACCAAAAGCTTAATCTGCAGACATATTAATAGAAACCATTCACTGCATAGTTTCATATCAGATACGTGTGAGCTTGTCTAATCACTCTTCTCTAGGCTGTTGAATGTCTCTGTAGTTCAGAGTCAGGCTCACGGGGGAATGATTAGGCTGAACTGTTATTAATTGACCATACAGATCTTTATAAGACAGATCTATATCACTGAGTATTTCACAACTTTCGACACATCTCACCTCATCCTCCAACATGAAAATATAGTCTAATCTGGACTTTGTTCCAGTTTGATGCTTGCGTGTGTATTTTTGCTCTATAGGATGCAGTTCTCTTCAGACATTAGACATATCATGTCATCCAAGAACTCTTTCACTTTTTCTCTCTGTGGTTTAGCTGTGTTCACATCCAGTTCAGGGTCAAGTGTAGTGTTAAAGTGTTGTCTTCCACCAATCACAGGCCTGCCTTTAAAATCCTCTATCCCTTCTGTTGAGAAGCTGTAGATAATCTTCAACACAAGATTACCCATTAGATTACCAGAACCACGATAGTACACACTGACAAACGTGTACTTCTGCCCATCAATCTCAACATGAACCCAAGCATATTCTCCACCCTCACTAGACGATTCCAGAAGTTTGTGTGGTTTATTGACAATAATGGCGACTCCTTTGCTGCTTGAGCTGAAGCACGTCATGTACATCGTCGCACCCCTCATCTCCTTCTCTTCCTTCTCCTTCTTCTTCTTCTTCTTCTCCTCCTCCTTCTTCTTCTCCTTCTCCTCCTTTTTCTTCTCCTTCTCCTCCTTTTTCTTCTTCTCCTCCTCCTTCTTCTTCTTCTCCTCCTCCTTCCTCTTCTCCTCATCCTCATCCTCCTCCTCAATCTCCACCTTAATCTTCTCCCCCCCTCCTCCCCCTCTTCCTCCTCCCCCTCTTCCTCCTCCCCCTCTTCCTCCTCCCCCTCTTCCTCCTCCCCCTCTTCCTCCTTCTCCTCCTCCTCTTCCCCCTTCTCCTCTTCCTCGTCCTCCTCTTCTTCTCTCCTCCTCCTCCTCTTCCTCCTCCTTCTTCTTCTCCTTCTCTTCCTCCTCCTCCTTCTTCTTCTTCTTCTCCTCCTCCTTCTTCTTCTCCTTCTCCTCCTTTTTCTTCTTCTCCTCCTCCTTCTTCTTCTTCTCCTCCTCCTTCCTCTTCTCCTCATCCTCATCCTCCTCCTCAATCTCCACCTTAATCTTCTCCCCCCCTCCTCCCCCTCTTCCTCCTCCCCCTCTTCCTCCTCCCCCTCTTCCTCCTTCTCCTCCTCCTCTTCCTCCTTCTCCTCTTCCTCGTCCTCCTCTTCTTCTCTCCTCCTCCTCTTCCTCCTCTTCCTCCTCCTCTTCCTCCTCCTCCTCTTCCTCCTCCTCCTCCTCTTTATCCTCCTCTTCCTCCTCCTCTTTATCCTCCTCCTCTTCCTCCTCTTTATCCTCCTCCTCCTTCTCCTCCTCTTCCTCCTTCTCCTCCTCCTCCTCTTCATCCTCCTTCTCCTTCTCCTCCTCTTCCTCCTTCTCCTCCTCCTCCTCCTCTTCATCCTCCTTCTCCTCCTCTTCCTCCTTCTCCTCCTCCTCCTCCTCTTCATCCTCCTTCTCCTTCTCCTCCTCTTCTCCTTCTTCTCCTCCTCCTCCTCCTCTTCTTCCTCCTCCTTCTCGTTTTTCTTGATTGTCTTTCAGTTTTACTAGGTCATATTTCTTTGATAAGAACTTATTGATTTGTCCACCTTTCTTATAGTCCTTTTTACCAATGTTAGTCTTTTGCAGAAGCACAATATCATATTGGTCAAAGTTCTCCAGTAGTGCAGTTTTACGCTTATCCTTAAGTTTTGCTTTCAGGCCATTAATATTCCAGGAGAGAACTCTGATTCCAGCACTTTCTGGTACAGACGCCATTATGAGGAAGATGTTTTTATGTTGTTTGTGAAGTTTACTGTAAACACACACACACACACAAATTGTATATATATTTTGGTAACACTTTACAATAAGGTTCATTAGTCAACATTACTTAATGTATTTAGGTTACTATCATGAACTAACAATGATCAATACATTTGTTTCTGTATTTATTAATCTTTGTTAATGTTAGTTAATAAAAATACAGCTGTTGATTATTAGTTCATGTTAGTTCACAGTGCATCAACTATCGTTAATAAATACAACCTTTGATTTTAATAATGAATAAGTAAATGTTCAAATTAATAATAACTAAGATTAATAAATGCTGAAGAATTCGGTAACACTTTATAATAACTGCATGCTATGAATCATTAGTAAATTGTTAATTCATCATTTAACAACCCTAACCTTCTTTGAAGGATTCGACAAAGGCAAAACTGATAAAAAAGTATCTCTAACAAATTCAACTAAATGCTGAACCAAAGAAACTTCTTTCAAAAAGACAACAAATGCCTTGTTCATCCTTGATGTAGACACAATATTACAAGCCCCAACTTCACTGCTGATCGCAACTAGACAATCCTCAACTGTAATGGACTCATCAGGTAAACATTTGCAGGTTAAAAGAGCACAACCATCTGAATTTGTCCCCATTTTCCACCCTTAGGTGAAGAAAACGGCGACAAACAATATATACTAAACAAAACAAAAAAAGAAAAAGGAAAGGGAAAAAAAAGTACCAACTCACTCACACACGCTGCAACTCGCTCAGACGCTCACACACTCCTCAGACACACCCGCACATGCGCACACGCACACACAGAGAGAGAGAGAGAGAGAAAGAGAGAGAGTCTATGTGTGTTTGGTTTTTACAGTAGACTGTAAGAGTCTTTGAAATAATAAAAGTAGTCTAGTAGTTTAGTAGTTTAGTAGTAGTTTAGTGAACTGATGTGGTAATGTGCTCAAGACCTGGAACAGCTTCATTTCTATGCAGTTACTCAATAAGTAATATTCTATTATGAAAATAATTAAAAATACAACAGCACAACCATGTTAAAATCTATAACAATAACAAACACTTATCTAAATGTTTCTTTATATCACTGTAGACCTCATGACAGCTGACCATATGAAGTTCACTAACTCAAAGTCATTAAAGACACACATACCTTGATGTTTTTCCTGGCGTGAGAACAGTGTGATGAGCATGAATACACACACATCTGAACACAACACAGGTTATATATGATGTTCTGGGTGTGGCGAGCCTGTCGTGTTATTCATGCCACGGTTACAAATATGCTCTTCACAATTCTTTCATTACTGCTGATGGGCCCCATTGCTGATCAGGTTGAGCCGGGTCAGGCACCTGATCATCTGATCTGTTGCTTTCTTTGTTTCCTCATGATTCACACGTAACCATAACATCTATAATCTATGATCTTCAGTCAGTAGCAGATGAATGTAGATTTGTTGTCTCTAATATGTTGTCATTGAATGAAAGGACGGATGAGTTTCATTCAAACTGGCTAAAACTGCTTTCTCAACCAAATAGTCCAAATCGTCTTTTAAATCATTTTTTGAAAATCATGACTTTTCGTGTTGTTCAGTGCATCTTTAGTCATTTCTCATGTAATAGAACAGAACTTCTACAATTTTCTAACTTTTTTCTAACATTTTATTTACAAATTGCAATTTAATGTAATTACAAGCCATTTAAATTTAGTGTAACTATTTCAATTACTTTATTAAAGTAACATAAGTGATTAGATTTGATTACTTCTCTAATTTCCAGCACTGGTACATGTTTGTGTCACTCTCAGACAGATTGTGGAATAAAGAGCCGATCAAAAGCATCAGACTCCTCAACACTGTGTGAATATGACCATGAAGAGGTGGATTTACCTCTTATTGTTTTCTATAATGAATTGGAAATCATAGTTTTGTAAATCAGTGTGTGTATTCTGTTATTTCAGTTGCAGGCGATGTCAAGTCAAGTCACCTTTATTTATATAGCGCTTTTTACAATACAGATTGTATCAAAGCAGCTTCACATTGATAACATGAAAATAATACAACAAAGTTTGTTTCTAGAAGAAAATTGCATCATTGTCCACCCATAATAAGGCAGATCAATAATATCGTTGAATATTAAATGTCCCCAACTAAGCAAGCCAAAGCTCAGTCGGGGGCCAGTTCTCCTCTGGCCAACAAGCAAACAGTGTATAATTATGATCCAGGCAGCATTACAGGTCAGAAGTCAGATTGGTCGTGTCGATGAGGCCTTCACAGGGCTGATGAGGCTGGCACTTCAGGATGTGTCATGGTGAGGTCCAGGTGCAGATCCACCATCTGATCTGGATACGGCCGGGGTCCACCTCACTTCAGGAAACAAGGAGAGACTAGTTGACACTTCAGCACTGCGGTGTCGTCGCATCCAGGCGCAGGTCCTTCATCAGATCTGGATACGGCCGGGGTCCACCTCACTTCAGTAAGTGAGGTGTGTGTGTGTTTATGTGTGTGTTTAGTTTCTGAAAGGCGACCACTGGCGGAGGTAGGACTCTTGGTCTAAGCTTGTCCACCCCTCTCACAACTGCTGTTTCTGTCTCTTTTTTTATTGACAAAAAATTGGTTTTTTAAAACGCTGAACTGTCTCTTTAAGACCACAAAAAACGTGAGACTCTTCAGACGCACACTCCGACTTCACCTCAGCACCAGCGCAAGTCAAACGAGTGCCGAATGAGCTTCAGCAGAACATCTGACAGTGATGTGCACACAGTAAATATAGAGTCAATCTTTCTCAACTGGCGGGTTGCAAGACCGTTTTGAGTAAGTCGAATAGTGTGCAGTCAACAACAGATGTAATTCTCCTTTTTTCTGATGGTACTTTTATTTAAGAAAATGTGTGTGAAAGCGTGTGACACGTCAATTAACTCATGTAAGAATCAAAAAGGCGATTAAAGCTGTCAAAACTGCATGTATTTGCTATACAGTACTGTGCAAAAGTCTTAGGTATGTTAATACTCTCCCCCCCCCCAAAAAAATGGTTTTAAGTCAGTTATTTATATCTTTTGCTGTAGTGTGTCAGTAGGAAATATCAGTTTACATTTCCAAACATTCTTTTTGCCATTAATTGTAATAATGACAGCAGCCGGTCTGATCTGATCTCACCATCATCTAGTCCGTCTGTGATTACATGAAGAAACAGAAGAAACTGAGACAGACTAAATCCAGAAGAACTGCGGGAACGTCTCCGAGACGCCTGAGGAACCCTTCCTGCAAAGCTACTGTGAAAAGCACTGGCACTTGTGTTAAAATTCTGTAAAGTGAGAATGCTTTCAAAAATAAAATCACAAATTGAATTTATTTATGTATTTATTTATTTTATTAACTAATTCAAATCAATATATGTGTAACGACCCTTTGCGTTTAAAACGGCTTTTGTCCAGGTACACATAGTTTCTCAGGGAGCTTTGCAGGAAGGTTTCTTCAAGCGTCTCTGAGACGTTCCCGCAGTTCTTCTGGATTTAGTCTGTCTCAGTTTCTTCTGTTTCTTCTGTTTTTGACCCCAGTCAGGAACGCAGTAACAGTGTGAACACATCGAAGCTAGCTTACAGAGAATGAACAAGTACTTGTTTTGTAATGAATTAATTACTAACACTTTACAATAAGGTTCATTAGTTAACATTAATGTATTAACTAACCATGAGCAATACATTTGTCAGATTATTTATTAATCTTTGTTAATGTTAGTTAACTTAAAGTAACAACATGTAGCTTTTCAACCTTCATAATATATTTCCAAGACCCTTGTGATAGTACATCGACTTACAATAGGTTGAATGAGACGTCTGCCAGAGCCTGACGGGGTCTGTATCGCTTTTACTGGCACTATGTAACTTCGCGGTGCGGGTAGTAACCAGCGCTCAAAAAGAACTACAAAATTCGACTGCTTTACGGCATACGTCACTTCGCCCACCACTTCCTCAAATGTGGCCAACCAGCGCGTTTGTTTTCGTGCGTCTGTTTTCGTCATGGCTGAAGCAGCAGCGAAACGTAAGAAGTCCAAGGTTTTGTCGGAGTAGAGTCGGAAGAGGAAAAGGGAGAGTGATAAACTGAAAGGCAGGACGAGGATCAATATGGGTCGAGCGTTTGCTCGCTGGCGTGAGCTTATGGAGGAGGAGTGTTACCAGACCGATGCTGACTTGGCCGTCATGCTGTTGAACTAGTAAGTAACTGTAAATTGCTTGCATACTATCTTTAGTTTTTCTAATCTGTTGTCTGCCTGGCTACGGAAACTATCTGGTCCTCCATTTATTTATCTTCATGAATCAGCTAGTAGATGAGCGAATTATCAATCTGGTAGCTAGTAAACACTAACATGCGTTAGTTTTAGATGGTTAGGATGCTATCGCTATTATTCTCGTTCAGATTTGAGCATTGTAATCGACATGCAAATCGCAAATGTTTGAGTTAAAATGTTTAGTCTACTAAATATGTATAAATTATAAAAGGAGGAAGATTAATAATATTATCATTGCCCATAGGAAAAAAAAACCTACATGCTTCATATACAGTAACCGTAAATCATTTTACGACAGCGGTAATGGACAATTCCGCTTCCAACCTGTAGGGCGACCGCAGAGGAAAAGTTCCATGTTGTTGCTTTAAAGCTGTTCATTGTTTGTTCACGTTAGTTCACAGTGCGTTAACTAATGTTAACAAGTTTTTAATAAAGTATTAGTAAATGTTGAAATTAACAAAGATTAATACCATACCATACCATACCAACTTTATTTGTTAAGCACTTTACAACAACCAAGGTTGACCAAAGTGCTGTACAGAAGATATAAACATAAACACATGTACAATTAATAACCACACAATAAAAAACATTCACAGTAACAAATTAAAACAAGTAAATGAAGTCGACATCTTACTAGGTGTCAAAAGCCAAAGAGAGAAGATGAGTTTTAAGAAGGGTTTTAAAAACAGATAAAGAAGAGGCCTGCTTAACATACAAAGGCAGATCATTCCATAGTTTAGGGGCAGACACAGCAAGCTTACGCTTAGTTTTAGGCACAGTCGGGAGCAGCTGATCATATGACCTGAGAGCGCGGACGGGTTTATAAGAGTGTAGAAGCTCAGATAGGTATGGCGGGGCAAGACCATTTAGTGATTTAAAAGCAAATAACAGAATTTTAAAATGGATCCTAAATTGAATAGGCAGCCAGTGTAATGAAGCTAAAATAGGGGAAATGTGCTCATGTTTACGTTTTTCCACGTTAAAAGACGTGCTGCTGCATTTTGTATCATCTGGAGACGGGTGATGGAGGACCCACTAACCCCCACATATAGTGAATTACAGTAGTCCAAATGGAAGAAGCTTGATTTGACAACAGCTTTGATCTGACTGTCAAATTTAAGCTCAGGGTCCACTTTAACTCCTAGGTTTGTAATGCTAGGTGTAATATAGGGTGCCAAGGAGCCCAGATCTACAGGCGGGGTCCCAGTGGTGCCTCCAAAAACCATCACTTCTGTTTTTTTATCATTAAAATTTTAAAAGTTCATAGCCATCCAGGCCTTTATGTCGTCGAGACAATTGAGTAGTTGTCCAACAGAGTTATCATTTTTCTTTTTAAGAGGTACATAAATCTGACTGTCATCTGCATAACAGTGGAATGAAAGGCCATATTTTCTAAGTATGGAATCAAGTGGAAGCAAATACAGAGAGAAAAGTAGAGGGCCGAGGACTGAGCCCTGGGGTATAATAAATGCTGTAGAAGTGCAGTTCATATTAACTAATGAAACCTTAGTGTAAAGAGTTACAAATTAATTTTCTCATACAATCTGTGTGGAGTCTCACTTCCAACTAAATGTCTCCCGACGCATGTGGCAGGGACTGAGGACCATCTGCACCTTCGGAACCAATTCCTCCACAGAGGTGAGAGCAGATCCGTCGCTGGCTGACGAGTTAAACTCTTTCTTTGCTCGCTTTGCAATCGCGGCAGCGCAACTCTGCCTCTCGGCGCGCGAGAAAGTAGCGGACAGAGCGGCGACCCTGCAATCAATTTGTCGGAGGACGAGGTTAGGCGGGCGCTAAAGCAAGTGAATGTCAGGAAAGCAGCCGGACCTGATGGCATCTCTGGTCTCGTTCTGAGGTGCTGTGCTGACCAGCTCGCTGGATTGTTTACATCTATCTTCAACGAGTCCCTTGCTACCTCCGTGGTCCCCTCATCTTTAAAAAAATCTGTCATCATTCCTGTGCCGAAGAACAATAAACCCTCATGCCTGAATGACTATCGTCCAGTTGCCCTCACATCTACAGTCATGAAGGTATTTGAGAGACTGGTAAAAAACAACATCTGCTCCTTCATACCTGATACACTGGACCCTCTTCAGTTTGCCTATCGGCCAAACAGATCTACTGAGGACGCTATCTCTCATGTCCTACACTCCTCCCTCACCCACATTGACAGTAAATATGGAAACTATGTAAGGCTGCTTTTCATCGACTACAGCTCAGCCTTTAACACTATAATTCCCAGCAAATTAACTTCCAAACTCCTAAATCTGGGTCTGAATTCTTCACTCTGCAAGTGGATTCAGGACTTTCTTTCATACAGACCCCAGGTAGTGAAAGTAGGCCGGTTCACCTCCGACTCCATCACCCTGAGCATAGGAGCACCACAGGGCTGCGTTCTGAGTCCCCTAATTTACTCTCTCTACACACATGATTGTGTGGCTTCTCACAGCTCCACTTCTATTGTCAAATTTGCTGACGATACAGTGGTTCTGGGCCTTATCTCCAACAACAACAAGACTGCATACATGGAGGAGGTTGAGAAATTAACATCTTGGTGCAAGGACAACTGTCTCTCTCTGAATGTGACCAAAACCAAAGAGCTGATTGTGGACTTCAGAAAGAGACAGCAGGCCTTTACTCCTCTTATGATCAGTGGGACACCTGTGGAGAAGGTGAGCAGCTACAAGTACCTCGGTGTGAACATCTCTGAGGATCTTACTTGGACCTCTCACATCCATACACAGGTGAAGAAAGCAAGGCAAAGACTATACCATCTGCGACAGCTGAGAAAATTCAGGGTATCACCAACGATCCTAAAAACTTTCTATTCAGGGGCCATAGAAAGCGTTTTAGCTCAATGTATCACAGTGTGGTATGGGAATAGCTCTAGTCACGACTGCAAAGCACTTCAGAGAGTTGTGCGCTTAGCTGAGCGCATCACTGGGTCTTCTCTTCCACCCCTGCAAGACATTTACCACAAACGCTGCAAGAGTAGAGCCAACAAAACGATTAAAGACTTCAACCACCCACATAACTGTCTGTTCAACTTGCTACCATCGAGTAAGCGCTACCGCAGTGTGAGGTCTAAAACAGAGAGACTTAGGAGAAGCTTCTTCCCCCAGGCCATTAGGCTCCTAAACTCGCTCTCTTAACATCATCTGTACTCTGGTCATTAATACCTGCACCCAGCACTGACTACTCTTTATTGTAACGCAGCTACAAAACTGCATCCTTTTGCACTTTACATTGCTGCTATGTAACTACCTCGTTACTATTGTCTGCACATTTCTGTAAATATTCTCAGTTTAGCTTACAGATTTTTTTATTATTAGAAATTTTATCTTTATATTGTTTAAATTGTTCATTATTTTTAGATGTTCATTTATCTTGGAGTGGACCCTATTTACATTTCACTATTGGTCGGATATTCTGTATATAACTGTGTATGTGACAAATAAAATATTGAATCTTGAATTGAACCAAATTAATCAAGAGTTGTATTTTGTAGAAAGAGAATCGTCAGACTTTATTCTTATTAATTTTCGTCCGTGCCCTGTCTCTCTGTAGTTTTCATGTTCTGTTGCAGTGAAGTCCTGACTCAGGCCTTGAAGGGGAAATATATCGCCTGTGTTTTATGTTATTATGCTTGAAGAGGTGGTTTATTGTTACGAACTGCTCTGAGACACGAAGGTTGAGGATCCAAATGCAGTATTTATTTTGAAAGGGTAATCCAAAAACATAATCCAGATAACAGGCAAGGGTCATACACAGACAAACTATCCAAACAATAACAGATCAGGACTGAGGCAAAGAGAGAAATCCGAGGAAAGGCAGAGAATCAAGAGAACCAGGACACGGGAGAAACGGGATACAAACACTAAACAAGACTGCGCAGAGAATGAATGAGAAAACCAGGCTTATATAGTGTGAGCTAAACAGGATAATGAGACACAGGTGAAGGTGATAATGGATGATGGTCTGGGCAAAGGATCACTGGTGATCGTCACATTTATGCTAGAGACATGTGACCGTGTTAAAGGAATAATCTCCGGGAGAATTCAACAGCGGCCCCAATCAGAGTTTGACTGCGACCCTCACAGACATTTCTAGAATGATCCACTGTTGATCAGAACCTGCAGACGTGACGTCAGCTGATTATATAGTGTTTCTGTATCCTATAGTCTGAGGCTCGATCCTCTCACTCATCTTCTACTCTGACTTCAGTGAACTCTCTGTCTACTCACTGAACTTCAGCTTTCACTGCTGGTCTTCATATATTAGTGTGTTTATGTGGTGTAACTGTTCTCGACCAACCATTAGTCATGGCCTGCCTCCTCGTTGTTCATAACAACACCATTCAAGACTAAAATATGTGAACAATCTTTTATACATTCCATTTTTGTTCCAGTAGACACACACCTTTCTCCAGTTTAACTTTCATTTCTGCACAAAGTGTCTATTACAGGAAACCTCTTTGACAAAAGCAGGAATAACAGGTTTGTTGTGTGATGGAAAAACAACACTGTGTTGTCAGTTCACATTTTTTATATGTTTTACATGTTAATACTAACCCAGAAACGCAAGTGCAGTTTGCCTTTAGTGTAAAGTTGTTTGTCTTGTTTATAGTGCTGTAGTCGAGACCGAGTCCAACTGAGACAGTGAGGACAGAGACAGAGAGAAGAGAATCCTCTTCAAGACCACTTACTAAACTAATGATCATTTATGTGATGCGAGAGACAGCATCTTCCATTCTAAGATAATCATTTTGCATAATTTGTAATGAACAAAAAGCATGTGCAAAGTACCAACACTGAAAGTTGTACTAAAGTTGTAAACAACTTTACACTAAAGGCAAACTGCACATGTGTGTCTGGGTTAGTATTAACTGTTTTGCATGATAAAACACTATAACTACTGCTAATACTGTACAATGTTATAGGTTTCAATATTATGTTATGCTGTAACTGTAGGGCTGATACATTTTGCCCTTGAATGTCACGGTATCGGGCCTTAACATTATGATCAGCATATTATGAGTCAGGTTTCATATTTAACTCAGGGCCCGTCCACACGGAGACGCGTTTCACTGTATACGTATAAATTTTTTATCGCATTGGCGTTTCGTCCACACGGATCCGGCGTTTTCGGAGACTGAAACCGCTATTTTTTGAAACCGGGTCCCAAGGTGGATAAATCTGAAAACGCCGCCCTTGCGTTTTCGTGTGTACGGCCAATCCGTACATTTTGTGAAACGATGATGTCATCACATCACGTGTCGGCTGCGTCACACGCAACAGCAACAACAATAATGGCGGACTACATGATTGTGTTTGTGCTGCAGAAGCTACTAAGCTTATTAGCTTTATTACAGCAAAATCTATTGCTTCTATGCAATTGTGTTGAGCAACAAGCAACCATGGACAACACCATACGCCACATGCTCTTAGATCCACCGCGGAAGACAACCAGGAGAGCAACCAGGAGAAAATTTTGGATAAGACCAGGTAGAACTAGCAGTTGGTGGGACAACTTTGTCAATGGCGTTGTTGTGGAAGATGAATGGAGGGAGAATTTCCGCATGTCCAAAGCATCTCTCGTCGCCCTGAGCGAGGAGCTCAGTCCGTATATTGAAGGGCAAACAACAAACATGAGGGCACCAATTACTACACTCAAAAGGGTTGCGTTAACTCTGTATTATTTGAGCGACGAGGGACGGCTAAGGAAGACTGCTAACGCCTTCGGCGTGTCGCGACAGGCTGTGTCTGTTGTTGTCAGGCAAACATGCAAAGCGATCGCTGTCCACCTGGGTCCAAAGTACATCAAGTTGCCTTTTACGGAGTCCGAGGCCGAGGATCTGGTTTTGCGTTTCCATCGTGCTCATGGCATGCCACAGTGTTTGGGAGCGGTCGACGGCACACACATAGAAATCAAGCAGCCGTCTGCCAACTCGATGGACTACATCAACAGGAAAGGCAAACATTCTCTCAATGTACAGGCGGTCTGTGATTATAAGTACAGATTTATGGATGTTGTGATAAAGTGGCCCGGGAGTGTACACGATGCAAGGATTTTTGCTAATTCAAAGCTCAACCTGTACTTTAAGACTGGCCAGATCCCTCCTCTGAAAAAACAAATTGTGGACAACGAGGAGGACATACCAATTTATCTTCTTGGTGACCCAGCCTACCCTCTACTGCCTTACTTGATGAAGGAATATGCAAACGGTGGCTCCACACCTCAAGAACAGTACTTTGGGCTAAGTTTGTGTAGGGCACGGATGGTCATTGAGTGTGCTTTTGGTCGTCTCAAAGCCAGATTTGCTGCACTGAAAAGGCCTATGGACATCAACTTGCAGGACCTGCCCTTTGTCATTTACGCCTGCTTTGTTCTCCACAATTTTTGTGAAAACTGTAAGGAGACTGTGGCTGAACACACGGTGTTGGGAACGATGCAAGGTGATAAAGACTTACAGCCTCCTACACAATGCAACAACTACCTCACAGACTGTAATGAGGGAGAAGGAAAGAGAGTGAGGAGAGTACTCACAAAGTACCTTGACCCTTAGAAATACTGGCCATCAAGTTTTTTTTTTTTCTATTTTGTTCAAATTTTAAGTATTTACCTTTGGAAAATGTACTAATGATTATTTTGATAGTGTTGTGTTGAATATGTCTTGTGAAAATAAATGACTGCAAAAATTCCAGAACTTTTTTTTTATTGGAAAATAAATATTTAGGTCAAAGAACCATTTTTAAAAAACAGGTAATATTGAACAGGTATAAAGTGCAACAGTACACAAAAAATAAATATAACTATATAATAAAATAACTATGTACAACATGTCAAATATAACAGGTAAAATTACACAAAACATGTCAAACTATAAAGTGCAACCGTGCACAAACCTGAAGTGCAGTGCAAACAATATAAAAACAAGAATTATATAGTGCAACAGGGCACAAAACACAATAACTATATACAACATGTCAACCACAACAGGTCAAACTGTATAAAGTGCAACCGTGCACAGAAATGAAGTGCAGTGCAAACAATGTAAAATCAAGAATTATATAGTGCAACAGGGCAGTTACTCTGTGTCATCTTGCAGCAGTGCACGTCTGTACGAAAATGATGTTTGCTGATGTGGGGTGACATGTGGTGTAGGTGTATAACATTCAGGGTGGTACTGCCGAGGTTGGTTTGCTGGTTCATCGGTCCGAGGTGTGTGCAGGAAGGCTGGTGTAGTAGGGTGTGGTGCTGTGTTCATGAATGATGGTGGGTGCCCTTGGAATTGACCACTGCTGCTGTGGGGGAGTGTAAATTGCCGTTGGAATAACACTTCCCTCATAAAGGAAAAACCCTCCTGAATGGTGCTGGTAATGTTAGCAATGTTTGTATTTATCTGCAGCATGTTGTCGGAGTTGCGTCTAGAAGAGTCCTCCATCAACTCCAACATCCTCCTCTTTATTTTAAGGTCCTCCTCTGCCGGATCGGTGGGAACCTTCCTCTTCAGCCTGTCTCCTCTATGGCTGTTCAACTTTGCCTTAAATATAGCAGACAAATTTTGCATTATTACTACGCAAAATAAGTTCAGAAAAGCTATGTGAATAATGCACTAAACCAACACACCACCAACACATTATTTTACTTAGTGGGCACCTACACAAAGAACATGCATCTATCCTAACTACACTGAAAAAAAAATAATTAATTGAATTTACTAAATGTTATGGTAAGTGGTTCCACACAATTGATTTTAGCTACATTAAACAAATGCATTAAATTGAACTAAAATTAAAGGAATAGTTCACACCTCAAAGTTGAAAATTGTATCATCATTTACTCACCCTCATGTTGTTTTAAACCTGTATGAATTTCTTACTTCTGCTGAACACAAAGAAAGTTATTTTGAAGAATGTCGGTAACCAGACAGTTGTTGGTGTTGGTACCCAATGACTTCCATAACTGTTTGGTTACCGACATTCTTCAAAATAACTTTCTTTGTGTTCAGCAGAAGTAAGAAATTCATACAGGTTTGAAACAACATGAGGGTGAGTAAATGATGATACAATTTTCAACTTTGAGGTGAACTATTGCTTTAAGTTCCACTCGCTAAGCTTGAAATCATAAACCTGGAGCAAATTTTACCTGGAGCAAATCCCGGCGCTGCTTTACAACCGCAGATGGAAGACAGTCGAGGGATTCAGTGGAGTTTGGAGAATCGGAAGGCAGCTCCACTGTCGATGTCGACGACTCTTCCAGGTCACCCGTCTCGATGCCGGTGTCGATGGAGCGTGTAGCAGGCGACCCACGCCAGATCTCCTCGCAAAGCTCATAAAATATGAGTACAACCCGTCCTTGACCACTTCGACGCCCTGTGTCAACCGCATGCCTGTATTTGCTGCGTATATTTTTCGAACTTTGCGGTGACTTGGGCTTTTGAGACCATGCTAGCATCGTGAGGGAAATCCTTATCGGTTAGCTCCCTCGGATACTGTGCCTGAAACGCGTCCGTTATATCACAATATTTAGAGTGACAGGACTCCCAGTCAACGTTTTCTTGGAGCTTAGTAGACTTGTAGTCGAGTGTGACTCTAAGTAGTAGTTCGACTTCGTCGTCAGTCCATACGAAAGACTCCACTCTTGCTCTTGCTCTTGAAGTTGTTGCGTTCGCCATCTTCGTCTTCTTCTTCTTGGTTCGATTACAGCGCGCAAGGTTATGCGCATGCTCAAAGTCTTCTTCTCCGTGTATAGTGTATATCTGTGGCAAAATTACAGCGCCCCATACTGGTCTGGCATATATATTACACCGTTTTAAGTCCGTTTCAGTGTTTTCGTGTGTACGCAGATATTTCTTGAGACGACGCCGTGTTTACGGAATTTTTTTTTAGAACGAGGAAAAAAAATGATCGGATAGGGAACGCACCGGCTTCGTGTGGACATAGCCTCAATCGCTCAGGTAAAGTCAATGTACGACCCATTGAAAACATGTAAAAAATGTGAACCGACAACACAGTTTTTCGGTCACACAACAAGCCTGTTATTCCTGCTTTTGTCAAAGAGGTTTCCTGTAATAGACACTTTGTGCAGAAATTAAAGTTAAACAGGAGAAATTTGTGTGTAGGGCACAAATCGTCTGTCTCTCTCTCGTCCACTCTCTCCCGCGGCCTCCCGCCGCGGGAGAGAGTGGACGAGAGAGAGACAGACGAGAGAGAGACAGACGAGAGAGGCAGCTGGGCTGTTCACCTCGGCTTCAGATTGGGAGCTTCAAGGCGATCTGGGGTGGCAGCTCAAGTTCCCAGTCCACATCGTGGCAACTGCATTGAGACCTCACATTCTGGGCTGCCGATGGGACATTTTGTGTAACAATGAACAAGCAACACGTGTCACTGAAAAACTGGACATGTTCACCATTCTTATTAGCTCTGTGTATGTGTGTTCTGTTTGCCTTTGGCCATATAACATAGGCTACAACATATTCAAGACTACTAGTCAAGTCAAAATCCCACAGGAGATTACCATTACAATTTTAGTGCAGGATGTGATGCACGTACGGGATATCCTGGCCAGGGGCCGTATTCACAAAGCATTTTATCTTACCACTAGGAGTACTCCTAAATCGCACTAAAAGATTTTAGCTAGGAGTTTTCCCTTTCAGACCTACTCTTAGTAAAGAAAAATGACAACTCCTAAACTAAGAGTGAGTCTCCGTTGCTATGGATGACGTCATTACTCATGCACGAGCTTGACTGAAGTGACCACCTTGATTGGCTGATTGTAACGCGGGAATGATTCCAAACACCTCCCCTATGATGATGAGTGATGAGTGACAGGTCTGAGAATGCGTGCGCTACACAAGTAGTGTGAAGGACGGAAGATGATGACTAACTGAATAAATAGCCTACAGTAAATGAATAAAGAGTAAGGCAAAACAAATAGCCTAGTAGCCTAATGAAACATATGGATTGATGCAATATCTTTGCAACATTATTGAATTAATCTGTCACTATATGCCTCTGCCTACGTTTGCAAAGAGAAGAACATTTTAATTTGATTCACAATGAAACGTTACAATTAGTTAACATGCAATGATAAGCTGTCCCAGGCTTAGGTGCTACTTTTAGGGCTAAAATGCTTCGTGAATTACTCATAGTCAAAAAAATGAGGAGTCCTAAAGTTACGAGTGACACGCCCATTATTTTTAGGAGTTGCTCCTAAATTCGCCAGTTAAGAGCGACTTTTAGCCTTAAAATTCTTTGTGAATACGGCCCCAGAACAAGTGACAGGTTGTAACGGTCACCAGCTGGAGTGCCCTTGAGAGCCACCACAGGGCACTCCACACCAGACTATTGTCACTCTCACAAACTACATTTCCCATAACTCTCTGTCCGGACTCATCATCATTGATTGCATTCACCTGTATCTCATTACCCTGTTAGTCTCAGCCTATTCATACCTTGTACACTCATTCATTCCCTGCGAAGTTTTGTATGTTGTTGCACTGCATTTCTGAGCATTCTCCCTGGTTTCATGTCTCTTGGTTTTTTGGATTTCTTGCCCTGTTCCCTGGATTACTTTTTTGCCTCTGACCCCTGCCTGTTTTGTTTGTTTGTTTGTTTGTTTGTTTCTACAGACTGCCTGCCTGTGTTTGACCTATTGCCTGTTCTTTGGATTACGCCTTAAATAAAAGCTGTGTTTGGCTCTTAACCTTCGTGTCTCTGAGCAGTTTGTGACACAGGCGAAGAAGAGACAGGTACAAGAAAAATACGCACACTTTATACACACACACACACACACACACACACATATATATATATATATGGTCATGTTTTAGTTTAAATTTCCAATAACACTAGCACTCCACTTTACTTAGTGTATGAGGCTGATGGTGGAAGGGAGAGACAGAGAGATATTAGGGAAAATGAAGAGAAGGAAAAGGGAAGTGAGGAGATACAGTTCAAGAGAAAGTCTTTAATTATTTTACACGGCCCCAGCCTAAGGATTTAGACCAATAAATGTAATTTAGGAAAAAATAGGGTTGTTCGTATTTCTAAATTTTATATGGGTGCATTGGACAGCCTGGATGGGCGTAGGATTTCCCGGCCTGAAATTGTATCCCAGTCCGGCCCTGAGGATCAGACTGTGATCCGGACGGGAGAGCCCTGCGGGGCTTGGTAAGCAGCGAGATTCATGAGGATGAGAGAGTTTGGTGGGCTTGTCTGATGTGGAAGAGGTTTGCTGTGTGGGGCAGAAAGGTCCATTATGATGCGTTTTTTGCCTGAGAATTTCCTGGTGGCTATTCCTGTAAGATTTATTCTGAAAAGTTTGTAGGGTGGGGAATGGAAAGGACCGATCACGAAGCCGGAATCGGCTTCTTTTTAATGAGGCCCTCTGCTGAGTCTGGCTGGGCTGAGGCTGACTGTAGATTGTCACAGATTAAACTGGACTTTGGTTGGCTTACCAAGCCTGGATCGACACCTTCTTTCAAACCTGAAACAAGCTAATGTGTAAAGTTTCTGTCCGGATGGTTTTTGTAGGAAATGATGATAGGGGAAGAGAGATACTTTTTGAGATTTTGATTTGCTGAATTTGATGGGCATGAGCTCCGCCACAATAACTGCAAATGTGAAGAAAGCGGCAACGTTGTCTAACACATAACTTTAAAGTAATTAAAGTTGTTACACACTTGATTCCTTGAGTTGAAACTGATGGGCTGAATGCTGCGTTCGCTCCTGGAACGGGGGACGTATGATGTGGACTTGGGCGCTTGCGGTTCTGGAAGGGTTGGGGAATCCGGTGTTTCTTGGGGACAAGATGAAGTTGTGTGAGTAGTCGATCTGCAAACGGCGCAGGAGAGACTTCGACAGCCCAGGAACTCTTTGGTGTAAAGTTCGAGGTCGAGAGCCCCCCAATATGGGCACTGACTCCAGTGAGTGATGCAAGGAGCACAGTTTGCGGGAAAAAGTTTATGGTATGTGTAAAAGTGACAAAAGAGAGGCTGAGTTCAGCTATGATGGAGAGATATTCGTTTAGCTCTTTACGTCTTGTGGAAGAGACGACACATATGACTTCTGTTGATCTGCTGAAAGCTAGTGTGAGTACTCGTTTGGTAGTGGGGATGGAGTCTTTAAGGTGTATGGTTATGGGACCGAATTCGGATTAGAGAGCAAAGTTGAGAAGATACTGGTGGAGGTTCCTGGGCTACTGTACTTCTTGGCTAGAATGAGTTACAGGTGGAAAAGAGTTGAAAATAGGAGGAAAAGAAAAAGATTGCAGTGGCATCCTCAGATGTGAAAGTTGGGCAAGAGAGTGGCTGGAGTGGAGGTGATCTTGCTGAAGTGTCTGCCTCCTGACCAGTGTAGGTTGCAGAGGAATGAGAAATAGGAAGAAAAGAAAAAAGTGGGACTGACTGCGGAGGCATCCTCACACTGTGGTCTTTGCCAGACGGAGAGGGAAAAGGTAGGGGGATGGAATATTAAGCGGAGGCAGTCTCACGCCGGATTATACCGCTTTGTGGGAATTGAGATGAACAGTAGAAACAGAGGGAAAATAAATTGATTGAAAAGGGATTACCTGGAGGATCTGGAGCCTTGACAAGCAGCGTGAGAATTATTTGGAGCGGGATTTGCTGCGGGATTATGTTCGGCGGCCTCTGTTTCTGCCCGAGCCGAGACGGGAGCGGACGTGGAAGAACGAGCGGTCGTTATGAGAGACTATTCTGATGAGGTGAGGAGGAACGAAGGGCCGAGGAGCGTTGAGTAGGGTTTTGTGGTGAAGGTATAGGAGGGCTGGGGGTGTTGTTTGGATACTGGAATTAGCTAGTGAGTGCTTGACAGAGGCTGTTTACGGACCATTTTGAAATAGTGGTCTACAGGGGTCTACAGGTAGGTAGAGATGAAGTCTGAGGAGGAGAAGAAGGAGAACGAGAGACAGAGGAAGCTGACGGTCTTGAAGGAGGAAGAGAATGCGATCTTCTTGACCGCGGCTCGTACGAGTGCTTCAGCTGACGGTGGATAACGATCCGAGGTGAACAACCTGGTCTGGGTGGAGGATGAAGAGCTGCCGTCTCTGGGACGCTGGAGAGTTTGTCATCTGACGGGAATAGCTGGAGCTCCGGAAGATCCCACATGTTTCGGTAATGGAAACTTCCGGATGACGCCAGAACAGCTGATGCCGGAGCAAGGTGAGCGGTTAATTGAGTTAATTGAAAGATTAGATGGGTTCACTCTTCCCGAAATTACCTTGTGAACTTCACATAAAATATGACTCATGTCCTTGCCATTTTTCATTTTCATTTTTCCCATAGTAAAAAAATAATAATATATATATCACATCATTGTTTGCAGGATTTACACAGTATACTCACTGGTCCTTTCATAGCAGCGTCAAATCATTTTTTATTTTTTTATCAGCAATTAATAGCGTTTTAAGACCTTTATGGCATCTGTGCTGTTGGGGTTTATGTCGACCTGAAATGTAGGGCTGACACCTTACAATATGCACGAAATTACACACAGGCTTGATAATACTTGGTACACACTAAGCTTGCTTACACACATGCACACACATTTAGATGTGTGCTTTTGTAGATACAGATATTTTATATAAATGATGGTTAACAAAATGTTTACAGCAAATCTCCTCTGATAACACCATTTTCAGGTTTCACATTAATCATAATGAGGCACAAATGTTGCTCAGTATCAGCCTACAGATAACGTGATAAACTCTGACAAAATGTGAATGTGTTATAATAGTGATTTTATAATGCCTAAAAGTATGATACACTGTGAAAAGTATATCAGTTGATTGATATGGCAACTATATCAATGAGTAGAATGAGTAGAATTATGATTATAACCAGAAGATGGCAGCAGAGGATCACTTTAATTTTAAACGAGTTTTTCTAACAGTAATCTCCACTAAAGCAACACACACACACACACACACACACACACACACACACACACACACACACACACACACACACACACACTCACAGACAAATGTTTTCAATGTTATTGGGGATATATTGTGAAAATATATTTTAATCTTTCATTGTTAATTTCATGTGTTTCTGTCTTATATTGGTACTACTGATTGTTATTTGCATCTTTGTTCTTATTTTTAAGAGCAAGTGAAGATTCACACCTCTAGTGATGAAAAGTGTGTTCAGAGTTTGAGACTGACCTGTTAACCTGGGGCTTCTTTTATCATCCCGGATTTACTCCAAATCACACAATAGCCCAGAAAGAGATGAATGAGATCTTCTACTGTCATTTCATTTACATTTTCATGCATTTGGCAGATGCTTTTATCCAAAGCGACTTACATTGCATTTTAAGGTACACATTTTACATTCTTATCAGTTCTTCATTTCAATTCATTTTCAGTTACATAGAAGACACAAATAAATCTCCAAAAGTGTCAAATGGAAAAAATCACACAGGTTAGTAAAGTAACATTATACACATTAATTGGAGTGAAAATATAGATATAAAAGCAATAATTATTATAAAGATTAAAAAGGATTATCAGAAGTCAAAGGAAACCTAACTCTCCCATTCAGTTCCAGTGAAAAGGGAAGAGGAGGAGTCAGAACAGGAAGTTCATTCATGACATCACACTGATCAGAGGTGGAGTGTCCGACTTCTGGACACTAGTGTTATATTTCTCCTGTAGAAGGGCTCATTTCCTGTGATTTCACTAGTTTCTCTATTATAAAGTGAAATGACAAAAAGCTACTTTGATCTTTGAAAGTACAGAATGATTTGATTATATTTCTATCGATTCATTAGCAGACACTTTAAGTGAACTAGCATGTACACAAGTATTAAAAATAATCCATCATTAATTGTTTAGTAAAATGCCTTTGCTTATTAAATTACTGAAACAAACCCACACAAACCCTTAAACATGTAATTAGCATAATAGGCCTATCTTAGAATGACTATTTGCTCTGACATGTGCCAGACCAACAGCTTAAAGGGATAGTTCGCTTTGAAATTAAATTTTGGTATGTTTTAGCTTACCTCAAGGGCATCAAGATGTAGGTGTCTTTTTTTCTGCAGTAGTTTCAATTTTTATATTTTTAGGTCAAACCGTTCTTGTCTCTCAGTCATATAATGCAGGTCTGTGGTCACTGTCTCAAAGAGCATGCACAGAGAAGTCCACATTAAACAATTCCCCGTCGTCCAAATGAAACAATTCCCCATTGTAAGTACACATTGATGGCCTAAGACACGAAACGAGCGGTTTGTGTGAGAAAACAAACAGTATTTATATTGTTTTTACCTCTTATAAACAGCACACGTCCAAGTGATCTGAGGGCGCGGGCGGGTATAGATACACACTAGATGTCGCCTTAAAGACATTCGTTCCAGTGAACTGCCGTAGCCAAGGCAACATCTAGTGTATATATCTATGCACCAGTCTGCGCACACGTCACACACCAGGATGTGCGCGCGCACTCAGATCACTTGGACATGGCTGTGTATAAGAGGTAAAAACGATATAAATACTGTTCGTTTTCTCACACAAACCGCTCGTTTCGTGTCTTAGGCCATCAATGTGTACTTACGATGGGGAATTGTTTAATTTGGACGATGGGGAATTGTTTAATGTGGACTTCTCTGTGCATGCTCTTTGAGACAGTGACCATAGACTTGCATTAAATGACTGACAGAGAAGAACGGTTTGACCTAAAAATATCAAAATTGAAACTACTGCGGAAACAAAGACACCTACATCTTGGATGCCCTTGAGGTAAGCTAAAACATACCAAAATTTAATTTCAAAGTGAACTATCCCTTTAATTTGCAGACGTATTTATAGTGAGCTTTTCTAATCACTCTTCTCTAGGCTGAATGTCTGTATACTTCAGAGTCAGGCTCACGGGGGAATGATCAGACAGATCTATATCATTGAGTATTTCACAACTTTTGACATATCTCACCTCATTCTCAAACATGAAAATATAGTCTAATCTGGACTGATGATTGTATGTGTATTCACGCTCTCTAGGATTCATTTCTCTCCAGACATCAGACATGTTCGCTTTACTCAAGAACTCTTTCACTCTTTCTCTCCGTGCATCGTGGTCTCGGTTTTCTTTCTTTACATCCAGTTTGGGGTTAAGTGTCGTGTTAAAGTCTCCACCAATCACAAGCCTGTTTTTAAAAGCCTTTGACCCTTCTGTTGAAATCTCCGACATGAGATTACCGATCTGACCGTCGGCCCCAGGATGATAGTACACACTGACAAACGTGTACTTCAGCTTATCAATCTCAACATGAACCCAAGCATAAAACCCTCCCTCACTAAACCATGTCCGACGTTTGTGTGGTCTATTGACAAGAATGGCGACTCCTTTGCTGCGTGAGCTGAAGTACGTCATGTACATCGTCTTCTGCTTGTCTTCTTCTCCCTCATCTTCGTCTCCACCTTCTACTTCTCCTCCTTCTTCTTCTCCCTCATCTTCCCTGGTCAGTGTCTGACCTTCCAGTTTTACTAGGGCATATTTATTTGATAAGGCCTTAGTGATGATTTCCCAGTTTTTATTATAATCTTTATCATCTTTCATTTCACCAATTTTAGTCTCTTGCAGAAGCACAATATCATATTGGTCAAAGATCTTCAGTAGTTTAGTTTTACGCTCCTCCTTCTTGAGCTGCTTCGTCTCAAGTTTTGCTTTCAGGCCATTAATATTCCAGGTGAGAACTGTGATTTCAGCACTCTCTGCCATTATGAGGAAGATGTGTTGATGTTGTTTGTGAAGTTTACTGTAAACACACACACACACACACACACACACACACACACACACACACACACACACACACACACACACACACACACACACACACACTCTCTCTCAATTTATTTAATTGCTAACACTTTACAATAAGGTTCATTAGTTAACATTAATGTATTAACTAGCATGAACATTACATTTGTTACTGTATTTATTAATCTTTGTTAATGTTAGTTAATATAAATCCAGCTGTTCATTGTTTGTTCATGTTAGTTCACAGTGTATTAACTAATGCTAACAAATACAACCTTTTAATAACATATTAGTAAATGTTTAAATTAATATTAACTAATATAAATAAATGCAGTAGAAGTATTGTTTATTCTTAGTTCATGTTAACTAATGAACCTTATTGTAAAGTGTTACCAATATAATTTTAGTAAGTGAGCTGAGATTCAACACTAACTTTTATTCAGATTTTTATTCAGATTAACTAACATTAATTTCTCACTGTCAATTCAGATTCTTGCTTCTGATTTGGTGCACTAAACTAAACTAAACTGAACTGAACTAAAATGTGTACAATTCAAACTGAGAGAGAGAGAGAGAGAGAGAGAGAGAGAGAGAGAGAGAGAGAGAGAGAGAGAGAGAGAGAGAGAGAGAGCATGGGTTATTAAAGTAATTTTTCATATGCTTGTTGAGTGTCTATGTGTTTATTGTTTTTACTGTGAGCGTCTTTGAAATAACAGAAGTAGTTTAGTAGTTTAGTGAACTGATGTGGTAATGTTCTCAAGACCTGGAATTACTTAATAAGCCATATTCTATTATGAAGATAATTAAAGATACAACAGCTCAACCATGTTAAAAGCTGTAACAATAACAAACACTTACTCAAATGTTTCTTTATATCACTGTAGACCTCATGACAGCTGACCATATGAAGTTCACTAACTCAAAGTCATTAAAGACACACATACCTTGATGTTTTTCCTGGCGTGAGAACAGTGTGATGAGCACGAATACACACACATCTGAACACAACACAGGTTATATATGAAGTTCTGGGAGTGGCGAGTCTGTCGTGTTCATTCATACAAATATGCTCTTTACAATTCGTTCATTACTGCTGATGCGCCACCATTGTTGCTCATCAGGTTGAGCCAGGTCAGGCATCTGATCATCTGATCTGTGGCTTTCTTTGTTTCCTCATGATTCTCACACAATCATAGCATCTATAATCTATGATCTTCAGTCAGCAGCAGCTGATGCATTTGTTTGGTGTACATATGTTATCACGTCATCATTATAGAAAATTATAGATTTTTCTTTTATGCCAAAAATCATTAGGATATTAAGTAAATGTAACCGAATGAATGAACGAATAAGATGAGTGGGGATGATAGACATTAGTGAGCACCATCAGCAAGGAATTCTGCCTATTTAAGACCTGGTTGGCTGTAGCCTGGGATGAGTCACGTCCGGCTCCTCCCCTTCCGTTGTTGACGGTAACTGACATAGATATCATATAAAGGCTAGATGTCTTAAGGCGGAGTCACTTCCGGCATCATTGGCGGCCATCTTACCACAGGGCTCTGTGAATTAAAGGGATAGTTCACTTTGAAATAAATTTTTGATATGTTATAGCTTACCTCAAGGGCATCCAAGATGTAGGTGTCTTTGTTATTTTTAGGTCAAACCGTTCTTGTCTGTCAGTCATATAATGCAGGTCTGTGGTCACCGTCTCAAAACACAAGCACAGAGTCCAAATTAAAACAATTCCCCATCGTCCAAATGAAACAATTCCCCATCATAAGTACACATTGATGGCCTAAGACACGAAACGAGCGGTTTGTGTGAGAAAACGAACAGTATTTATATCGTTTTTAGCTCTTGAAAACAGCACACGTCCAAATGGTCTGACGGCGCGGGCGGGTATAGATGTATACTTAGATGTCGCCTTGGCTACGGTTTCGTTCCAATGAACTGCAGTAGCGAAGGCGACATCTAGTGTATACATCTATACCCGCATAGATATATACACTAGATGTCGCTTTGCTACGGTTTCGTTCCAATGAACTGCAGTAGCCAAGGCGACATCTATGTATACATCTATACCCGCCCGCGCCGTCAGACCATTTGGACGTGTGCTGTTTTCAAGAGCTAAAAACGATATAAATACTGTTCGTTTTCTCACACAAACCGCTCGTTTCGTGTCTTAGGCCATCAATGTGTACTTTCATTGTTTCATTTGGACGATGGGGAATTGTTTTAATATGGACTCTGTGCTTGTGTTTTGAGACGGTGACCACAGACCTGCATTATATGACTGACAGACAAGAACGGTTTGACCTAAAAATATCAAAATGGAAACTACTGCGGAAACAAAGACACCTACATCTTGGATGCCCTTGAGGTAAGCTAAAACATATCAAAAAATAATTTCAAAGTGAACTATCCCTTTAAGGTGAGTGATCAGCATGCACACAAATCCTCTTATCTCGCTGAAATCTTGACGGATTTACAAACGGTTTGGTTTCTTACAAACGTTATAAACGTGGCTATAATTCTTTCATATGGAAGTCCATTGTTATAATTTTTCATATGTATGCAGTATCATAACTACATCTCTGACGTTTATAACAAGCCAAACCGTTTGAAAATCGGTAGAAAATTGAGCAAGTTATGGTTACTTAGAAGTACATGCACCATGTTACGAGTGAGCGAGCTGCCTGTGGTAAGATGGCCGCTGTGTGCGGACGTCGACCTCCATTGGCCAGCAGCGCGGACGAGACATCTAGCCTTTATTATATGATCTCTATGGTAACTGCTGCCTGTCTTTTCCCCTCCGTTTCCTTCGGCTGTCTCGGTGGGTGGACTCGGGACTGCTCACCTCTCAGTATCCTTGTATTCCAGCTAAACGGCGGCTTATATGAACTCAGAGTATCCGTGCCTGTGAAGTGATAAGCACATTGTGTTAGTGTCAGATGGGGAAATGTAAAGTGGGTGGAGGGATAGTATGGCTCCTTTGTAATGTGGGTGTGTTTTTGATTTTGATTACAGTGAGATCCAGCTTGCAGTGTCTGTGTGTAAAGATATTGAGCACGTGTGATATGTGTTTATAATGAGCACGTGTGTTTGTTTACATTGTTTTATCGGAAGCCTACTGTGGGTGTGGTATGTAATGGACTACTACAGGTGGTCCCCATTGACTGAATAGCTGCCACACCTCCCGATCATAATCATGAACTCACAACGCTATAAAAGTGGACTGAAACTTACCATGGGCGCTGTCCAGACGCTGATCTCCTTTCCCTACGCGGGTGTTCCTCGGCTGGTAACCGGCACGATCGATTGAAGACACGAGTATACAACGCACGACGGAAAGCCGCCAAGCCACGCCGGAGCCTGCCTGCCAAACGACTCGAGGGAGGAGAGAAAGGTTTCATTCCCAGCCCGGACAGGAAAGTAGTTTTTTTCTGCACTGGTCCATGAACGAGAGAAGCTCTGTTACAGTTTTGGTGCGAAGACGTTACTTCCGGAATTTCCCGTTCTGACAAGTCTGCACTCGGCCATGCCTCCAAGGAACCCCTGTGCCTCGCGATCGTCACGCCCCCAACCTTTGACTTAAACGGCCAGCGCAAAGAGCAATTTGGACAGCTGCTTTGTTGTTTGGGAACAGATTTTATTTCATTGTAAAAATCGTGTATTTATTCATTGTGGGAAGATCTGCCCTAGCTTTTACTGAGTGAATTATAAATAAATAGTTTTTTTAAGATTTCTCAAATATCTGTCTGGCTCTAGTTCCTGGGATTCCATTAGTGTGTAGAGTGGTAACTCTGACACCTTTAAGTGGCGCAGTCGGCAGGATCCCAGCAACATGAGCCAACAGAATGATGACGGGCAGTCGGGTAGCAATGTAACAGTCCCACCTATGTCGCCGCTAATTATGCCCTGGTTTTTCAGTGCATCCTGGGCCCCTAAATTCACTGGAGAGCGACGTAAGTTTGGAGAATGGCAGACCCAGATGAGAGCCATGCTGTGCGCCCAACCCCTGAATGCCCAACAACAGGTAGACTTTGTCTTGAGCACCCTGGATGGAGAAGTCCGACGGGAAGCAGCCCTCCTACCAGATGTGGATCGTGCTGATGGTGAGAAGATCATAGAGGCCTTAGGAAGGATTTTTGGGGATACAGCCACCCATGCTCAGCGACGTGCAGTGTTCTACAAATGTCACCAGGGTCTAGATGAGGGCGTCAGTCTCTTTGGCTTGAGGCTACGAGAATGCTATGCTAGGTGGCGCGCCACCGAACAGAATGCTGCCACGGATGAAGATGCCCTATTACGCGACCAGTTGGTGCTTGGCCTTCGGACAGGACCAGTACGACAGGAGCTACAGCGACTTCTGCGAAGAGATGAGAGGCTGACGTTTCAGGCTGCCCTGAAAGAAGCTCGTCTATTGGAAAAGGAGTTAGACGGCCTCCCTGCTGAAGCAGAGGCTCACGCTATCTGTACCCAGACAGTTCCTTCTGACGTATGGGGTGGACGTAAGTCCGACCTGGATGACCTCCGAGAGAGCCTGAAGTCCGAGCTGCGGGACGAGCTGGCAGCACAATTAAAGACCCTTAGTAGCAAATTGGTAGAAGAACTGCGGAATCAATCCCCCTATGTGACTCCGGTAATTAGCCAATCAGCCATCCCTGGGACCCGGCAGGCTCCTCCTCCAGTGCGATGTCAACGTCCACCTCCATCCACCATGAATTATCAGTGGGACGTACATGGCCGGCCAATCTGTCTGGATTGTGGCGAAGCAGGTCACATACAAAGATACTGCCCAAGACGAGGACAGCCAAAGGGTTTTTAGCGACCCCCGTCACAGGGGAAGGAGTGGCGGGGGTGAATGCAGCCAAGGGTGGCCCGTCGTCAAAACCTGCCTTAATAGGTACGTGCCCTGGAGTAGAAGTAGAAGTCAATGGTAAACTAATTAAATGTCTTTTGGATACAGGTTCTCAAGTAACCCTCTTCAGCGAGACCCTGTTTAAGAGCCAACTCCAGGAGACCGTCCTTAATACAATAGATGAATCAAACTTGTTGACACTGAAGGCAGCCAATGGACTACAAATCCCTTACATAGGCTACGCCATGATGGACTTTAAGGTAGGAGGGGTATGTATTCCCAACAAGGGTGTGATAATTGTTGAAGATCAGTGTTTGGGCAGTGACAGAGCAGTCTTGGGAATGAATGTGATAACCGAATGCTGGAAAGAACTCATGCAGGGTATCCATCCAGGGGTGGTGGCCTTCCGGGCTGCTGTGGCTCCAACTGAAGGTAATTTATGGGAGAAGGCCTTTGCAGTATGTCAACGAATACAGCTGAAGGGGTCAACAGCATTGGGGCATGAGGTGGCGAAGCTAACTAAGCAGCCGTCTGTTGTTATTCCTCCTCAGACAGAGATGGTGCTGTGGTGTCGAACGAGTGATGAAGTGCCTAGAGACAACTGCACAGTGCTGATTGAACCGTTGGCAGATGAGGAGTCAAGTTGGCGTACAGCACGCACTATTGCTGTAGTACAGGACGGCCACCTGCCTTTGAGGCTCTGCAACCCAACTATGTTCCCCGTAGAGGTCCCCCAGCGTCGGCCACTCGCAGAAGTTACCCCACTGCCACCTGAACATATCGTTGGGCAGAGGGAGCTTATACTGACACCGGGCAGTCCTGGAGTGGTCGAAGTTGGGGTCAGCACTGTCTGTGCCGGTCCCTCCACCTTACCATCTGGCCTTGAACAAGAGGGTGCTGCATTGGACCAGGAACAGCGCCGACGCCTGCAGGAGTTGTTGATGAAATGGCGTTCCATCTTTGCGGAGCATGATGAGGACTTTGGCCACACTAATATCGTGAAACACCAGATCCACACCGGGGCTGCCCCTCCTAGCCGTGAGCGATACAGACCAGTCCCACCCTCGCTGTATCCCGAATTAAAGAGCTTGCTGAGGAACATGCTGGATGGTGGGGTCATCAGGAAGAGTTCTAGCCCGTGGGCTGCCCCAATCGTACTCGTAAAAAAAAAGGATGGGTCTTGGCGATTCTGTGTAGATTACCGGAAGCTGAATTCCGCCACGCATAAAGATGCCTACCCCCTCCCCCGCATCGAGGAGTCTCTGACTAGTCTCAAAGGCGCCCAGTGGTACTCAACATTGGACCTGGCCAGTGGCTATTGGCAAGTCGAGGTGGATGAGCGGGACAGGGAGAAGACTGCCTTCACCACCCCCCTAGGGCTATATGAGTTTGAGCGTATGCCCTTTGGGCTTTGTAATGCGCCAGCAACGTTCCAAAGACTCATGCAGCGCTGTCTTGGTGAATTTCTGAATGAATCACTATTAATATATCTCGATGACGTCATTGTGTATTCATCAAGCTTTAATCAGCACCATCAGGACTTGGACAGAGTGTTTGAGCGACTCAAATGCCATGGCTTAAAACTCCAGCCCAGAAAGTGTCAATTATTTAAGAAACAAGTGACCTATTTGGGACATATAGTAAGCTCAGAAGGGGTAGCCACCGACCCTGAGAAGGCTGCAGTCATCCAGGCATGGACTGCCCCGCAGAATGTCCGCCAGGTCCGGTCCTTTCTTGGGCTGGTGGGGTATTACCGTCGGTATATTCCTGCATTCGCAAAGATTGCTGCCCCTCTCCATGGCCTGCTACGGGGGATGGCAACCACCCACAAGACTGCACCTGTCCATTGGACAATAGAGTGCGAACAGGCGTTCCAACAGCTGAAGGAAGCTCTGGTGAGTCCCCCCATTTTAGCTTATGCTGATTTTAACCTGCCTTTCCGTTTGTACACAGATGCAAGCCTGGAGGGTCTGGGTGCAGTGCTGCCCCAGTTGCAGGACGGAAAAGAACGTGTCATTGCCTATGTCAGTCGAAGTCTCCATCCCACTGAAAGGAATGACCAGAATTATAGCTCGTTTAAGTTGGAACTGCTGGCCCTTAAGTGGGCAATGACTGACAAGTTTAAAGACTATCTATGGGGAATGGAGGTAGAAGTCTTTACTGACAACAATCCACTCGTGCACTTGGAGACAGCAAAACTTGGAGCGGTAGAACAACGGTGGGCAGCCCAGCTAGCCAACTTCAAGTATACAATCCGATACCGTCCGGGGTCTGCTAATCGTAACGCTGACGTCTTATCTAGACTTCCAGGGGAACAACAAGAGGTCATGACCCGGCTGGTGGGAGCAAAGTCCACTGAAGAGGAGGATTGTACGGAGCAACCCGTGTGGTATACTCGCCAACGTGAAGACCCTGACTTAAGTCAGTTGCTCTCCTGGAGCCGGTTGCACCAACAGGGCTTACGTCTGGTCTTAAGGTAAGTAGGTCTTAATTCAGCATTCTAAGTCCAACCTAAAAGTTACGACAGTTGCACCATCCAGGCTTAAATCCTCTTCTCACTAAGACCAGGCGTAAATCTTACGCCTAGTCAGTAGCAGGCGTAAATTCAAAATCTAGGCATATAATAGCGTTAATAGCCGTTATCCGACAGTTAGTGTTTCTATAGTAACCACTTGATAACTCAGCAGTAAAGACATGCGGACTTTTAGACGGGAGAGAGTTTTTTTTATTCGTTTTTTTATTAGTTTTTTTTTTAGTTTTTTTTTTTATTATTAAACAAAAAGCACAAGGGATACATGTATCAATCACAAAAAATTAGACGGGAGAGAGTTATTAGGGACAGAAGCAATCCATTGGACATTTATATTGTTACAATGAGGTTTCGATTCTGTCGGAGAGATAAACAGTTACAGTTTGTGTCGAACCACAACGCAGCATTGACACCAGCAGTACAGCTGTTAATAGCGCTATGTTTTTATGCAAATGGTGCATTTATGCAACACTAAGACCAGGCGTAGTTAAGCCTAGGCTTAAGTTTGGTTGGTGCAACTGACGTTAAGTCAACTCTAAAGACTGGTCTTAACTAAGACCTACTTAGCAGTTAGGACCAGACTTAGTAAAGCCCTGTTGGTGCAACTGGCTCCTGGAAACAACAGGGCCATCCAACACTTGTAGAAGAACAGGTTGGACTGAGTGCGGAACTCCAGCAGTTCTTGCATGAGTGGGACCAGATTGAAGTAGGCCACGATGCCCTGCGGAGAGTAACCAGAACAGAGGGGCCTAAGGGTGAATTCTGCAGCCAGATCCTGGTTCCCAGTGCCCATACGAAAACTCTGTGGCAGGAATACCACACAGAAGGCGGCCATCCTAGTGCGGAAAGAACACTCTCCCTGCTGAAAAAGCGTTTCTTCTGGTATGGGATGAGACGGGACTCAACTGGGTGGGCTGCTGACTGTCCTAGGTGTATAGTGTACAAAGCAGGCCCCGAGATAAGAGCACCCCTGGTGCCCATAGAGACTTCATATCCGTTTCAGATGGTGGGCATTGACTTCTTGTCATTGGGTCGTCCAGGAGATGCATATCCCTATATTCTGGTAATGACCGATTTGTTCTCGAAATATGCCCTTGCAGTGCCCACCAGGGATCAGACCGCCGCCACCACTGCTAAGGCAGTATGGAAGAACCTGTTCCAGGTATATGGGAGCCCGGAGCACATCCTCTCAGACCGTGGAGCGGCCTTTACTTCAGACCTATTTCAGCAGCTCTCTCTCTTGTATGGATGCCGGATGAAGCATACCACGGCATACCACCCGCAGGGTAATGGAGCCTGTGAGAGATTTAACCAGACACTCCTGAAGTAGCTAGGAACCTTAACAGATGAGGCACAGTCCCAGTGGCCATCGAGATTACCTGCCCTCCTTCAGGCGTACAATAATACCCCACATGGCACCACTGGCTTTACTCCTTACTTCGTGGTGTTTGGAAGACACGCAAGGCTCCCAGTAGATTGGATCCACGAGGCCGGGCCTGTGACTAAACGACAGACCCTCAACGGGTGGGTCCAGTCCCATCACCAGGTACTTAACCAGGCATGTAAAGTAGTCCAACAACATACTTGGCAGAGGCAGCAAAGTGAAAAGACCTGTCGGGATCAGAGAGCTAAGGCATTGGACCTCCTGGTTGGGGAGCGCGTCCTCCTCAGGCACTTCCGTCGGCGAGCCTATGGAAAGCTGGCACCTCGATGGCGACCGACACCCTTTGTGGTAGTTTCCCAACTGTGCCCGGGCCGACCGGTATACCTGATTCGTCCAGAAGGTGAGGAAGGTCCTATTCGTACTGCTCATAGGAATAACTTGCGGGTGTGTCCAGTGTCTTTTCCACCGCTGCCAGCCAGTGACCAGGCACGATCCACCCAGGAGGAAGGAATATCCTGGCCACAGGGGGGTGGCAACAACTGTGGATACAGACCCCTGGTATTCTGGAGCACTCGGCCCCCACCAGTACCCGAGGAACCTACTCCAGACCTTCCATCACACTTGGAACCACCTCAAATAGAAGAGATGGAGGCCACTAGTGGTGACCCTGACTCTCAAGGGAGGCCCAGTACAGCCCCACAGGTATATGACGGTCCAACAGAGATGGAATGCTTATTACCAGAAGCCCCTGTAGAAGAGTCCCTAGGGCCACGTCGCTCCCAGCGATCTACACAGGGCACCCGGCCATTGAGGTACCAAGCGGTGACATAGTCGGGACAACTTATGTTAAAGTCGGGGGGTAGCTGTCAGATGGGGAAATGTAAAGTGGGTGGAGGGATAGTATGGCTCCTTTGTAATGTGGGTGTGTTTTTGATTTTGATTACAGTGAGATCCAGCGTGCAGTGTCTGTGTGTAAAGATATTGAGCACGTGTGATATGTGTTTATAATGAGCACGTGTGTTTGTTTACATTGTTTTATCGGAAGCCTACTGTGGGTGTGGTATGTAATGGACTACTACAGGTGGTCCCCATTGCCTGAATAGCTGCCACACCTCCCGATCATAATCATGAACTCACAACGCTATAAAAGTGGACTGAAACTTACCATGGGCGCTGTCCAGACGCTGATCTCCTTTCCCTACGCGGGTGTTCCTCAGCTGGTAACCGGCACGATCGATTGAAGACACGAGTATACAACGCACGACGGAAAGCCGCCAAGCCACGCCGGAGCCTGCCTGCCAGACGATTCGAGGGAGGAGAGAAAGGTTTCATTCCCAGCCCGGACAGGAAAGTAGTTTTTTTCTGCACTGGTCCATGAACGAGAGAAGCTCTGTTACAGTTTTGCTGTGTATTGATTGCCACAATTTGTCTTGTTTGGGTCGGAGGAGCTATACTGCCGGTGGCGAAGACGTTACTTCCGGAATTCCCCGTTCTGACAAGTCTGCACTCGGCCATGCCTCCAGGGAACCCCTGTGCCTCGCGATCGTCACGCCCCCAACCTTTGACTTAAACCGCCAGCGCAAAGAGCAATTTGGACAGCTGCTTTGTTGTTTGGGAACAGATTTTATTTCATTGTAAAAATCGTGTATTTATTCATTGTGGGAAGATCTGCCCTAGCTTTTACTGAGTGAATTATAAATAAATAGTTTTTTTAAGATTTCTCAAATATCTGTCTGGCTCTAGTTCCTGGGATTCCATTAGTGTGTAGAGTGGTAACTCTGACATAAGCACATTGTCTCTTTCCGGATTCTTCCTCTCGTCTGTGGCGTTTTGCTTTTTCAGCTGTCGCTACAGTTAACGTTACAGCCCTGTCGCTTCTCTGCTGCCATACTGCGAGAACATCGTATCTCCCCACTAATAGAGGGGATTGTTGCTGTCTGGTTTGACTGATAGTTTACTGTGTACTGAATTTTGAGGTTGACGCTCACCAGTGTTCATAACAGGAGCATAAATCTATCTGCTTGCTCTATGCGAGCCTGTCTCCCCTGTTGTGTGAATTGAGTTCATTTGTTTTCTTTTGTTTAAATCTCTGTATATCATTGTTATGAGTTTCTGCTTCATGACTACACTGTGATACTATCAAACTGTGGTTGATTGTTATTTTTGAAGTTTGTGTATTAATTTTGATCTATTTTCAGGCGCTGGGGTCCCACGGGTGAAGGATCTCGTGTGGTGGTGGTGCTCCTACGAACGTTTGCCGTGTGACACTTTTGATGTGTTGTGGTGTGATCTGAAGTGCACGGTGATGTGTGTGTGTGTGTGTGTGTGTGTGTGTGTGTGTGTGTTTGCTTTTGGCTAACTAGCTTAGTGATCACTTCTCCTGTGGTGTACCTCAGCCCTGTAAGTCTGTGTATGTGTTTGTGATTTTGAAACTTTTTCAGCCATATACCTCTCTTTCCAGCCTTCAGACACTGTCTTGTAAAATGGTTGCACTTTAATGTGATTTATCTCCTTGCTCTAAATTAAACTTTATATCAATAAAGATTTTGTATTTTTGATACCCACGTTTCTGCCTACCTTTTTAAGAGAGTCTAACCTGTGTGATCTAATAACAATTTAAGTGTCATTCATATTTCCCTGGGCGAAATTCCCAGGGTGGCGTAGTCGAAATTCCTTGTCTAATACCTGTACCACTCTGTCACATAAAGATCATTTTCCATGATTTTCCATGAAGATATTTTGTAAATTTCCTACCGTAAATATATAAAACATGTATTTGTGTGAGTGAATGCAGCACAATCGGCAACATAAATGAACAACTTTAAAGGAGATTTTCTCAATGTTTAGATTTTTTTGCACCCTCAGATTCCAGATTTACAATAGTTGTATCTCGGCCAAATATTGTCCATCCATCCATCTTCTACCGCTTATCCGGGGCCGGGTCGCGGGGGCAGCAGTCTAAGCAGGGATGCCCAGACTTCCCTCTCCCTAGACACTTCCTCCAGCTCTTCCGGGGGGACACCGAGGCGTTCCCAGGCCAGCCGGGAGACATAGTCTCTCCAGCGTGTCCTAGGTCTTCCCCGGGGTCTCCTCCCGGTGGGACATGCCCGGAACACCTTCCCGGGAAGGCGTCCAGGAGGCATCCGGAAAAGATGCCCGAGCCACCTCAACTGACCCCTCTCGATGTGGAGGAGCAGCGGCTCTACTCTGAGCTCCTCCCGAGTGACCGAGCTTCTCACCCTATCTCTAAGGGATCGCCCAGCCACCCTGCGGAGAAAGCTCATTTCGGCCGCTTGTATCTTGTCCTTTCGGTCATGACCCACAGCTCATGACCATAGGTGAGAGTAGGAACGTAGATTGACTGGTAAATCGAGAGCTTCGCCTTGGGGCTCAGCTCCTTCTTCACCACGACAGACCGGTACAGGGACCGCATTACTGCAGAAGCTGCACCGATCCGCCTGTCAATCTCCCGTTCCATCCTTCCCTCACTCGTGAACAAGACCCCAAGATACTTAAACTCCTCCACTTGAGGCAGGAGCTCTCCACCAACCTGAAGCGGGCAAACCACCCTTTTCCGACTGAGAACCATGGCCTCGGATTTGGAGGTGCTGATTTTCATCCCAGCCGCTTCACACTCGGCTGCAAACCGTCCCAGTGCATGCTGGAGGTCCTGGCTTGATGAGGCCAACACGACAACATCATCCGCAAAGAGCAGAGATGAAATCGTGTGGTCCCCAAACCTGACCCCCTCCGGCCCCTGGCTGCGCCTAGAAATTCTGTCCATAAAAATTATGAACAGAACCGGCGACAAAGGGCAGCCCTGCCGGAGTCCAACACGCACCGGGAACAAGTCTGACTTACTGCTGGCAATACGAACCAAGCTCCTGCTCCGGTCGTACAGGGACCGGATAGCCCTTAGCAAAGGGCCCCGGACCCCATACTCCCGGAGCACCCTCCACAGGCCACCGCGAGGGACACAGTCGAATGCCTTCTCCAAATCCACAAAGCACATGTGGATTGGTTGGGCAAACTCCCATGAGCCCTCCAGCACCCTGTAGAGGGTATAGAGCTGGTCCAGTGTTCCACGACCGGGACGAAAACCACACTGTTCCTCCTGAATCCGAGGTTCTACCATCGGCCGGATTCTCCTCTCCAGTACCCTGGCATAGACTTTCCCAGGGAGGCTGAGAAGTGTGATCCCCCTATAGTTGGAGCACACCCTCCGGTCCCCCTTCTTGAAAAGAGGGACCACCACCCCGGTCTGCCAGTCCAAAGGTACTGTCCCCGACCGCCACGCGATGCTGCAGAGGCGTGTCAGCCAAGACAGCCCCACAACATCCAGAGACTTGAGGTACTCAGGGCGGATCTCATCCACCCCCGGTGCCTTGCCACCGAGGAGTTTCTTGACTACCTCGGTGACTTCAGCTTGGGTGATGGACGAGTCCGCCTCCGAGCCCTCAGCCTCTGCTTCCTCAATGGAAGACGTGACGGCGGGATTGAGGAGATCCTCGAAGTATTCCTTCCACCGTCCGGCGATATCCCCAGTCGAGGTCAACAGCTGCCCACCTCCACTGTAAACAGCGTTGGTAGGGCACTGCTTCCCCCTCCTGAGGCGCCGGACGGTTTGCCAGAATCTCTTCGAGGCCGACCGATAGTCCTTCTCCATGGCCTCACCGAACTCCTCCCAGGCCCGAGTTTTTGCCTCCACAACCACCCGGGCTGCAGTCCGCTTGGCCCGTCGGTACCCATCAGCTGCCTCAGGAGTCCCACAAGCCAACCAGGCCCGATAGGACTCCTTCTTCAGCTTGACGGCATCCCTTACTTCCGGTGTCCACCACCGGGTTCGGGGATTGCCGCCTCGACAGGCACCGGAGACCTTACGGCCACAGCTCCGAGTGGCCGCGTTGACAATGGAGGTGGAGAACATGGTCCACTCGGACTCAATATCTCCAGACTCCCTCGGGATCTGGTCGAAGCTCTGCCGGAGGTGGGAGTTGAAGATCTCTCTGACAGGAGATTCGGCCAAACGTTCCCAACAGACCCTCACAGTACGTTTGGGTCTGCCGAGTCTGTCCAGCTTCCTCCCCCGCCATCGGATCCAACTCACCACCAGGTGGTGATCAGTTGACAGCTCCGCCCCTCTCTTCACCCGAGTGTCCAAGACATACGGCCGGAGGTCAGATGAAACGACCACAAAGTCGATCATCGACCTCCGGCCTAGGGTGTCCTGGTGCCATGTGCACTGATGGACACCCTTATGCTTGAACATGGTGTTCGTTATGGACAAGCTGTAACTAGCACAGAAGTCCAATAACAGAACACCACTCGGGTTCAGATCAGGGGGGCCGTTCCTCCCAATTACGCCCCTCCAGGTGTCACTGTCGCTGCCCACGTGGGCGTTGAAGTCCCCCAGTAGAACGACGGAGTCCCCAGTCGGAGCACTTTCCAGCACCCTTCCCAGAGACTCCAAGAAGGCCGGGTACTCTGCACTGCCGTTCGGCCCGTAAGCACAAACGACAGTGAGAGACCTATCTCCGACCCGAAGGCGTAGGGAAGCGACCCTCTCGTTCACCGGGGTGAACTCCAACACATGGCGGCTGAGCTGGGGGGCTATAAGAAAACCCACACCAGCCCGCCGCCTCTCACCATGGGCAACTCCAGAGTGGTGAAGAGTCCATCCTCTCTCGAGGAGTGTGGTTCCAGAGCCCAAGCCGTGCGTAGAGGTGATCCCAACTATCTCTAGTCGGAATCTCTGAACCTCACGCACAACCTCAGGCTCCTTCCCCGCCAGAGAGGTGACATTCCATGTCCCTAGAGCTAGATTCCACGTCCAGGGATCGGGTTGTCTAGGCCCCCGCCTTCGACTGCCACCCGATCCACTTTGCACCGGCCCCTTACGGTCCCTCCTGTAGGTGGTGGGTCCACGGGAGGGCGGCCCCACGTCGCTCCTTCGGGCTGAGCCCGGCCGGACCCCATGGGGGGAGGCCCGACCACCAGGCGCTCGCATACGAGCCCCAACCCCGGGCCTGGCTCCAGGGTGGGGCCCCGGCTGCGCCATACCGGGCGACGTCACGGTCCTCATTTTTTTTGTCATCATAAGGGTTGTTGAACCGCTCTTAGTCTGACCCGTCGCCTAGGACCTGTTTGCCTTGGGAGACCCTACCAGGGGCATATAGCCCCAGACAACATAGCTCCTAGGTTCATTCGGGTACTCAAACCCCTCCACCGCGGTAAGGTGGCAGTTCAAGGAGGGGGAGCAAATATTGTCCTATCCTAACAAACCACACATCAATGGAAAGCTTATTTATTCAACTTTCAGATGATGTATAAATTTCAATGTCAAAAATGTACCCATGTGACTGGTTTTGTGGTCCAGGGTCACACATGTTGTCAAGGACGGATGAGTTTAATTCAAAAACTGCTTTCTCAACCAAATAGTCCAAATAGTCTATTTTTCTTTAGTCTTATTAATGTAATAGTCTTATTTTTGACAATCATGACCTTTCTTGTTAAGTGCATCTTTAGTCATACCCCGTTATCTAACAGAACTTCAATAGGACGTACTGATCTGAGACACGAAGGTTGAGGATCCATATGCAGTATTTATTTTGAAAGGGTAATCCAAAAACATAATCCAGATAACAGGCGATGGTCATACACAGACAAACTATCCAAACAACAATAGATCAGGACTGAGGCGAAGAGAGAAATCCGAGGAAAGGCAGAGAATCAAGACACGGGAGAAACGGGATACAAACACTAAACAAGACTTGGCAGAGAATGAATGAGAAAACCAGGCTTATATAGTGTGAGCTAAACCGGATAATGAGACACAGGTGGAGGTGATAATGAATGATGGTCTGGGCTAGAGTTGGGGTACTCGAACTCGGACTCGGACTCGAGTCCCGTCTCGAGTCCAATTTTTAGTGAACTCGGACTTGTCACGTACTCGGATGAATTTGTACTCGGACTTGACACGGACTCGGACATTTTAGACTCGGAAAATTTGCCGAGTACAGTCGAGTCCGGGCACTGGAGGACACAATATTATTTAAAAACGAAACGAAACTGCTTACATTGTGTTATGTCAGTGTTGAGCATTGAAGCCATTAGCCAATCACAGATATGTATATTAAGCGCATGAACACAGTGGCCAATCAGAGGCGTTTTGAGTCACCATGCGGAGAAGTCGCTCAAAACGTATGTTCAGAATCAGCGCGAGTTTTATCCTTTCGCAAATCTCCTCATAAACAACAAAGTCTTGACGCGATATAAATAAGAGATTCGCTGTGCAGTGCGGACAACTTCAGTGTTTATGACGAGAGTTTCAGTGAGAGTGCAGAACGCGGTAAGTAAGTGATGGCTTAAAGTGAGCGCTATTGACAATCTAAATAATATATTTTTCATGCTTGTAGAGGACTAGTGGTTACGTTCACACTGTAAATTAAAAAGAGTGATAACTGCATTTAAATGTGGGAGAGAATCCGCAGAATTTTAGTCCTGTGAGTCATGAAATTGCGATGATTGACACAGTAACCATAGCAACATGAGAACGTGATAACCATAGCAACATTTTGGCGTCTAATAATGTTAAGATTTTTGTTACATTGATTTAGCCTACACTTTAGTCATAAGTTTACATACACCTTGCAGAATCTCCAAAATGTAATATTTATTATTTTTTAATGAGGATGATCATAAAAACATAGTTTCTATTTATTACTGCCCTGAAAAAACTTTTTCACATAATGGATGTTTAATAGCCTAGTCCACAAGAAAAAATACAAACACAAAATACAAGACAAACTACATAGGCTTGATTTTAATATTGTGTTTCATTACCTGAATGATCCACAAGTATTTTTATTTTTTTTTATTTTTTTTTAATGGTTGTTCCTGAGGAAAAATCCTCCAGCTCCTGCACATTCTTTGCTTTTCCAGCATCTTCTGCATATTTGACTCCTTACTAGCAGTGACTATGATTGTGAGATCCATCTTGTCACACTGAAGACAACTGATGGACTCATACACAACTATTACAAACCCTGCACACATTTAGTGATGCTCAAGAAGGAAGCATTAGGAGCCAGGGGGTGTACATTTTTTAACTGGATCATTGGTGTAAATTGCTCTTATTTTATTTATAAATTCATTAATTAATTTAGTCCTGCCATTTAGAGGCTAAATAAGATATTAGCATGTAAACAAAATAAGATGATCAAAATAAATGAAAATAAAAAAATCAACGTCATCTTGCTCAAAAGTTTACTCCTGGCTCTTAATGCATCGTGTTATATTCTTGAGCATTACCTTGCAGATTCTGAAAGATGTACGATAGGTAAACGTATGACTGTAACTATACATTGGAATCATTTTGTAAGGTTTAACATATTAATTTAAGAGCTCAGTGTTGAGACCTTTCACTGGAATTTGATTGACATGCGATCTGACCAATCATAATGCAGATACCTGCCATTTTTGTCCGACAAACAAACCAAACTGATGTTCATTCATGTTTGATTCGTGCTATAACTAGAAGATATTGTCAGTTCATGTGCTGCTTGAGTTGAGGCCTATATTAAAGCACCACAAAATGGTGTGTATTGTTTTAATTTCATAAAAATTACAAAATTTGAAAGCTGAGAGACTTTATTTCATACCAGAAGTAGCCTTGTCTTGTCTGTTGGCGCATTGTCAGTGTCCTCTTTGCTCCGCAATTTATATATTTCACTGTGTGAGAACATGTGGAGTGAGAGCGGAATGGCTTGTCGGACGTAGCGACAGTAAGAGGGGCGGGTCTTTGTGAAAGGTCAATTTAAAACTATCTAAATCTTTGTGGACTCGGCCGGACTCGACTCGGACTCGGATGTTAAGGACTCGGACTCAAGTGCGACTCGGCCCTCTTTGGACTCGGACTTGGACTCGGACTCGATTGTTAAGGACTTGGACTCGACTTGGACTCGACAATGGTGGACTCGGACCCAACACTAGTCTGGGCAAAGGATTATGGGGAATGGAGTCTGTGGACCGTCCTCTGATGGTCATCCCGGGCACTCTCACTGGTGATCGTCACATTTATATTATTATGAGACACATGTGACCGTGTTAAAGGAATAATCTCCGGGAGAATTCAACAGTGGCCCCAATCAGAGTTTGACTGCGACTCTTAAAGACATTTCTAGAATGATCCACTGTTGATCAGAACCTGTAGACGTGACGTCAGCTGATTATATAGTGTTTCTGTATCCTATAGTCTGAGGCTCGATCCTCTCACTCATCTTCTACTCTGACTTCAGTGAACTCTCTGTCTACTCACTGAACTTCAGCTTTCACTGCTGGTCTTCATATATTAGTGTGTTTATGTGGTGTAACTGTTCTCGACCAACCATTAGTTATGGCCTGCTTCCTCGTTGTTCATAACAACACCATTCAAGACTAAAATATGTGAACATAATCTTTTATACATTCCCTTTTTGTTCCAGTAGACAAGTTGCCCTACACACACATTTCTTTCGTTTAACTTTCATTTCTGCACAAAGTGTCTATTACAGGAAACCTCTTTGACAAAAGCAGGAATAACAGGTTTGTTGTGTGACGGAAAAACAACACTGTGTTGTCAGTTCACATTTTTTACATGTTTTACATGTTAATACTAACCCAGACACGCAAGTGCAGTTTGCCTTTAGTGTAAAGTTGTTTGTCTTGTTTCTAGTGCTGTAGTCGAGACCGAGTCCAACTGAGACAGTGAGGACAGAGACAGAGAGAAGAGAATCCTCTTCAAGATCACTTACTAAACTAATGATCATTTATGTGATGCGAGAGACTCACATCTTCCATTCTAAGATAATCATTTAGCATTATTTGTAATGATTAAAAAGCATGTGCAGAGTACCAACACTGCAGGATCACATTAGGCCATTTTATCTAGTTTAGGTATAGCACTTTCACTAACATCAAATAAACCTGAAGTGCAACTTCACATTATCAGTCTTTTCATTATAGTATCACAATCACATTCTGGGCTGCCGATGGGAAATGTTGTGTAACAAATAACAAGCAACACGTGTCACTGAAAAAATGGACATGTTTCATTCTTGAACTTATTAGCTGTGTATGTGTGTGTGTGCGTGTGTGTGTTCTGTTTGCCTTCGGCCATATTACATACAACATATTCAGGACTACTAGTCAAGTCAAAATCCCACAGGAGATCACCATTACAATTTTAGTGCAGAATGTGATGCACGTATGGGACAGAAGTCCATCGATGCACTTGAGAAATATAAGAGATGAGAGCATTTTGATCCTAGGGTTGCTGGATGTGTCCTCATAAGAAGTCCTCCAGCACTACAGACTCTCTCAGCTGGAGATGCAGGGACTGCAGAAACAAAACATTGACAAAGTTGATTGATTGACAAAACATCTGGTAACTAAACAGAATTCTATTAGGTTTAGTGACAACATGTCACAGTGTTTAGATGGTACAGTGACTGGTAGGCTGCTGTTTTTATTACTGCTTGACACAAATTTCACAATTTCAATTCAATCCTTGTGATTTGATTTTTGGATAAATATTAGGTACAGTCGATACATGTTCATTTTTCTCAAGAATAAAATATCTCACCTAATGATGTAAACATAGAGAGAGCCCTGTCAGCTGGTGTTATTAAAGGTTAAAAATAACAACTCAAATCATAATGCGGTTTTTATTATAATAACAACATTATTTAATGATATAAGTAAAATAAATATAATACATATATGTAATATAGTGCACATATTTAGCAAAATACTCGTCTCTATAGCTATTTTTTTTCTAGCCAACTAACGTGCTATGGTCATTAATGGCTTTCCTGTGGTAAATGTTGTGATATTGTTCTCCAGCTGTTTTATTGACCTCTTTCCGCGGTTGAAAAACACTGATTGATCGATTATGTATGAGGGATAAACATTTCGGTAAGTTGTATCGATACTTGGTTACTTGCGTAACCTCGGTTCTCTCTAGAAGAGGGAACGAGTATTTGCGTAAGCTAGCTTACGCTACGGGAAAAGTCATCTTTTCTCGAGATACTGAAGCCAAAAAATTATCCTTAATTTTTCATAATTTGTCAACGCAGTGCAGCTGGCAGCACAGCAGAGCTAGAGCAGGCAATACTGCGTGCTCATTGGCTGCCGCGCAGCAACTGCTTAAGCCTACCAGTGAGTCCCGCGTGACGTCACGCCCAATCAGGGCGCGCGCGCCCTCGCGCGTCACAGCCCGCCAGAAGGGGCGGCGTCAGAGCGTATATAAACAGGACTCGGAGGCTTAATTCTCTGGTTTCTGTCGAATGAAGCGACGTGAGCTCGGGGCGAGCACGGCAGGGAACGCAAATACTCGTTCCCTCTTCTAGAGAGAACCGAGGTTACGCAAGTAACCAAGTATCGTTCTCTTACGAGAGGTTCTCTCGTATTTGCGTAAGCTAGCTTACGCTACGGGAACCACTTTGTCAACGCCGTGCGCGCCGTACATCCACAACACATTCCCGGAAGTTCGGGAAGCATAGTGGGAAGAATAGGTGGCCAGCAGAGCGGGCCAGCACATGTTTATAAGCACCCGTAGGGAAAAAAGAGAGCGGCACAGCCGGTCTGATATACACTATTCTCACTTCCCCAGTGCAGCTCAACCAGAAGAGCTAAATCGAGTGATTAGCCTGTACGTGTTTGGACAGGACATAACCCGACTAGACTGATAAAAGTTTAGCCTGCAAGGCAGGAACTTCCAGGTTATAAAACCTAACAAATGTAGAGGGGGAGGCCCAGCCTGCCGCCATACAAATGTCATGAATAGAAATTCCTCTGGACCATGCCCACGACGAGGCCATGCCTCTGGTGGAATGAGCCCGTATGCCCAGGGGGCACTGCAGATCTTTGGACGCATAAGCCAACGCTATAGCATCTACTATCCATCTGGATAGAGTCTGTTTCGAGGCGGCGAAACCCTTGGTGCGCCCACCGAACGAAACAAAAAGCTGCTCCGAAAGCCTGAAGGCGGCGGAGCGTGTGACATAATGCCTTAGGGCTCTGACAGGGCAGAGCAGGCTACCATCATCCCCACTGCCTGACGGCATAGCCGAAAGGGAAATAACTTGCGCTCTAAACGGAGTTCCCAACACCTTGGGGACATAACCGTGTTTCGGTTTGAGAATGACTAAGGAGTCATTAGGTCCAAACTCAAGACACGCAGCGCTCACAGAGAGCGCGTGTAAGTCGCCCACGCGTTTAACTGAAGCCAGGGCTAACAGGAAAACGGTTTTGAACGTCAGGTGTTTCAGCTCCGCTGAGTCCAGTGGTTCAAAGGGATGTGCTTTCAGGGCCTCTAGGACCAAAGACAAATCCCAAATGGGTACCGAAGGAGGCCGTGGAGGATTCAACCTCCTGGCTCCTCGGAGAAAACGAGTAATGAGCTCATTTCTTCCAAATGCGCGGCCGCGCGCCGAGTCGGCGAAAGCGGCGATCGCTGCAACATAGACCTTGAGCGTGGAGGGGGACCTGCCCGCGTCCAGCAGCTCTTGGAGGAAGTTCAATACCTGTGGAACGTCACAGGATTGAGCATTCACACTCTTACCCGCACACCATGTGTTAAACACTGACCATTTTGACGCATAGAGCCGCCTCGTCGAGGGTGCTCTGGAATGCGTGATCGTGTTAACTACACTTTCTGGCAGACCAGCGGGTAGCCGTTGATTATCCACGCATGCAGAGACCAGTGCTCTGGATGGGGATGTAGAATCGAGCCTCTGGCTTGAGAGAGAAGGTCTCTCCTCACCGGGATCGGCCACGGGGCTGTTTCTGACAGCGCTGTCAGTTCTGGAAACCAAAACTGATTCTCCCAGCGTGGAGCTATGAGGAGCACTGCACAGCTCGTCTCCCTGATCTTCGCTATCACCTGCGGCAGCATAGAGATCGGGGGAAAGGCATACAGCGGGGCACTGGGCCAAACCTGGGCCATCGCGTCCTCGCTTTTCGAGAAGAACCTCTGGCACTGAGCGTTCTCGCTCGTGGCGAAAAGGTCGACTTCTGCTTTGCCGAAGCGGCGCCACAACATCTGCACTGTCTGTCCGTGTAGAGCCCATTCCCCGGGGGGAACGTTGTCTCTGGACAGCCTGTCTGGTCCGTCGTTCAGGCGGCCGGGCACATGCGCGGCTCTCAGCGAGCGCAATGAGCCCTGAGCCCAGACCAGAAGACGCTCCGTCAGAGCGTATAGCGTTCTGGATCTGGTCCCGCCCTGGCGGTTCACATAAGACACTACTGACGTTTTGTCCGAGCGGACTAACACATGGTGTCCGTGCAGATACGGGAGGAAGTGTTTGAGTGCTTTCTCGACCGCTAGCATCTCCAGACAGTTTATATGAAGGCTTTTTTCCTGGTCTGACCAATGGCCGTAGACCGGTCTGCCCTCGTGAAGCGCTCCCCAACCCGTGTTGGACGCGTCTGTCGAGACTAGCTTGCGATGTGAGATGGCTCCCAGCGTAACTCCCCGTTGGTACCAGTCGGCTGCCAACCAGGGCTGCAGGGCTGCCGTGCAGCCCTGAGTCACACTGATTCGGGTGCAGCCTGAGACCCACGCTCTGCGGGGCACTTTCGAATTCAGCCAGCATTGAAGCGGGCGCATTCGCAGCAAACCGAGCTGCAGGACTGCTGCAGCTGATGCCATATGGCCCAACATTCTCTGAAAGGTTTTCAGGGGAAGAACGCTGCCTTTCTGAAAAGATGCGGCGAGGCGTTGAATACAGCGCGCGCGCTGTGTCGACAGCCTGGCCGTCATAGCCACCGAGTTCAGTTCCAATCCCAGAAAGGATATTGACTGACTGGGTTTTAGCGTGCTCTTGTCCCAGTTCACTGAAAGACCCAGGCTTTCTAGATGACTGAAAAGCGACTTCTTGTGGGAGGCGAGCTCGACCTCCGATTGCGCTAGAAGGAGCCAATCGTCCAGGTAGTTCAAAATTCGCATCCCCTGAGCCCTCAGGGGAGCGAGCGCGGCGTCCATGCACTTCGTAAATGTACGGCGAGAAAATTGGAGCGAGTAACCCCGTATTACAGTGCTCAACACCCAATTCGATACGCCCGGGATAGCTAACCATGCATCCGCACTCATAGCCAGGGGTCGAATGGCCACTGGGTCCCGCCCGTGGCTCTGCGCGGGGCGGGAAACCTGCAGCGGCTGCAGCGCGAGCGCGCTGTCGATGTGGGGGAGCGGGGGCTCGCTGATAGCGATGACCGGCTGAGCGGTGCTCACAGCCGTGGTCTCTACCGTGGTGGTGTTTACAGGCGAGTGTGGGCGCTGAGGCGCGTGACTCTTTGCTATAACACCGCCGATGGCAGGGGGCTTTTTGAGATCTGAACCCTGAGTATGTGAGACAGAGCGGGCAGTGTGCAGGGGTGAACACATTGGCATGGGCACTTTTCCTACACTTAACACTCGAGCGGCGGCTGCACGCTTTATGTGAGTGCGCTCTGTGGGACACACAGGGGAGATCGTGCTTGTGTGTAGACATGAACACTGGGACGTGGGCATATTTGCTACACTCATAACACTGCCGGCGATGGCCGGATAACCAGACATTGAGCTCCTTTTGTGAGATATCTGGGTCGCCGTAAAAACGGCGTTTGTGTGCAGGCGAGCGAGTTGAAGAACTGGCTCGTTGGCTGCTGAAAACACTGCTGCAGTAGCCTTGACAAAGGGGACTGACAGAGGAAGGTGGGTGAGTTTGGACGGTGGTCCGGCCGCGGCGGGACTCAGCCGTCTTTTCCTCCCAGCTCGCGCTAGGAGGGCTTCGCGGTCTCTGGTTTCAGCGCAATCTTAGGCCGGGGACCCCGCGGGGCCGGCGGCCTGCGTCGGCTGGTTGACCGTGATCTAGGGCGATCACGCTGCTGAGACGGCGGCGGGCGAGACGGGCGCTGGGTAGAGCTGCGTGCAGGAGGCTGTTTTTGCGAGCGGCCTGCAGCGGAGCTTGAACGGCGTGGCAGGAACAGATTCATGGCCTCTGACGCTTTCTGGACCTCAGAGAAGCGATCCACTAGGCCACTTACTGCCGGGCCGAAGAGGCCAGTGGGGGAGAGCGGGGCGTTGAGAAAAACGGACCGCTCTGCCTCTCCCATGTCTGCCAGCGTTAGCCACAGGTGGCGCTCTGTAACCGTGAGAGAGGCCATAGAACGCCCGATAGCCTGGGCTGCAGTCTTCGTAGCGCGAAGGGAGAGATCCGTAGCGCTGCGGAGATCTGTGAGCGCGGTCTGGTCCAGGCCCTTTTCATCCAGCTGACGAAGAAGGTCCGCCTGGAAGATTTGGAGCACCGCCATAGTATGCAGGGCCGAAGCGGCTTGACCAGCGGCGGAGAAAGCGCGGCTGACAAGGGCTGAAGTGGTCCTGCAGGCCTTTGACGGGAGGGCACACTTTGAGCGCCATCTCGCGGATGGGGGGCAAAGGTGCGCTGCAACCGCCTGTTCCACTGGAGGGATGTTAACGTATCCCTTCTCGGCGGCACCGTCAACGTGTGACAGGGTCGCAGAGGCAGAAGAGCGGAGTCTGGCCGACACTGGAGCGTCCCACGACTTAGAGAGTTCTGCGTGAAGCTCCGGCAGAAAGGGCGCTGACCTGGACGTTGGCGACTGGCGGCGGCTGGGTAAGAAGAACCCGTCGAGCCTGTTCGGCGCGGGCGCCGCAGGCGGGGACCATTCGAGGCCCAGGTTTTCGACGGCCATAGTGAGGAGGCGGAGAAGCTCGGCGTCCACACTGGGCTGGGTTCTACCAGACTCGCGGGCAGAGGAAGCGGCGGAGCGGTGAGAACCGGACCACCCTTCGCTGTCCGACGCCAGTAAAGAGCAGCTGTCCATCAGCGCGTTGTCATCCGCTTCATCCCCTGAGTCGACGGCATCGCGGGCGGTGGCCGGCGGCTGCGCGTCGGGAAGCGGGGGCGGAGAAGGAGAGAGCGAGGCTCGCGGGAGGGCCTCCGGCGAAAGCCTGGCTCGCGTCTCGGTTTCCGGCGGTCTCTGGGAGCGGCGCTTCTTCTTGCGCGGTCCGGAGACTGAAGCGGGGTCAGCGTTGAACAAGGCGAGTCGAGCCCGAAGGGTCGACATCGGCAGTTCGTCGCAGAGTTCACAGCCGCCTGAAGACAGGGCAACGGCGGCGTGTTCACGTCCCAGGCAGAGAGCGCACAGCAAATGGCGGTCTCTGTCGCTGAGGTAAGAGCGGCATGAGCCGCAGGAAATGTGAGGCATTTTGCAACAAACGCCTCGGCTCTTTTAGCGGTGTCGAGTGAACGACAACACACACACACAAACAGAGCGAGAAAAAGGATATGTGTCGCCGGATAGCTGAGCTGGCACGGCAGGCTGAAGGCGGCGAGAGATCGTCCGGCTTCCTCAGGCGCTGTCCTAAGCTGGCTCGGTGCTGTTCGACGGCGGCGGCTTCTTCTCAGAGGTCAGCGATGCGAGTGCTTCGCTGAAGAGACAGAAATCAGAGAATTAAGCCTCCGAGTCCTGTTTATATACGCTCTGACGCCGCCCCTTCTGGCGGGCTGTGACGCGCGAGGGCGCGCGCGCCCTGATTGGGCGTGACGTCACGCGGGACTCACTGGTAGGCTTAAGCAGTTGCTGCGCGGCAGCCAATGAGCACGCAGTATTGCCTGCTCTAGCTCTGCTGTGCTGCCAGCTGCACTGCGTTGACAAATTATGAAAAATTAAGGATAATTTTTTGGCTTCAGTATCTCGAGAAAAGATGACTTTTCCCGTAGCGTAAGCTAGCTTACGCAAATACGAGAGAACCTCTCGTAAGAGAACTGTATCTTTCAACACACCTATTGTTCATTCATGTTTATTTACTATATTAACTAACTACTAGTAGTAAATAGTAAGAGCTCATGAGCTATATAGTCATTCTATATAGATCTGTGGTCACAACACATTTACTAGCGACCAAAACGGTATTTAATGTTTGAATTTTGTAAGAATATTTGATACGCTGAATATTTCATTCATATCAATAGTAACCTGCTCTCTCTTGTCTGTCGGTGTCAGTGTCCTCTTTGGTTCGCGAATCGCGATTTTTCTCTGCGTGATAGCATATGAAAAGTGGCAGCCCGAACACCAATTTTGATTTCATGGGGACTTTAACCATGATGATATTAGTAAAAAAAAAAAAAAAAAAAAAAAAATCTGGCAAAACAAAACATTGCTACAGTTCTACTATAGTTAAAACCGAAAGTGATCATTCTAAATTAGGCAACAGCTTCAGGACTTTTGTTATGAAAACGCGTTGTTCGTCACTGTGGTGTTGTTGTGCTTCCTCGGGGCTTCCGTAAAAGTAAAGGCGCGAGTTCAGCTTTGTACAGCTCGGTCCTATATTTACCTCATCGGGACGTGAGTAACACACAACAACATACAACAACACACTCGTGAAGCGAAAAGATCATGTTTAAACCCTGACTATCTTTTCTGGTCGCACTTGTCTTTGATCCTCCTGCGGAAGTGAATGTAACGTGTGTTTTGTGCAGGTGTGTGTAATGTGTGTGTTCTGTCCAGAGATGTGTGTGTTCTGCGCAGATGTGTGTTTAATGTGTGTGTTCTATGCAGATGTGTGTGTGTAATGTGTGTGTTTTGCACAGATGTGTTCACTCAGCGTGTTCCCCGCGCCCGTGACCGCCGGACTGACACTGCGCGAGCACAACAACGAGCTCGTGCCCGGACAGCCCCACACACAGGTGCGCGTGACACACAGGTGACCGTTCACTTCACACACGTCATGCAGTCTGTGACTGTCAGTGTTTATGACCTGTTGAATGTCCGACACTTTAGTTGAATAGACAGTGAATATCATGTAACGTTATCAGGATTCGATCAGAACTACAGAGCACATAGTTTGAACAAAAAAAAAAAAGATTTGTACAAACTACAGAAATGGATAACTTCTTTTAAAGTTATCTGCAAATATAAAAAGAGCTTCTCCTTGATTATGTACACACTCTAACAACTAATATTGTCCACATGAGGATTCGATTAGAGAACTACAAACATGGATAAACAGTGTTAGAAACTACAAACATGGCGGATGTGCGAGACGGACTGTTAAAGGGATAGTCCCCCCCCCCCGCCCCGCCGAAAGAGTAACACTTGAACTTGACGCACAACATTATGACGAGCGCGGTTGCCCAGCGCTGTTTGTGTGAACCGCGAGAGGCTCAAAGCTTACGCTACTCCTACATCTAGCGTTAGCATTACACGAACGCATCGCTTCACTTCAGAAGGCCTTTATTAACCCCTCGGAGAGCCGTTTCGAGCAATTTAATCATGAGTAGATGCACTTTGATGGACTTCCAAAGACATACAGCCCTTCACTGCCATTATAAAGCTGGGAAGAGCCAGGATATTTTATAATATAACTCTGATTGTGTTCGTCTGAAAGAAGAATGTCATATACACCTAGGATGAGTTCAGGGTGAGCAAATCATGGGCTAATGTTCATCTTTGGGTGAAATATCCCTTTAATGCTGAGGGATATCAAGTCCAGCCGATCACACGTCACATCCACACGTTGACCACATGATTTTGCCACTACACAAGGAGAGCTTATAGTGCTTTTGTGTCAGAACATGAATAACGTGATGTGTGTGTGTGTGTGTGTGTGTGTGTGTGTGTGTGTGTTCAGTGGTCGGATCTCCCCAGTCCTCAGTTCACCAGAGACTCTCTGAAGGGCCACAGTCGCCCCGAGAGCAGCAGCAAATCTGCCTTCCTGGACCAGAGGGACACGCTGTGGAGGAGGAGCGCCGGCGCCTGGTGAGTGTGTGTGTGTGTGTGTGTGTGTGTGTGTGTGTGTGTGTGTCGTCCTGGACCAAAGGGACACGCTGTGGAGGAGGAGCGCCGGCGCCTGGTGAGTGTGTGTGTGTGGGTTTCAGTGCAGCCTTAGCTTTCATTGTGTTGAATATGCAAATTTTGATTGGGTAGGAGCTGATGTTTCATTGGTCTAGTTCCGCCTATCAGATGCGAGCGCTCCTAGCGGCGCCGCTATTGGCTGGCTGGCTGTCTCTTCCGTGGCTGGTGTGGCTTGGCAAATAATGAATCGACTCTTAGTGAAACTTTCATATACATGCCATCGGCTCTCTCTGGGTCAGAACACAGATCTGAGTCACTGTCGTGTGGAAATCAGATCGAGTGTGTTTGAGTCGAGATCGTGATCTTTTAAAGCTCAATCGTGGCTCTCTGACTGACACTCTCTCTCTCTCTCTCTCTCTCTCTCTCTCTCTCTCTCTCTCTCTCTCTCTCTCTCTCTCTCTCTCTCTCTCTCTCTCTCTCTCTCTCTCTCTCTCTCTCTCTCTCTCTCTCTCTCTCTCTCTCAGGCGAGATGCGGGCCTGTACGGTCTCTTAGACGAGATCACGAGCAGTGCTGATGAAGGTGAGTCCCGGTCACATGATCACGATGTCTCCGCAGTGGCTGTGTGTGTGTGACGTGTGTGTGTGTGTTTCAGTGCCCAGGTGCCTGTCGGTGGGCTCGGCCTGTCTGCTGGCTCTGCTGAGATGGGCGTCCTCGTTCCACGGCTCTCTGTTCCCTCATCTGACTGTGAGTACGAGCCGTCCTCCGTCTCCTCAGCGCCACACACACACACACACACTTTAACACACTGCTCTCTGCTTCTGTTGCTAGCTGAGCCGTGACGAGATGGTGGCAGAGTTCTCACAGATGCTGGACTGGTACGTCTTATTTCAGCCTATGATCATTCACGTCTGTCAGGAGTCCTCCTCAAGTGCTGATTATAATGGTCATCTGATCTGATCCCTTCTGCTGAAACTCAGTGCAAGCATATGAGTGGGTCCTGAACTGAGAACGTTTATGAGACTCTGGTCTGAAGCACTTATGATTGTCATACAGAAGCAACAGGTGGCGATGGCGTGTGTGTATTCAGTGTGTGTGTGTGTGTGTTTCAGGTCTGATGGCGCTCTGAGGAGCTTCGCTTGGCATCCGCACACGGATAAGTTTGCTGTGGCGTTACTGGACGACTCCATCAAGATCTACAAATCCCACAGGTATTCCAGCACACACACACACAGCTCTCACAGCATAGGTATTACACAGGCATTCAGATTCAGATTCCCAGACAGCAACATAGTCTCGGCCCAGATCCGGTACATGTGGCCATGTGGTTACCATTACAGATACAGATAAACCATAAGTCATGTTACAGTGGTTTAAAGCAGCGGTCCCCAACTTTTTTTGCGCCACGGAGCGGTTTAATATCAGACGATATTTTCACAGACCGACCTTTAAGGTGTGGGGGATAAATACAACAAAATAAAATGATACGACCAGCATAAAAACTGGGGTATTTTTTTTAATATAATAATAATAAACGTGAATCTAGTGTGCAGGCCTACTCGCAACTTTATTAGCAGCGTCCTCGTAACATCGCGCCTTAAGACAACTGAGAAAGTCTGAACACAAACAAAATGCCCCCCAAAAGAAATTTTTTTTTTCGGTGGTGAGAGCAGTCTGTTTTCTTTCGTTTTCAATTGTTCTGTTTAAAAGTAGACATTTCAAGCTTTCTATTTATTTCTCAGGTGTGTGAGGCGAGTAGGCTACCTTATACGCTGAGTTTCGGTTAATTTGAGACGAACTCCAGTTCACGCGCCAGCGCCTCCGTGTCCTGATTATCTATTTTCTAATATATTTTATTCTAATATATATATGTATTCTTATTTATTAAATCCAGGCTGTTGGTTGATGAAACATTGATTAAAATTAAGATAAAATTAATGCAAAACGAAATTTACTTTAAAGACAGGCTTTGCTCTTTCTGTTTGAAGTCTCTGTGAAAGTTTTAAAGCAGTATTTTAGTGCCGCTTTCAGAGTGCTTACATCCGTAACGGAGAACTGTCCCGTCCGTAACATTGTTTTTTTGTTTTTTTTTGGTGAAATAAATGCAATTTATGGTCCAGTGCGACTTAGGCTTTATGTGTTTTTTCTTCTTCATGGCACATTTTTTGACTACTGCGACTTATAGTCCGGAAAATACGGTAAGTTATTTATTCTTTCTGTGCGGCCCGGTACCAAATGTCCCACGGCCCGGGGGTTGGGGACCCCTGGTTTAAACCACACTGACTGTTTGTTCAGAAACATTCATTTAGCACCAAAACAGCTTAGACTTTTACCTGTGTTTTGTTGCACCTATAACATTAGTTTATTCAGAGTTAAATGGACTTGAATGAATGTGACATGATGAAATATTTATTACACTTATAGGATATTTGCATCAGAAGGCAAAAACTATGTCTGAGAGGCTTGGTTTATGCTCTTTGTTGAACTGTATAGTTGTCTAAAACACAATGCGCTGTTGTTTACAGTCAATAAACAATATTAGACGCTGATATTTTCAAGATCAAAGTGCAGATAAATCAGGAGTTTTTGTCTCCCAAAAGAAAGAAGTGATTCTGAACTGAAACGAGTCGTCAGTAATTCAGTCTCACTTCCTGCTGATCCTGTGTAGGTTTGTAACTAATTAGCATAATGCCAGCCTGTGATCTTGATTGGCTGAGCAGCGTCTCTTGGCCCCGCCCTCAAACACTGTAGCGTATCTGAGACTGGAGGAGTTTGGTTCGTGTTGTTCATGTGGAGAAGACGCTGTTTTCTGCTGCCGAAGCAAATCCACTTTGGTGAGATTGATACGGTAAAACCATAGACTAAAAAACTCTGGTCGTAGTGTGCGTGACGTCACCTGTTGGTTTCTGAAGAGCTAGCTCAAAGTGGGCGGAGCCGGCATCTTGGCCGCGTGTCACTCCCAGATAAACGAAAATGTGCCGCGAGGCGGATTAGCTGAGGTGACGTGACGCTAACAGACAGCAGACAAACAGCTACTCGTGACATCAGCGGCAATCCACCTGTCAAGTGGCCACGCCCTTAATTATGCACAACTTTAAGGCTTAATATAATTTAAACGGATGAGTTATAAAAATACCCCCCCCCCCCAAGATTCAAGATGTGATCAGATGTGATAATGAGCGTTTGGTTTCTGACCAATCAGAGCAGAGCAGCTCTCAGAGAGGCGGGGCTTAGAGAGAATAGAGCTGATGCTGCAGTGGATATTATGAGGAAATCAGTGTTTTTTTACCTTGTTATAGGAGACTCAGAAACAACATTAGCAACCTTTAAAATAGCATAAGTGTTTATTTTTCAGTGCTGAGTGTGTGTGTGTGTGTTCCTGCAGCGCGACCAGCCCGACGCTGAAGCACCGCTGCCAGAGGTCTGTGTGTGCGCTGCAGTGGAAGCCTCTGTGTGGCTCTGCCCTCGCCGTGGCCTGCCAGTCCTGTCTGCTCGTCTGGCACGTGGAGCCCACCTCTCTCTCCACCAGGTACTGCTCCTCGGACAGCTTAGCTGCTGGATTCAGCCAATCAGAAGAGCGTGTGGGCGGAGTCTCTCTGCGAGCGCACCGCACTCACATCCAAATCAGATTCATAAATTAATTAAATGTTATTATTCTTCTTTCTTATACCATTCTTTCTTTTTTATACCATGGTCTGGGTGAATACTCGATTCTGATTGGCTGCAGGGTGTCCATTAAAAAGTGATAGAGGACACCTGGTAAATAAACCGTCAGGCGTAACCAGGGAAACCAAGTTATTGTTTGTAAAAACTAATTAAAATATAAACTAATGTTTTAAAAATGTGTTATTTGGCAAGTGACCATGGTATAAGCGGGTTAATGCCCTTCGAGGTGTCCATTGTCAGGTATTAACCCTTACTTAACCTATTGAATGCAGCAGTTCAAGGTTAACCTTACTGTATCAGAGTATATGTATTCGTTAGTGTCTCGACTCTCTTCATGATCTATACCAATGAGTGTACAAGTTCTGATCCTAGTAACCTCATGAGACAATATTCCCATGATACAGCTTTGCTTAGCCTCTTCTATGATAATACTAATCTTTCTGTGTATCGTTCAGAGGCAGCAAATGTTGTCAAGTGGTGTGACCTTAATCATCTCATTATAAATGTAAAATAACAGGTAATTATTTTTGATCCGAGGTCAATAGGAAACCACTCGCCGATATCTATTCATAAGATACCCATTAAACAACTGTTCTTATTGTATGGATTTCATAAGAGTTTACAGGGTAGAACAGAAAGTAATGTATTTAATTAAAAGTATAATACATTATGGAGATCACAAGCTAAACTTAGTTCAAAGCTAAACTTGCCCGCCTGGTAAAGATGGCTATGAAAATGATTGGTTTATGGATTATGTTTTGGTCAGAGCATGTGTATGTAGGCACTAGAGTTTAAGACAGATTTCCCAATCAGGGATAATAAAGTGTATTGAATGTAAAGCTTTGCCCTCTCAGTGTTTCTATGAGCGCACTAGAACAGAGAGTAGGCATGAACGCTGATCGAGTGTGTCTCCCTCAGGCCGTCGTCCGGCTGTGCGCAGGTCCTGTCTCATCCGGGTCATTCTCCCATCACGTCGCTGGCCTGGTCCCCCACCGGCTCTCTGCTGGTGTCTGCGTCTCCTGTGGACACGGCCATGATGGTGAGCGCTTCTGCTCAGTCTGTGTCCAGATCAATGTGAGCTCGTATTATATAAATAGCTCCTATTTATTTAGTAAACAAAGCTTTCTGCTTCACTCCTGTCATAATATTCATGTAGAACCGCATTCACATACAAAACAAAATTGTTTTGGTGGACCACCGCCGGTGCTACTCAGCCACTGCTGTGTGCTTTCAGGTTTACCGGAACAGCCCTATTAAAAAACAATTCTGACCCAGATTTCATGCCGAACATTCGTGTTGGTGTGAACCGGCCTTGAATCAAAACGTTGTTTATGTTAGACTATGGTGTGTGTGCAAGTGTTGAGCATGTGATGTGTGTGTTGTGCATGTGATGTGTTGTGTGTGTTGTGCAGGTGTGGGACGTGGCGGCGGAGAGCTGTGTTCCTCTGCAGCGAGTGGGTGGTGGAGGAGTCACGTACCTGTCCTGGTCTCCCGACGGCAGCCGCCTGCTGGCCGCCACACCGTCAGCTCTCTTCAGGTCACACACACACACACACACACACACACACACACACACACACACACACACACACACACACACACGGTCAGCTCTCTTCAGGTGCCGCACACACACAGCTGACCGGTGGCTTACAGGACCAATGTATCTGTATTTGATTTGCACAAGGGGAGTTTAAGTCCTGAAGGAAGCAGTTGAAGTTCAGTACACAATGGGTGAGTGACGTCAGAAAGGACTAACTGGCCCTTCCTAGTCACCCTATGCTCATAAATGTGTGTGATAGTCCTTAAGTCGGTCCCCACTATCTTGCTGCACAACTATTCTAGTCAACTTCCTCCTATTCTTGACATTAAGATTGCCATACCAATAAATAATGGAAAAACTTAAGACAGATTCAATAAAACAAGTATAAAACATTTTCATAAAGGAAGCATCCATATTAAAAGTTTGAAGATTCCTTAGAAAATACATACGCCGAAGAGCTTTCCCTCTAATGATATCAGTGTTTGCCTTGAATATTAGTTTATCATCAAATACAGTCCCTAAATATTTGTACTGCTTGACCACTTCTACCTGATGTCCCTGTATGACAGAAGGCAACACGGGTACAGAGCTCTTCTTACGAAAGTGGACTCCTTTCCTATGTTACGGGGCACCAGCCAAGCAGTTTCACCTTGACCGTAAAGAACAGTCATGGGAGATTGTTGAATGAATTAGAATTATATAAATTGGAGGAAGTTCGTCATCTGACCAATCTGAAGGATTTGTGAGATATCGTTAACTTGTAGAGCCTCTTAGGCCGGTGACACACTGGATGCGTGGCGTAAGCGTCTCAGCTGCGTGGCGTGTCCGTTTTTATTTCGGCTCCCATGTTAACAGGTTAGAGCTTGCACACTGGGTGCGTGACACGCCCGTCTCAGGCGCGGCTTGAGCCGCGCGGAAAACGCGTGCATTCTAGAAATAGAACCGACGCCTATTTTTCACGCGACACGCAAGCGTCTTGGAAGCGTTTCCAAGCAAAATTGAATAGGAAAAGATGTTTATATGACATTTTGACACGAATACATATTAATAAATGTCATTTTGATGTTTGAAAGTGTCTGGGGTTTGACATAAATGCAAATATAAATGCAATTTAAAAAAATATTATCGATTTTCAAATACTGCACCTGTCAATACAGAATGAAATATTCTATAGTCTATATTTCCGTCAACACTGCCGACGTTGTCTTTGCTGCTATATATTTATGTTTAACATGAAGTATAGGCCTTCCACAACTCTCTCCCCATATGTCAAATATATCACCAATATGTCACCTAGCAGCAGCAGCGCCGCGTCAGACACGCTTCTGGTGTGCAAAGACATGGAAAACGCGACGCAGCCGCCACGCAGCTGACACGCAACAGAAACGCCACGCTCACGCCACGCATCCAGTGTGTCACCGGCCTTATTGTATTATCAACACAAGGAAGACACAATTGTAATAAAAGGATTTTATCAACAAAAGGATAGACAAGAGTAACTAACAACTACTGAATGGATAAAGTGCAAAAAGATTGATAAATGCAAGTGACTGAGTTGGATGGTGCTATGGCAGTTATAGGTTATCTTATGGAAAAATAAACTGTAGTTCCTCTGAAAGTAATAAGGTAAACCTTATTCTGAATTCAACAAATACATAGAGAGATTATTTGTTGACTGCCTAGGTCTCTGGAAAGAGGTTTGGTGAAGTGATGTTCACGGTCCGCCTGGTGACGTGCTGAGTCCGAGCGGCGGCGTCCTCCACGTGCTGAGCTTGGCCGCGTTCAAGTGGGAAGAAAGAAGTTGGAATCCGTTCCACAGACTTGATCACGCAGTACTTGTGAACGATGAACTCCTGGAGCATGGAGAAGGTCCTTATTCTGGAACACGCAGATGAAGGATCACCGGAGAGAAGATTCGGAAGAGAAGTAGGGAATTGCAAATTGGCACCAGTGTTTTGATTGGCTGATGCCGTCAGAGGTGGCCAGTGTATAGCCTCTCTTTTGCAGGAGGTTAATTCGCATATCTTAAAGTTCATGTTTAGAACAATGTCCTTAAGGTTTTTCCTATGAATAATTCACTTTCCAAACCAATTTCAGATTAACCTAGGCATCATGTTGAAAACAGTCCAAACATCATTAGGTTTTGTTTAACTTTTACCTATGATTTCATGTATACCTCAATAGATAAGTTTGTATATTTTGCATGTACACAAACATAACTCATTAAGTATACACAGTTCTGTTGATAGAAATGGACAGGATTTGCTCCATTTTGTCCGTTGTGTGTAGAAAATCCATAATTTGTGGCTTCAAGCCACATGGGAAAACCGGTTTGGTGAGTCTGAGAGTCTGTGGTCATTCACACCTTGGTCTCAGGACTGAGGGATTGGGGTAAACAATGGGCAAATGGTGATGGGGTCAGTCTGTGATCATTGACTGCTAATGTCATCATTCTTCCCTTGGTCGAATGGTAGCTAGCAACTGTCTCTGCAGGCTTATCTCCTAGCCTAGTTCCTTGCCTGTGGACCTTCTTTAGGAGGTGTGCGTTTTAGAGTCCTGTCCTTTTCATCAAGGCTGAAGAAAGGAGACTCGCGTTGTGATGAAGGGAGTCTGCCCTCGTGTTTGCCTGCTGATCACTACAAATGTTTGACATTTATATTAGTTAGGCTAGTTGTTTTACTACGATTTTTTTTAAACCACATGCAAACGCTCCTTGTGTAAGTGTTCTTGAGCCTGTTGAGTTTTGTTACAATGAAACATTTTACAATTTTTTTTTTTTTTTTACCATATTAGAATTGATATTAGGAATCGATAAGCAGAGTCAAAATCGGATTAGTTCAAATTCAAACGATACCCAGCCCTAAGTACTACTGTAAAATCCTCACTGTTATCTGCACACCGATAGCTCAGATGGCCAGACAGTGACGTTACACATGAGCTTTTAACTATAGGTTGTGTTCTGTGTGTTGTAGGGTTTGGGAGACACGCATGTGGACCTGTGAGAGATGGCCGTGTCTGAAAGGCAGTTGTCAGGTAAGAAAACGTCCCGGTTACGTATGTTACCCTCGTTCCCTGAAGGAGGCAACGGGAGACGTTACGTCGACATGCTGATGTAATTGGGATCACTTCAGGAAGCCCTATCATCTTCGAGTATCTACAGAACGAGCCAATGAACGTTGGCATGCGTGAATCAGGTCATGTGCCCCACTGTGTGGTTATAAACACGGAAGCGGACGCACACACGAGCCGAGATCGTGATGGCCGTACAGCGATGGTCGTCAGCATGTCGACGTAACGTCGAACGTGACCGACTGAAAGGGATTTCCTCTAACTAGTGTAAACATCATCACACCTGCCAGGAAGAGTGATTGACGGGAGGTTAAGGATCCCCGGCTCACTCAGTGTGTGTGTGTGTGTGTGTGTGTGTGTGTGTGTCAGTCGGCCTGCTGGAGTCCTGACGGAGGCTGTCTGCTGTTGAGCATTCAGGGAGAGAGGCTCGTATACGCGCTCACCTTCTCTGACCTCACAGGTATGAACATCAGCACATCGTCTCCTGACCAACCGCTAGTGTGAAAGAGGCTCAACAAAACATTTGTTTAAATACACTAGTTTCATTCATATTGTCCTGACCTAAACTAACTGTGGCAAAGCTTTCTTTAATTTAAGCTCATTGAACAATTTAATTTGTTTAGTTTTATTCATTATAAGCAATGTACAGTGTATAATGTACAAATAAGAAGAGACTAGTGTCAGCACTGGCTTTAGTGGGATTATTTCTAATTAAGTGAAGCAACTAAATATCACAGGAACACAACTCAACGTTAAACACTTACATGTCTTTCCCTTCACTGAAAAACACATAAGATAACATTTACTCTCCTCATGCAGTTCCCTTGCAAAGCATGCTGGGATGCTTGATTCATGTAACACAAATTGATTCAGTAAACTTGAGTTTTAAATATATTAGGTGGACTGAATGAACATTTTTGAAATTAAGTTGAAAAAATGTTCAAGAATCCTGTTGGTTTGGTGGCCGATATATCATGCATGCCTACAGATTACACTTGCTATGTCACATCAAGGAGATTATTAATGCTTTGAACACATGATGTTAGCGTGAACGCTCATGATCTGAGAGTGGTGTTTGCTCTGCCGGTGTTTCAGGCGGTCCTAAAGCCGCCACAGTGGTGGCCGACCTCTCCGAGACCAGCTTCCCTGGACCTGATGGAGAACTCACGTAAGACTTGCACTCCTTACACCCTTACAGAGTGGTTCAGGTGAACTGCACTGATGAGAAGAGCTAGCATAGAGCTGTAGAAATACTGTGAGCAACTGAACCTCATCAGAGTGTGTGTGTGCTCCTGTTCCCGTGTGTTTGCCAGTGTTGGGGGAGAGGTGTGCTCGCTTTCATGGGACCCGAGAGGAGAGAGGCTTGCTGTGCTTCTGAAAGGTAAAATACCCAACAGCTGTGTTTATGATGCGGTCTGTCTATAATATCTTAAACGCTGGAAAACACTCATTCATGTTGGAAGGTCAGGAAACCGATAATGATGTAAGTAGCAAGTGACCAGGAACATGAATAGGTTTGTGTGATTAAATCTGATGCTATCGGTGTTATATTTCATCTTGTAGTTAAAATCAAAATGAAGCCTTCAACATGCACACATCATACATCATCATGTACAGTGGATGATCCCGATTTAAATGAGTCCAAGATATTTCTCACAGAGGAACAACTATTTAAATGATGCCAATTATTTCAAAGGCTGTAACTTTTGATTTCTTTGCGCTATCAACACAACATATGATCCAGATGCAGCTCACATGTAGGGGAACTTCTCAGAAAAGAGTTAATGCATGTCAAATATGTAAAAGAAATTTCCCGGAGCACACTTTTTTTATTTTCTCAGCATGAGAACGTCCAAATGTAATGATGTTTTTTCTTTTCTTTTCTTTTTTCTACCAAACGATACCTGCCCTTTGACTCTATAGTCATGATTCTTTACCTTTGTGTATGTCACTCAGAAAAACTAAACAATTCTAAAGTCCTCCAGGGCTTATAGGGTTAAATCAGGATTCTGGATTCTGATTGGCTGTCAATTTTAAATCGTTCATCAACTGTAAGAAATCACTGAAAGTGAGTCCAGTGATCACGTTTCAGTGGCTATGTTTCCATCCACTTGTCAATCGAATTATCTGAAGTTCGGTAAAAACACTCATGCGAATAAAGCTGGTGAAACCTGTGCGTAATGACGTCACACGCTGTTTTGCGATCAAATTGGTATATCGAATTGATTTGAGACATTTTAAGGTGTTTCCATTCATTTTCGCACTGAATCGCACAACATTCAAGCAAACATTTGCGGACAAAGTTTCGCTAGACAATGGATCGCATTATTTATTCGGCAAATGATGTTTCCATCAGCGTTTATCGCATAAGCCGTATATCGATCAAGATAAAATCCGATGAGACCGAACGCGTTTCATTTGAGTCGATATTCATGAAATTCAATCAAATTTGACTGTTTCCACAAGGCATTTTTCATTCGATATCACTTAATTCGGATAAAAACGTGTGGATGGAAACAGCTAGTGTTGTTATATTTGTTGTGTGCACTCTGATAATGTATATTATACATTTATAACGATTTTTAGACTGATATAATGTTATTATTGTATAGTTATTGCCCTTGGTGGAAACAGGCCTTTGGGGTTTTTCTGCACACTGAACCACATGATTTTGTTTTGCTGGTCAAAAGTTGTTTAAATGTTTATAATATTTAAACAGAACCTCTTCATAGCTTTGTCCCCCTATGATGATGATAATAATAAAAGATAATGGCAAACTGCTCTCCTGTTGAAGTCTCTTTAAACCGGCTGTGTTGTTCTTGATCTGCTGTGCAGGCGACTCTGTGGCCGATAATCACCCGTCAGTGATCGCCGTGTTTAAAACACGCTCCGTGCCCGTCTTCGAGCTGCTGCCCTGGTGCGTATGAGGCCAACTCTGAGCAACACCACTGTGAACATTTTGGCTGATACCGATAATTCTTTATATTTTAAAATCTAAATTCAAAATTTTTGTCCCAAGCACACAATTAAAATGTTCTCATTATGATTTTAAGCCGATATGACAGACACTTCACTGTATTTTCCTTTTTTTAAGTGATTTCCAATCATATTTCAAGCAAAAAGTGTCTCAGCTGAAATAATACATTATTTATCAGCTTTAATGTACCAGCCCAATTTTCAATTTCAGAAATGATCATATATTGGCCGATGCCGATATGGTGGCTGATATATTGTGCATCCCTAGAAATTACTAGATGCACATCTCTGGCAGGGTTTCTTTTACCAACTAACATTCCAGTTATGATATTGTGATGCATTGTTGTGTTGGTTTTATGTATAGTGATGTGTATCACAGTCAATCATTTCGAGCATTTTTTCACATTTGATAGTGGCTTGAGTCTAAATCTGATGTCTTTTTTCCACCTGATAGAGCACAAGAAGTGTTTGGTTTTAGCTAATGATCATGATGAAGTATCAGAGCACATGTTCTGAGCCAGGTCAAGTGTTAACCTCTGCGTGTGTGTGTGTGTGGTGCAGTGGTTTTGTGATGGGAGAGGCCGGAGCAGAACCCAGATTCATGCAGTTCCACCCGCACTTCCAGCACGGCGCGCTGCTTACTGTGGTGAGTCTCAGCGGCACCAGATGCAGATCATGCAGCGCTCATCCAGAGGAAAACTATCCCTGCCGTCTGCTGGGATCGGCCCGTGGATCGAGCGCTCCTCACAGTAGCCTCTTTCACAAATGATCACAAATTACAAGAAAATTCTGTCATTAATTACTCACCCTTTTTTCACTCCAAAGAGGGTGCTTTGTTTGAGCAAAAAAACATAATTTACCACTTTATTTGCATAATATTATTGTCCAACACGTGTTCGCAAGATGTGTTGTGTGCAATATTTTGTAACTTGAGTGGTAAATTAATTTTTTGCACAAACAAAGCCCTCACATCACTTCATAAAGTTGAGGCTAAACCACATGGATTAGTCACATGTGTAGAGTCACATGGATTACTTTAATGATGTCTTTACTACCTTTCTGGGCCTTGAAAGTGTCAGTTGCGTAGCTATCAATGGAGGGACAGAAATCTCTCAGATTTCATCAAAAATATCTTCATTTGTGTTCCTGAAGAGGAACGAAAGTCTTACGGGTTTGAAAACATATGAGGGTGAGTAATTAGTGACAGAATTTTTTATTTTTGGGTGAACTAACCCTTTAAATGTGGTAATTACCAGATTGACTTTTCCGGTCCATGCACAAATAGGCTTGGGTGTCGCTGGAATTTTAGTGATTCTGATTATTTTTCGATTCCCAGATTCAGTTCCTATAAGGCAAACATTTAACATTTAGATAAACATATTTATTCTGTGCCTTTTTGTTGTAGCTGAATCCCGTGAACGGACATCAGAAAACAAAAACACCACAACAAAAACAACTAGACTTTACTCGTATATATTTCAAACATGCTGAAAGACAAGCAAACAGTCAGTTATAAAATAAGAACAAATTAGCAACAGCTCAAACAAACACTTAAGAACCAATTTCTGTACCTGAACTTTGAATCACATGTAAAATAACACTGCTTTGTTTTATTTTCAAGTGAATTAAAGTATAGATTAATCCTTATTAAAGCTACAAAAGTCAGTCAGAAGCAGTGAGTGATTTTCTCTTTGCCTTTTATTGTTTGACTAACATTAATGACAGACCACAGCAGGTTTATCAGGCTATTGTCGCTTTAAGAGTGACGTGTGCACAGAGAAAAGAGTTTTCTTTCGCATCTTGTGCTTTAAAATGCGCACACAGGAATCAATTTCGAGAATTGGGAGCGATTTCGAGTCCTAACCCTATACACAAATGTGCCAAATTGGACGGAGAGTGAAACTAAAGCTCTTCTCGTCCGCGTGTCTATTCCTAGAGGTAGACCTGATTCAGAACGGATGCTGTTTGATTCACACAGAAATGCCAAATGCAGTGTACATCACACAAGCTAAAGTCTCTCTCTCTGTCTCTGGCAGTGCTGGTCTGACGGGCGGATCTCTCACGTGCCGTTTTACTTCAGCAGCGCAGGGCTTTTGGGAGAGTCACAGAAGCAAGTCCTCGCCAGCAACACAACCCATGCTCCCGCCAACAAACTCTACACTGATATCATGTCATGAACACAACACAACACAACTCTACACCCAGATCGTTTCATCAACACAACACAACACAACACAACACAACCCACAACCAACAAACTCTACACCGAGATCATGTCATGAACACATTCACTAGCTCCACTTCACCTGTCAGCTGTCATAATAAACTATTTTTGCAGCATATTGTGTATTTTTGTGTATTTTTGCAGATGAGCCCTTTGTATTTAAGTGGATTGTGCAGAGTGGAGGAACATCTGGAGCCAGAAGTTAGTTAACCTGTAGTCCAGATCACAGAAAATCATTTGCAGATGGACTGCAAGCTCTCAGCTGCAGATGATCTTTTGGTTTGGATCAAAAGTATCCTAATCTTATCAAAAAGTTTTGGACAACACTGATCCAGATCTAAACAAAGACTGGATTTTGTGATATCCAATTTCTGGTTTTTTTTTTTTCTCTGTTGAACAACCGGTGAACCGGTATTTGTTTTTCTCTGTTGAACAAATAACTGAAAACAATCAGATTGCTTTTGAACATCTGGGCCCAGGAGCTGTTACTGAATTGTTCAAACAATTAACTGGAAAAATTAGTAAATGTTTGTACCCAGCCCTTAGGTCCTAAATGTATTAACCACTCTTATAGCGTAACTCTCGCCAAAATTTAAAAGCATAATTAGGATGGAAACGCCACTTTTAAGATTGACCATATTTTCGTTTTGGGTCAAAATGCCTTGTGAATGGGAGTGAAGATCGACCACTTTTGATAAGTCGACAGCATTGCCGAGTATTTCCTCCTTAAAACTGCAGTGAACCAAAGACAGTCTCAAAAACACGCTTTGAAATCGCTGATGTTTCTGACGTCACAAACTACCTTGTAACCAATCAGATCAACGTGTGATCGTCAACCAGTGGATATCTGAGCTGAGGGAGTGAGTGGAGGCGGGGCTCATTTGCATATTCATAGAACCATGCATACTAAATGAGGCAAGGGTGTCGAGTTACATTCAAGATATTTTAAGGCATAAAGGAACTTTTTTTCAAGCAAACATTTAAATATGTAATTTTGGTGATCAAAGATTAGTTAATTATTGAATACCGGGAGACATTGAAATTAGTTTTCCGCTTCCCCATTCTGCGTTTATATCTGCAGTGAAACGAACCCCAGACTTCGCATCATCCAAACAAACCAAACTCTGTCTTCAAATGAACAATGCAGTGTAGCGGCCGAGTTAATGGTTAAAAGTTGGACTCTACAACTTAAACAATTGGATAGACCAGTGGTTCCCAAACCTGTCCTGGAGGACCTCCAACACTGCACGTTTTCTTTGTTTAACCCATGTGATAATGAGCTGATGAGTTGAATCAGGTGTGTTTGATTAGGGAAACAAAGAAAACGTGCAGTGTTGGGGGTCCTCCAGGACAGGTTTGGGAACCACTGCGATAGACCATTTAGCATGCCTTTTTATTTTTCTTCTCTACTATCAAAAACATGCACAATAACCCTCCAATGAAGAGGCATCAATCAATTCCTAGTGTAACGTGCAGTCTGCATTATGGATCTAGCGGCAGTTCGTATCCTCCTCTCCCAAGAGGAAAGCTTGAGAGACACACACTGGCCTTCCTGGATTTATGCCATCTTGTCCACTATGACGACGACAGGCTGTGTGTGTTTTTCCGGGCAAGTCTCGACACAGAGTTATGAGCACGTCTGCCCAGAGACGAACCTCAGGGGAGCTTCCTGGAATATATGGACCGGGTCCTATTTCATTGCGGATCCTTCTTTACCATTGGCGAGATGGAGGATCACCACACTACAGCCCACTGTTCACCAGCTCGGCCCTGGACTGCAGATCCATTTGCTCCACCTAGTGCCTTCGTGAACGTCCCTCAATCAAGGGAATCTAGGACTCAATCAACATCAGCCTCATTCATCTCAGGCTTTCATCTCCCTGGTTCCGTCTGATAATTCTCCACCATGGCTCCTCCCTCTCTTGACTTCGCTGTTGGCTTACGTCGTGGGATTTCGCCCTGACTCCTCATCCCGTTAACTAATCCCTGGCTTCTATCTCTGACGTCTCCTCCCTGAATTCTCCCTCTGTTTGCTCTGCCCTGGTTTCTGTGGTCTTTGCTTTTTTGACCCCCTCCGGCCCCTGGCTGCGCCTAGAAATTCTGTCCATAAAAATTATGAACAAACCTGGCGACAAAGGGCAGCCCTGCCGGAGTCCAACATGCACCGGGAACAAGTCTGACTTACTGCCGGCAATGCGAACCAAGCTCCTGCTCCGGTCGTACAGGGACTGGAGAGCCATTAGCAAAGGGCCCCGGACCCCATACTCCCAGAGCACCCTCCACAAGATGCCACGAGGGACACAGTCGAATGCCTTCTCCAAATCCACAAAGCACATGTGGATTGGTTGGGCAAACTCCCATGAACCCTCCAGCACCCTGTTGAGGGTATAGAGCTGATCCAGTGTTCCACGACCGGGACGAAAACCACACTGTTCCTCCTGAATCCGAGGTTCTACTATCGGCCGGATTCTCCTCTCCAGTACCCTGGCATAGACTTTCCCGGGGAGGCTGAGAAGTGTGATCCCCCTATAGTTGGAACACACCCTCCGGTCCCCCTTCTTATAAAGAGGGACCACCACCCCGGTCTGCAAGTCCAAAGGCACTGTCCCCGACCGCCACGCGATGCTGCAGAGGCATGTCAGCCAAGACAGCCCCACAACATCCAGAGACTTGAGGTACTCAGGGCCGATGTCATCCACCCCCGGTGCCTTGCCACCGAGGAGTTTCTTGACTACCTCGGTGACTTCAGCTTGGGTGATGGACGAGCCCGCCTCTGAGCCCTCAGCCTCTGCTTCCTCAATGGAAGACGTGACGGCGGGATTGAGGAGATCCTCGAAGTATTCCTTCCTCCGTCCGGTGATATCCCCAGTCGAGGTCAACAGCTGCCCACCTCCACTGAAAACAGCGTTGGTAGGGCACTACTTCCCCCTCCTCAGGCGCCGGACGGTTTGCCAGAATCTCTTCGAGGCCTACCGATAGTCCTTCTCCATGGCCTCACCGAACTCCTCCCAGGCCCGAGTTTTTGCCTCCACAACCACCCGGGCTGCAGTCCGCTTGGCCCGTTGGTATCCGTCAGCTCCCAATCACACCCCTCCAGGTGTCACTGTCGTTGCCCACATGGGCGTTGAAGTCCCCCAGTAGAACGACGGAGTCCCCAGACGGGGCACTTTCCAGCACCCCTCCCAGAGACTCCAAGAAGGCCGGGTACTCTGCACTCTGACCTATCCCTGACCCGAAGGTGCAGGGAAGCGACCCTCTCATTCACCAGGGTGAACTCCAACACATGGCGGCAGAGCTGGGGGGCTATAAGCAAACCCACACCAGCCCGCCGCCTCTCACCATGGGCAACTCCAGAGTGGTGAAGGGTCCATCCTCTCTCGAGGAGTGTGGTTCCAGAGCCCAAGCCGTGCGTGGAGGTGATCTCAACTATCTCTAGTCGGAATCTCTGAACCTCACGCACAATCTCAGGCTCCTTCCCCACCAGAGAGGTAACGTTCCATGTCCCTAGAGATAGATTCCGCGTCCAGCGATCAGGTTGTCTAGGCCCCCGCCTTTGACTGCCACCCGATCCACTTAGCACCGGCCCCTTACGGTCCCTCCTGCAGGTGGTGGGTCCACGGGAGGGTGGCCCCACGTCGCTCCTTCGGGCTGAGCCCGGCCGGACCCCATGGGGGGAGGCCCGACCACCAGGCGCTCGCATACGAGCCCCAACCCCGGGCCTGGCTCCAGGGTGGGGCCCCGGCTGCACCATGCCGGGCGACGTCACGGTCCTTGAATTTATAGTCGTCATACGGGTTTTTGAACCGCTCTTAGTCTGACCCGTCACCTAGGACCTGTTTGCCTTGGGAGACCCTACCAGGGGCAATATAGCCCCAGACAACATATCTCCAAGGGTCGTTCGGGTACTCAAACCCCTCCACCACGGTAAGGTGGCAGTTCAAGGAGGGGCTTGATTTATCCGTGCACATCATAATTGTGTTAATCTTGGATCAGAAAGAGTTCCTCTTGCAGCATCTCTTCTCTTCTCTGATGACGAGGGCGGGGCAACATGTCACTCACATGAGATCCACCAATAGCAAACCACAACCATCCAATCAATTAGTCACGGTCAAAATCAAGCCCCGCCCACATTAGTTCTTGTTCCAGAACCGTTTCACTCAGATATACAGCATTATAGAGAAGAAAAGACCAGGGGCCTCATTTATAAAACTGTGTGTAGGAACCTTACTAAAAGTGAACGTACGCACAAAAGCCAAAAATGGTGTACGCAAAAAAATATTCAGACTTATAAAACCGTGCGTACGCCAGAACCTGCGCAGAATTCACTTTATAAATCCCAGTCAGCGGAAGATTGTGCGTGCATGCGTCTCCACCCGAAATAACCATATATGTAGCATACAACGCCTAGTTTTACTATGCAGATCCTCATCTACATATCATTTGCATATGATTATTCATCCACGTGATAACTTGAATAATCATATGCAAATGATATAAACGGTACAAGAAACATTACATTAATACAAATCAAGTAGTTGTCTATCCTTGCCTTGTTTTTGAATAGCCTATAAATCAAATAGTGTAAAATACATTTCAGAGAAAGTCTTTTCCACTTGCCGAATTGTATTTTTAATTGATTTATATTTTTAATGAAAACAGATAGGCCTTGGGCATTATTTGCACGAAACTATTTTTTCAGACATTCTGGTATTATCATGATAAGCAATCTCTGTGGTTAAAACATTAAAGCACGCCACAGGAAAAGCGTTCAAAAACAATCACATCCACAACAAATATTTCTATTGATTGAATATAAAAAAAAGTTGTAACTTTTCAGTATGATTTCATGTTTAAGTGTTTAACTCCATAATTTGAATATCTAAATGTTTATATCAGAAGTAAAACATAGTTTAAATCATTATTTTATTTATTTAAACTGCGTCAGTTTCACTAAACGGCCCAACGCGTTCGCTGGCGCGGACATTTAAGAAGGAATGGATATTTGCTTCAAGTGACAGGCTTGGTGAGTGAAATTATATTTGTATTATCTTTCTGTATTATGTTTAATTTTAATTCTAAATTCTAAAAGTGACCAAAAAGACATTTAACTCCAACTCACCATCGGTGTCGCCGTTCTGCTCCGTCTCCAAAATGTGCGTACGCATGGGTCAGAGTTTGCGTGTAGGTGCGCATATTTTCACGTCAAGTTTTTCTTTATAAATCCCACATTTTGCGCAGGAACTGGCGTACGCATGTTTTCAGCCCCGTTTTGTGCGTACGCAAGTTTTATAAATGAGGCCCCTGCTCAACTTGTTTTATGAATTTAAAAAACTAAATATGGGGTTACAGATGGATGTTCATTGGCCTACTTTACTCATGTCTGAAGTGTATGATTTTGTCAGGCTAATTTGTAAGTGAACAATGTAAAATTAAGCGCCATTAAATGCCATTTATATAAAGGTGTTGCATTATAGCAGGCTACCCAAATACAACTCACTAAAAATTCTGGCAGAAAGAGAACTTTACCGTTCTTACAAAAAAACAAAAAAACAAGTTACATAATTTTTAATATTTTAAATGCTTATGTATTGAAGTTATTATTGCTGACTATCTATCTATCTATATCTATCTATCTATCTATCTATCTATATCTATCTATCTATCTATATCTATCTATCTATCTATCTATCTATATATATATATATATATATATATATATATATATATATATATATATATATATACGAATAAATACGTCCTCATTGAATATCAAAAAGAGGCGGAACCTTTCTCTAGAATGAACGTGACCAATGTGCTGCAACAGTGGAGATCAGCAGCAGCAAGCATGCACAATGCATTTTAAATGTTAAATATATTATAAATAATCTTGTAGGAAAATATTACTGGTGCACCAGTGCATGTGTGTGTGTGAAGAGGGGTGATTCCGATATGGGATGTTCACGGTAACGCGCTTCATCACACACACAGGGCAGCGCTGGTCACGTGATCTCCAGGAGTCCCGGCCGGACCGGAGAAATGTCCGTTCATCCGAGCATCGGTGATTCAGCTCGAACTCTTCAAACATTCACCCTATCTCACTGTAGATCCTGTTTAGTGAGGTATAAATGTGACACGGTGGAGTGCAGCGAGCAGCGTCGGTGAAGAGAACACGCGTCGCGTCGCGTTTGCCGCAGGTAGGCTGCGGTGTTTCGTGCATTAGTATGTGCTTCATATGCCAGTCCAGTCATGAACTTTCAGCAGTTCCTGACTAATGTAGAGTTGTGTTGATTCGCGGTGTGTAACTCAGCTAATGCGGGATTGAGCGCTTATTAAAGCCTGTCATGATGTTTGTTATTCACTGATTTCAGCAGATGGGATGATGACGCATGTGTTTCAGGATGGGGCAAGATGTCAACACACACACACACGCGTTCAGAACACACTCCTTAAATACCAGCATCTAAAGGGGTTTAAATCAACCTCTTTCTTCCGGAGAACACACTATGAGAAATTCTGAAGAATGTTCATGCTGCTCTTTTACATACAGTAAAACGGTAACACTTTACATTAAGGTTCATTAGTTAACATAAATGTAACAATGTACATTTGTTAAAGTATTTATTAATCTTCGTTAATGTTAGTTAATTAAAATACAGCTGTTCATTGTGTTTATGTTAGTTCACAGTGCATTGTTCTAATGTTAACAAATACAACCTTTGATTTTAATAATGCATTAGTAAATGTTCAAATTAATATGATTATTAACTAAGATACATGCTGTAGAAGTATTGTGCATTCTTAGTTCATGTTAACTAAGGTAGTTAACCATAGAAAACAGCTTGGCAAACTCACATTTAAATCATATAGCCTATTTCAAATCAGCAACAAAATCTGGACATTAACCGTCCCATAAATCAGGTTTCTTATGCTCAAATAGCATTAAATTGCGTATTTTTCCGTCTGGATCAGCCAATGCACTACTCTCTCGAGTGGGTACTTATTTTGAGTACGTAATTACTTCACGACTACTAAAAAAGCGATATATATATATATATATATATATATATATATATATATATATATATATATATATATATAGTGAATGTAATCTGGATGTACTATATCCGCCATGTTGTGATTATCATGTGATCTACATGTGTCAGTTGTGTCGCTTCACTACCGTTCACAGATCCTCTCCCGCATCCTCACTAAAACTTTGTACAATTGACCAATTCCCAATCCAGAGAGATGCAGCATGGGTGAACTGGAGATGTTCATGTCTGTAGTTGTCAGTGCAAATATATGTGTTATGCATGTGCAATAATCACAGTGTGAAACAGAGCAACATGAACATTCTGCAGAGGTTGGAATGAGATCATTCTGGCTGAACCATTCCTTTAATATTGAAATAAACTGCTACTTTTTTTGTTATTGCACTTGAATGGTCATTTAATTATCATCATCCTTAGTGCTTGTTCAATGGGCACTTTTTGACCAAATCCGTTTAATTCTACACACAATTCTGGTGTTCTGCCTTCTTACTGCTTCTTGTTAACTCTTTACTCCCTGCTCTTCATTCAGATCCACGGCCAAAAGCCCAAATATGTCTCAGGTTCTGAGTAAATTATCATAAAACCAGTGACCGATAATCTTCCAGCACAGCAGCTTTGAAGAACACAGATTCTGCCGTTCAACACACACATTTATTCCTCTACAGTCTACATGAACTGAAATTATTTTATTATAGATTTAATTATAGTACAAGGGACAGGTTCGGTTCACTTAGTTTTAATAATATAATATAATATAATATAATATGCTTTGGTCGTTGAGGCGAAGGAGACAATTGAAGTGAAGATCTATTTTCAGAATTTATTTATAGCAAGGAGAAAAACACAAAAAACTCATATTGTAGCTTCATGCATTCTTTTCTTTATCAACACTTGAATGTGGGCAAGTTCATTAAAAAAGCAAACTTTTTAACAAAAATCTGAGAAAACCACGTTTTTATCAAAGACTATGTCTGAATCAGATTCAGAGCGATGATAAAAACACAGATGGAGTAGATTGAGTCCTGCTCGTAAAGAACTTCTTATATCTTCTTATATCTTATATCTTCACCTCTGTTTTGATCTGAAAGTTGCTGACTTACATTTTTAAGTACAATCCACTAGGATGTTTAAGTCATTTAAACTTAAATTGCATTTAACTAACTTTAAAAAAAAATGATTTGAATCTTGTGTAACATTTAAAAAAAGTAGAAAATTGCTTAACTTATTTTGCTGAGTTAAAGCAATGTAAAAACATGTTGTAATAACTTATTGATCATATATTTTTTACAGTGTGTAGCGCCCCCTACTGTACAATGAAAACATGGATTACCGTCAGTGGCAAAGAAAGAGTAATATTTGTGGCAATAAGAAAAGGATTCCATTCCCTCAACAAACGATTCGAGTCGACCTCACATTAACATAAGGACTAAATGATCCACGACAGATTACATTCCCAAAACAATATCTGAACCGAACCTGTCCTGTTTGAGTGATGGTACTGAGCATTTTATGTCCAGCTGCTTTTTGAAGAGCTCAGATTGTGGATTTACTGAATGTGCACATGTGACTGAACCCACAGCATCCTTGATGGACCGCATGAAGATCATTAAAAAGCGCCTGTCCATGAGCTTGCAAAGCGTTCGGCGTTTGGACGAGAGTCTCTCGGAGCTTCCAGAAGACACCGGGCTGGACGAGCCTCCCTTGTCCCGAGACATCGGTGAGAACAGAAACTGCGTACAGACAAACTTTCACTCTCATACACTCCTTTAATCACTGATGAGTGTTCACACAGAGGCATTCAATTATATGATAAATGTTTACTCAGAACAGCAGAAGTAGCAGAATATAAAAATAGAAATTAGAAGTAAAAAAGGAAATATCCGATATATGACAAACCCATTATTTTCATTATGTAACATGGCACTTTTTTTCAAAACTTTGGATCTTTGGATTTTTTTTTTACAGCTTATGAGAAAAAGTGATCATCAAAACATTTAACATTAACAGACATTACAAAAACCAACACTATGTTTCTGTCCACGTTTGGGAATAAATTCACAAGTTCTTGTTTAGGACGGTCTGACTGCCCCAGAATGCTCTCTGTTCTCCACTGAGTTTGACACATTAGCTCAAACCCTGATCACACGCACCTGTAATGTTCTTCTGTAACTCTCGATCGCCTCGCTCTAGTGTCTTTGATTGGGGTTGGAGATGAACTCTGCAGGGCTGTGATTTGAGGAACCAAACTTCTCAGAAATGCTCATAAGAATAGTCTTAAACTTTGACTTAAGTGTCAAAAAAGTCTTAGTAAAACGTAGGACTTTTATAAAGAAGCTAAAAGCAACTTTCAGTAAAGTCTTAGACTGATGGTGAACTAAAGGCTGATTTATACCTCTGCGTCAGACCTACGCCGGAGCCTCTACGCTGTAGGTTACGCGGTGGTTTTCATTTATACTTCTGCGTCGTTGTCCGTGTTGACGCTAAATTACACGTGCAGAGTACACTTTTGGAGAGGTGCACGTCAGGGTACGCCGAAGGGTACGTGTGCTACACACAGATTACGACGCAGCTACGGCGTGAGTTCGACGCAGAAGTATAAATTGGGCTTAAGGACTACAATGATGTCAACTCAAAATGGCCGCCATCAACCTCTGAATCATCCAGTAGTGAGCCTGCAAGGGTGAGGTCACAGCAGCATGACACCAATCATTTCATGTAGTTATAATACAATCATTTAATTAAGAAACATCATGAAAAAGTATTGACACTGTGGAATCCTTTTCTATTGATATATGCCTCCTCATTTGCAGTTAGAGCGATGATACGATTTCCATCATTGGCTCCAACAACTTCAAGGAAGCCGGAAGTCCTCATAAAAGTGGCTTGTTTTTGTCAGTGCCGATAGCCTCGTGGACAGCGTTGATATAGCGCCGTTGTGCTTCAGGCGACCCGAGTTCGAGTCCCGGCTCGCAGACCTTTCACGATCCCGTCCCCGCTCTCTCTCCCGTCTCACTTCCTGTTCACTCTATACTATCCTATCAAGATAAAAGGAAATAATGCCAAAAATGTAATCTACAAAAACTAAAACCAACTTTTACAGCATGGTTTGAAGATTCAGTTGGAAAGTCAATGAACTGCCAAACAGTAGTGGCCAAAAGTGATGTCCGGCCCAGAAAAATAAATACATAAAATATTTTCCTAATGTTTTGATGGATTCATCAAACTTGTAGGGTCATTAAAACAAATATCGCCTCTGGACATCACTTTTGGCCACTGCTGTATGTTTGGTGTGGTCAGTGGCACAATAGTGCTATTTCAGACCCTGCTTATGTGGGCCGATGAGCCTAAATCTGCACCAGTGCACTGCTGCATTCTCACACTTGCCAAAAAACTCATTATTACTTTCATTTCTGCAGTTAGAGCATTGATTTGTTGAGTGGGATATGGTATCAAATATCTTAGAAGGTCAGTTACAAAAACAATACCTTGATGATGACGACGCTTGTATCGTTTTACCAACACCCTGCTATCAAATAACTCCTACTTCGTTGGTAAGTGTGTGTCTCCTCTCTGCTGCCATCTTGTTACTCCTAATAGACAGGGTCAATTTTCACAAAATCAGAACCCCGAAGGCATTTTGTGATTATTTATATTATACAACATTTCTAGGGGTATTAAGGGGTGCTGAATCCAAATCTGCTGTATATGAAGCTCAAAAATGCCCCAAAATGCCTCAAAATTGAGAAATTCAAAATGGCCGCCACCGCCAGACTGAAATCTATTTTTAAGTGTATCCTTTTGACTAAACAAGGTACAAACATGAAATAAATGGGCTTTTGTACATTTTCCTACATGGGCAATTCAATGCCATATTCAGATTTGAGATGTAATGTGAAGAAACTGCTTAGATATTGCAAAAATCATTGTTTTTAACTATGAATAATTACTCAGTTTAAGGCTGTATCAGCGATTTCAGGCCCAAAAAAGGCCCAAACATAAATTATCACATTCACCTAATCTTTCCTACCGATCCGCTAGCTGCCAGCCCCATAAGCAGGCCGTCAAAAAAACGCGTCTCTATAGGCAGCCTAGGCTCTGAGATCTACACACAAAAACAATCAGTTTCACCAACCACTCAACCAAAATAAATAGTGTTCCAACCAATCACCGACAGGGGTGGGTGTTGTGAGGTTTTGCGCTCGTGCACGGCTGCCTATGACAACTGCACACGAAAACCTCACAACACCCACCCCTGTCGGTGGGTGGGCTTACAGAGACACGTTTTTTTTTGGCGGCCTGCTTATGGGGCGGTCAGCTAGCGGATCAGTAGGAAAGATTAGATGAATGTGATCATTTATGTTTGGGCCTGAAATCACTGATACAACCTTTAAAATTATTATTATTATTATTACTATTATTTTTGATATTATCAGGCTCAAAAATGTACCTTTGTACAAAATCCTTTGTACCTACATTTACTTACTTTGTACTTTACTTATCATTTACCTTACCCTGATTTAGATCAATAATAAGTGTCAATAATCAGATTGAAAATCACAGAAGTATAGAGAAAAAGGTGGTCATTAGTGATAAAGAAGTTGTCAATCAATTAAGATCCAAAAGCAGGAAGATCCATGGGTCATGGTGATATTCATTGAACTATATCCCAGTAGAAGTTACAGTGACAGCTTATTCGCAGTCCTCTTCAATTTTCTGGCAAGTGTTGTCAAGTTTTCTGCAGTTGAATGCATCTATACATTCCATGTGACTCTTTCTGATTAATAGAAGAATAGAATAGAAAAATTACAACCAGTACAAGTACAGGTACATTGGAATACTCTACCAGTCTATCATATTTGCACATTCTTGTACACAGTGATCAAAATCAACTAATTCCCTATACACATACAGTGGGGCAAAAAAGTATTTAGTCAGCCACCAATTGTGCAAGTTCTCCCACTTAAAAAGATGAGAGTGGCCTGTAATTTTCATCATAGGTACACTTAAACTATGAGAGACAAAATGAGAAAAAAAATCCAGAAAATCACATTGTAGGATTTTTAATGAATTAATTGGTAAATTCCTTGATAAAATAAGTATTTGATCACCTACAAACAAGCAATATTTCTGGCTCTCACAGACCTGTAACAACTTCTTTAAGAGGCTCCTCTGTCCTCCACTCGTTACCTGTATTAATGGTACCTGTTTGAACTTGTTATCAGTATAAAAGACACCTGTCCACAACCTCAAACAGTCACACTCCAAACTCCACTATGGCCAAGACCAAAGAGCTGTCAAAGGACACCAAAAACAAAATTGTAGACCTGCACCAGGCTGGGAAGACTGAATCTGCAATAGGTAAGCAGCTTGGTGTGAAGTAATCAACTGTGGGAGCAATTATTAGAAAATGGAAGACATACAAGACCACTGATAATCTCCCTCGATCTGGGGCTCCACGCAAGATCTCACCCCGTGGGGTCAAAATGATCACAAGAACGGTCAGCAAAAATCCCAGAACCACACGGGGGGGGGACCTAGTGAATGACCTGCAGAGAGCTGGGACCAAAGTAGCAAAGGCTACCATCAGTAACACACTACGCCGCCAGGGACTCAAATCCTGCAGTGCCAGACGTGTCCCCCTGCTTAAGCCAGTACATGTCCAGGCCCGTCTGAAGTTTGCTAGAGAGCATTTGGATGATCCAGAAGAGGATTGGGAGAATGTCATATGGTCAGATGAAACCAAAATAGAACTTTTTGGTAAAAACTCAACTCGTCGTGTTTGGAGGAGAAAGAACACCATACCTACTGTGAAGCATGGGGTGGAAACATCATGCTTTGGGGCTGTTTTTCTGCGAAGGGACCAGGACGACTGATCCGTGTAAAGGAAATAATGAATGGGGCCATGTATCGTGAGATTTTGAGTGAAAACCTCCTTCTATCAGCAAGGGCATTGAAGATGAAACGTGGCTGGGACTTTCAGCATGACAATGATCCCAAACACACCGCCTGGGCAACGAAGGAGTGGCTTCCCAAGGCCAGTAAGATTGGTGTGATGTTGCTCGAATACCTGCCAGACTGTTTTCTTTCCGTGACCGCTGAACTGAGACGCACTATCACAGCCAGTGATGGCATGGAAGGCAATGAGTGTGTCCACTTGATCATCAGAGTAACTTGCGAATGTCATGTACTGGAAAATACTTTGGATCCTTTGATGTCCCGGCTTTCATGTAGAGATGAGTACATCCAATTCTGTCATGATGTGCTAGAAGTAGAAGAAGCACGTCTGTGTCACGCGCTGACATGACTTTTGTGTCCATAGGAGCCTGGATGCAGTGCAAAATCAGTCGTGTATCAGCCTCCTCATGGTCAGCACTCAGAGAGGAGATTTCAAGTTCTGGACCTGATGACTTGACAGTCGGGCGAGATCTGCTTTGTTCTCTTCTAGTGCCATGAAGCTCGACCAGTCTGCTGGAAGTGGAACAAAGTCATTCACGATCTCTCTGCATACTGGTTGACTGTTTACGCTTCTTTCTTGTGCCTGTTTTGATGAATTCGTCATGGTACCTGTCGAAGACTACATCAACCCTCTGGTACTTCTCTGCCATCTTCAACACTGTGTCAGCAAACTTGTTGGCATAGGTGCCGAATGTTGTGATGTCAGGCTACCCTGGTAATCCAGAGTTCTTGCGAGAGCAGAAGTTGAATTTGCTCAGCGAGTTACTCTGGTGTCGAGCAATGGAGCTCATTAAATATGCCCCTCGATCTGAGCTGCACCAATCACAGCGGGTTATCTGATATAGGCGAGCTAAACAGATGACGACAGTAATGTGACGTCGAAGTCCTTAGTAAACATTGCAAGATGGCTATGGATGAACACCAGTTGTTTGAAACAGCTTTGGCCGCTAAAATGAACGAGACTTGGCTTTTTCTCTAAAAGAAGAACAGAAGACGGCGCTCGAATCGTTCCTTTTCAAGAAGCAGATTAGTTGGTGGAATGTAGACTGCCGTTAGTTGCAGCCAGAGATGGCAGGATGGGCATGAGTTCATGCTGGAGAATATTTTGCAAGTCTACCTTGCAACCTACTCTGTAAGCTGTGATGAGCCTTTGTAGAATCTGCCTGTCCACTTTGATGATGTTTTGCTTGTTCTTGGAAAGTTCCACGACTTCATACAAAGAGGCAAATGTTTTGGCTTTGTTCTTTCAAATGGGTGACTTCAGATCCAAGTGCTGGTCACTATCTGGAGGTTCACACAGACGTTTGTCCACAAACACATTTCATTTGTGCATGTCCAAGGTGTTCTGCACCAAGCAGAGATTGTTGAAACTGGGATGTGACCACGTCCTTGTTGATTTATGTTCTTGAGTGTGTCCCCACCATATTGAAACACACTGTGCTCTTTTAATGATAGACATATTCTGCTTTCATCCACATCATCTCTTTCCATTCTACTCTTTGTGCACTCTGTGTGTGTGTACTCATCGTCTTCATCATCTGTTGTCAGTCTCAGCATCGCTGTTGTCTGAGAAGCTATCACTGTTCTCAGATTATACGACAGTGTCCATCTACTGAGAGATGTTGATATCCTGGCACTTGTAATGGCACTTGCGAAGCCACCTGACATCACAACATTCGGCAACTATGCCAACAAGTTTGCTGACACAGTTTTGAAGATGGCAGAGAAGTACCAGAGGGTTGATGTAGTCTTCGACAGGTACCATGACGAATCCATCAAAACAGGCATAAGAAAACAAGAGTGAAGTTGTTTTGCAAAGGTCGTCCACAAGAGACTCTGCCTCCAACCTCAGATGCAGTGAAGTTTCATATCATGCGTTCACACTATCAAGCGACAATCTGGAACCAAGCTCACCTCCCATATCCTGATCTTCCTCCAGTGGATGAAATGGGATGGATGCACAAGGAAGGTCAATTAGTGCCACGGCTAATGTCTCAGCCTAAAGCCTGCAGAGAGTTCACTTCATGTGGGTGTACCAAGGGATGCCTCAGCCAATGCTGCAGCTGCAGGTATGTGTATAGGGAATTAGTTGATTTTGATCATTGTGTACAAGAATGGACAAATATGATAGACTGGTAGAGTATTCCAATGTACCTGTACTTGTACTGGTTGTAATCTTTCTATTCTATTGTTCTATTATTCAGAAAGAGTCGCATGGAATGTATAGATGCATTCAACTGCAGAAAACTTGACAACACTTGCCAGAAAATTGAAGAGGACTGCGAATAAGCTGTCACTGTAACTTCTACTGGGATATAGTTCAATGAATATCACCATGACCCATGGATCTTCCTGCTTTTGGATCTTAATTGATTGACAACTTCTTTATCACTAATGACCACCTTTTTCTCTATACTTCTGTGATTTTCAATCTGATTATTGACACTTATTATTGATCTAAATCAAGGTAAGGTAAATGATAAGAAAAGTACAAAGTAAGTAAATGTAGATACAAAGGACATTTTTGAGCCTGATAATATCAACAATAATAGTAATAATAATAATAATAATAATTATAATTTTAACTGAGTAATTATTCATAGGCAAAAACAACTATTTTTGCAATATCTAAGCAGTTTCTTCACATTACATCTCAAATCTGAATATGGCATTGAATTGCCCATGTAGGAAAATGTACAAAAGCACATTTATTTCATGTTTGTACCTTGTTTAGTCAAAAAGATGTACTGAAAAATAGATTTCAGTCTGGCGGTGGCGGCCATTTTGAATTTCTCAATTTTGAGGCATTTTGGGGCATTTTTGAGCTTCATATACAGCAGATTTGGATTCAGCACCCCTTAATACCCCTAGAAATGTTGTATAATATAAATAATCACAAAATGCCTCCAGCACTTTAAATAAGCACATTTTCAGAAATTCTGCCTAGACTATAACTAGGTTAGCATACCTCTCCAGCACTCTCAAATTATTTAGGTCTTAACAGTTAGAACCCTAGAATTTTGACACACTTAAGACTAAAATATTAGTCTGAGCGGCTTTATACATACTGTTCTATTGTATGGGACTATTTTGGAAACAACCTTGTGAGGTGTATGATTTGCGATTAACAACTTACTACAATAACACCTTTTTTTAATCTGATGGGCGTCGATTTGCTGGATCTGAAACTTCTGGTGCACATAGTGAAGGTAGGTATGAAATCTTTCACTCAGAATTTTCTGGGCCTGTAAGCCAAAAAACCCAACTATACTATAACAAATTTCAAGTAAATAAATAAAATAAATTAAATAAATTAAATAATAAAATAAACATAAAGAACAAAACAAAAGTAAAGCGGCAGCCCCTCATGGACGACTGTCACATAAACTAAAACAAAACCACAACATAAAGTGCCAGGCCTGGTCCTCTCTCGTCCTTCACCGCTGTCACTTCTCCTTTATCCTTCAGGAGTTCCTCCGTGGGACTCGAGACCGGTGTGGTGCATTAACACTCGCTCTGTTCCCACGGCTCTCGGCCCTTCTTCAAATTTATTGTACTGTAACTTCCATCTCCTGGCCAACTACAGTAGCATCATATTAAAAACAAATGTTCTGTTTACTCTCTTTCTTTTTGTATTGTTTGGATTCACACAACCAATTATATTTTAACAATTAATATTAAGCTTTTAGTTTAAATGCAGAGTACAGTATTAATTTATACAGATAATATGCAATAACAAATTAGCTTTAGATAAAATATGTAAAGAGTCGCTGTGGACTTATATATTATCAACCGAATAAATTACCTTGTTTCTCTTCCACTGATATAGCCGGATGTTTTCTTGTAGTTGTTCCTTTTTGCGCACAGCTCTTTTCTTCTTGCTATGTAAATGTGTTTAAATAGAGGGAAGTCCAGTTGTTTGTTTCAGCAAATCACTGTCAGCTTGATTTTTACTCCAGATCAATGACCTGAACTTGTGGTCACCTGACATGGTTATTCAACATTAGAATAGGTGAAATGTCATGGTCATCGCTGGGTTTTAATTATTTTCACTTGTTTGATGTGCAATGTAATAAAACACAAGACATCAGGGGTTATAAAGTGTGTGTGTGTGTGTGTGTGTGTGTGTGTGTGTGTGTGTGTGTGTGTGTGTGTGTGTGTGTGTGTGTGTTTACAGGTGTAGTCCATGGGAAAATGTGGTCAGATGGAGAAAGTGATCAAGCTTCAGGAACCTCCTCTGATGAAGTTCAGAGTCCTGTAAGAGTGCGAATGCGCAACCTTCAGCAGCGACTCTCTAATGAGGTAATGCATGTACAATCATAAGTGAGTCACAAACATTCCAACAGGTAGACACACACACATAAATTATAAATTTATAAATTAAATTAAGCAAATGGTGTCTCTTAAGAATGGCGTTCTGCTATATCCCACGGAGGATCTCAGTGTCCAAACTTGTGGTTCCTCAGTGCCAAAGGGGGTTATCCTCGCATATGCCCGCAACACACCTATAAAATCATACTTCCTCACCATCATCTATGAATTCGGCAAAGCGATAGAATGCCTCCCTAGCCCCTCCACAGCTCAAACCACAGATCAGCCTATCTATAACCAACACCTCACTGACATAAGACCACCTACCATAGCCGATAAGCAGATCATTTGACACCAGTCGTAGATAAATTATTATCTTAACCCTAACCCTAGGATTAGGTAACCCTAACATTATTATGGATACCTTATTGTTTGTCATTGTCATTTTTTTTCTTTTCATTTCTTTTAGTTGGCGAAATGCCAAACCAAACAAAAGAAAAGGGATTAGGTACAGGCTGTGATTTTGGGATTGTCCCCTACATCTAATACTCAGGAGCCCACCTGAAGCTGATTGTTGTTCAGAAAATGCAGTGTTATAGGTTATGTCACTCTCTCCTAGGACTCAGGTTTGATTTCTCTCTCTTTTTGAAGAAGTCTCTTCCACTATCATTCCAGTCTCCAAAAAAGTGAGTCTCTATCACGTCTGGTCATGAAGTCATCAAAATTCTTCAACACCCCACTGTCATAGGCCTCATCCACAACGGTGACGAGTCTGCATACAGACAGGAGGTTCAGACAACTGGCTGTCTGGTGCAGTCATAACAACCCGGAGTTGAACATTCTCAAAACAGTGGAGCTGATCGTGGACTCTTGAACACCCCATCTCTCCCCCAACTCACCATCATGAACAGCACTGTGGAAGCAGTGGAGTCGTTCAGGTTTCTCTCTCCGCTTACTCTTGTCATCTGCCCAGTTACTCTAATGGAATCATACCTTCCCAAACACTCCATCCATTGAATTACCCACACCAGTGGTGACTCTTGGCATTGTCCCTGGCGCTGGTTGTTGGATTTCCCCTTTACTGCAATCACTGGGTTATACTGTCTATTTCTGTTTGATCCATGCCTGCCTTTGGACTTGGTCCTCAACTGCCCCTTTATCCTCTCCTGCTTGCCTGGTTTTGACCTCCCTGCCTGTCTGACTCTTCTCTTACCTCCTATTTTGTTGTGGTTGCTGTGTGGACTGTCTCTGATTCTGACCCATGCTTAACTCACTACTCTTCGCATACCTCCTCTTGTCGGAGTTTGGCCCTGAGCTGTTTTTAAGGGCTTTTTAAATTTTCAACAAAGCCTGTGTTAAGCATCTATCTGCTTTTGGGATCTTCTTTCTAGAAAGCCTGACATCACACATTGGCCAGAGATGGACCCAGTGGATGGGTAGCCACATTTTTCATCTCGCTCCTCGCCTTGTGGGCTTGTGACTGGGTTGCTGCAGTCTGGGAGTCTCAGTCTCTATGTAGTGCAGATTTCCAGCTCTTGAACTGAAATTATTAAGGTATTGAATAGGTCCGTCTTCGGTCAGGAGGCATCTTGGCAACATGACTACTCTTCGGTAAGGCAGAAGAGTTCCGGATCCTGTGTTGTACCCAGCAACACTGGTGGCACACTTTTTGTATGAGTTGGTTAAGGAGGTTAAAGATGAAATCTATGTCCGTGACCCCCCAGAATTCTTATATTACCTCATTGATCTTGCCATTCATATGGACAGCCGCATCGAACTAAGACACAGAGCCCTGCGGTTTTACATCAGGTCATGGGCCAAATGCTCTGCGATAGGGATGTCCCGATCCGATCCACGGCATCGGTATCGTGCCGATACTGGCCCAAAATGCTAGATCGGATATCGGAGGGGAGAAAAAAAATTATCCGATACCTATGATCGATACCCATTAGGGGTGTAACGGTACGTATTCGTACTGAACGTACGTTCGGTGCAGGGATTTACACAGAGAATACACGGTATAAAAATAAATAAATCTCGCGTGCACATTAATTAATGTAATACGGAACTAACGTTACTGTTAGATACGCGCATATGCGGGTTCTTTAGGGACACCTAATCTGTAGCCCGCCTTAGCTCTGAACGTGCGTCTATTTCGCTTCAAACGCTCACTTTATCATTATACGCGCGCAGCGCGTCCTATTCGCTTTGGACGCGCGAATGGATTCAAACTGTTCAAGCATCGAACTAGACGCGATAGACGCAAATTTGACGCTCTATTCGCGTTTTGGTGTGAACGCAGCAAAATGAACAGGCTGCGATGTCAAGATTGCAATGCTGGAATGTGTGTGTGTCAGAGAGAGAGAGAGGCACGGGCGCGATCGAACAGTGGAAACATAAAAACATACTCCGTCATTTTCATACAGGATCTTCTCCGATTCCTGAGCACTTGAAGTAGCAGATAAGCTGGAGCCTATGCAGATGGGCAGACTTTGTCTCACAGCGGAGGAGAAGCAATGTCGACTGACATTGGGTCTCTGCCTTTACTGTTGTGTACCAAGGTCATGTTAATGTGTTATGTCCTGTAAAAGCCACGGCTCGCCAGTAAACAAGGGGGTCCGGGTGAGCGGTACGTCTATCTCCCCATCTCCCGGTGCCCGTAAAGTCCCTCCTGCAACTGTTGTCGTCAACAGCTCTGTATTCAAGTGCTGAGAGCTCTTCGACTTGGAGCAGAATTTCATCAATGAAGACTGGGCTCTGCAGAAGGGCCTTCCCATTTAAGATCACTATTCTTCACTCCTTGAGCGGTCTTTGCCTGATGACCATAACACAAATTACTGGCCCAGTGAGTGTCATTACTTAGGAAACCACAAAGAGGAGTTCCTTTTCATTTAACCAGTGGTTCCCATTGTACTGTGTCATCCCTGATTATTGCTCCATTATCTACATATTGATCTGTCCCTCCTCTTCTCTGGCTTGTGCGGGGTTCTTCTTCGTAAAGAAGAAGGATGGTTCTTTGAACATTGATTATCGGGGGCTGAAATACGTAATGGTTAAGAACTGGTACCTCCTGCCTCTTATGTGTTCAGCGTTTGAGATCTTGCAGTGGCAAGCCAGTTCCTCAGCCCCGCTGGTTTCTCTGCTGGTTTCCTTCAGCCCTGTGACTTCTCTTTTAACTCTACTCTGTGTGGACCTCAGCTCTTCCAGTCTCCAGCTCCACCCAGTCGAGAGGATCCCCTGGGTCTGCCTTCAGACACTGATCCTGTCAATCCACCTCGGCTCGTCAACCTGTCGGCTCTACCTTGGCTCTTCCCTCCCTCAGCTCCACCGTGAGCCATCATCCTTGCGGCTCCACCGGGCTCCCTCATCCCTCCGGATTCGCCTTGGTCAGACGTCATCCTGCCGGCACCACTATCTGCTGCGCTCCATCTCTCCACCCCTTCGGCTCCTTCTGGCTCTGCCTCGATCCTCAGTCCCACCAGCTTCACCTCAGTCCTCTGAGGGGCGTTCTGTAACATGAATATTCTATGATATTCTGTTATGGCTTCGTTCTCTCTGTTTACTCCAATCCTGTTGTGCCTGCCTGAGAACTTATGAAACAGGTACACCTTATGTTCGAACATGGTGTTTGTTATGGCCAATCCATGCCAAGCAGAGAAGTCCAATAATACCATTTGTGTTTGGATCAGGCAAGCCGTCCCTCTCCTCCATATCTCTCTGTCCTGCCCAACATGGGCATTAAAGTTGTCCAGCAGTATTATGTGGTCACCAGGTGACATTTATAAGTGCCCTTCCATCAGCACTCTATCAAGATATATTCATCTGCCCCACACAACTGCTCTTTGACACATTTTATGTTTCTCCCCTTCCCTTTCCCCTTCAGGAAATCAACAAACGTCTTTCACTGCCAGCGGATATTCGTTTGCCAGAGGGTTACCTAAAGAAATTTGCCACAAACAGCCCCCCATTTGACAAACCTCTAAGTCGAAGGTTTCGCAGAACGTCACTTGTAAGTCTTTCTTTGTCATGATCTATTAGTATGACATCATCAAATGTTTAGAATGCATTTCTATTCTATATCTGTATCTATTCTGTCAGACAGGGCTTAGATTAAGCCAGGATAAGGCCTAAATTCAATTAGGACATTTAAGGAGCTCTTATAAACGTGTCTTAGAAAAAACATTACTGGTGTGAATCTTGAGAAAAAACAATGGCAGTGATATATTTTATATAGATATATTAAAGGGATAGTTTACCCAAAAATGAAAATTTTGTCATCATTTTCTCTCCCTCAAGTTGTTCCAAACCTGTATGATTTCCTTTTTTTCTGCTGAACACAAAAGAAGATATTTTAAAGAAGGTTGGTAATTAAACAGTTGCTGGTCCCCATTGACATCCATAGTATTTATTTTTTCCACGTTTGGTTACCGACTTTCTTCAAAATATCTTCTTTTGTGTTCAGCAGAAGAAAGAAAGTCATACAGGTTTGGAACAACTTGAGGAAGAGTAAATGATGACAGTATTTTCATTTTTGGGTGAACTATCCCTTTAAGATATGCTTTCAGTTGAAACAGCTCAAACATGCATTTTAGTCTGGAGATATCTTAAGCCCTGTCTGTGAACCTGGGAGTAAATGTCAGATCTCTTTGTGCTTGCCAAGGTTCATTACACCTTTATTTAATGTTTACATTAGATCATAAAAATATCATCTTTGACACGACCAGCTAATCACTGAGATCTGTTTCCTTTCAGTCAGAAATCGGCTTTGGCAAATTAGAGTCATATGTCAAACTGGACAAACTGGGAGAGGTGAGATTCTGACCAGCTCCAATCTTCTCCACAGTGGATGATACAGTTTCTGTTCAACTAAACTAAATACATTTTATTGAGTGTTTGACCTTGCATTAGAATTGTTTAATATGTCGTCAGTAGAGTTGAGTGGGTTATCCTTATCTTTCTTTTGGCCAATTGTCGGTTGATATTGTAATATAACTAATTTTACAATTTGTCATTTTAATATAAATGCAAAGGCCATTGCACATCAGTAATGCTGCTCAACAGCTGATTGTGTGTGTGTGTGTGTGTGTGTGTGTGTGTGTGTGTGTGTAGGGCACATATGCCACAGTGTTTAAGGGTCGTAGTAAATTAACGGATAACCTAGTGGCGCTGAAAGAGATCCGGCTGGAGTATGAAGAAGGCGCACCCTGCACCGCCATACGAGAAGGTACAATATCCTCTACCATTCAGAAGTTTGGGAACATTAACTAATTCACTCCATGAATTCTGAGCCCTGTATATAGCTATTGTGATTATACCACACAGTTTTCTTAGCAACCCTGGAGTAACAGTGCCAGACTGTACAAGTGTAGAGAATCAACACTTCTTGTGACGTTTTAATTCATGCTGATTTGATGATATTTCTCTCTCTGTCAGTGTCTCTCCTGAAGAACTTGAAACATGCCAACATCGTCACGCTCCACGACATCATCCACACAGAGAAGTGCCTTACACTAGTCTTTGAGTACTTGGTGTGTGAGATATTATTCATCATCGCATCTCTCATTTTGTCCGTCTACTGTATTTCTGAAACATTTGTGTGTTTTTCAGGAGAAGGACCTCAAACAGTATTTGGAGGACTGTGGGAGCATAATGAGCATTTATAATGTAAAGGTTAGACATATCCTCAAACTGCCTGTCATTTTAGTTTAAATTGAGTATAACTAAAAAATAATACTATGCATCAGGGAAAATGACTGAAAACAATTTCATGTCGTAGCACAACACAACTTCATGTGGCCTGAATAGATTAAGACAGAGATTTATTGTGAATATCAACTACTAATACTTTTGTAGATTGACTCTAGTAGAAATTTTAAAAGAGTACTTCTACGGTTTGGTGGAGCAATATTTAATCTGGGAATCGGTGCCTTAACTGAATAAATTTTGTGTCCACCACTGCTGACAGAGGAAAGAAAAAGGGCATTTTTGCTATACTAAAGGCCCTGAAATCGAGATTGAAGAACAAACTGGTGTGACGTCGTTTATAACAAAATCAGGCCAAAACGAAGTTCGTTTCTGGAGTTGCTTTACAAAGCAAACTTTCTGGGAAAGATGTCCTTGGCTGGTGAACAAAAACATTTAATCTGGACTAAAATATGCCCTAGATATTGACTGAATATGTTCTGATTCTTTATTGTTCCGTCAGACTTTACAATAAGGCTCCACTATTTAACATAAGTTAAAAGAGAACTCCGGTCAATTTTAACATTGAGCTCATTTTATTGTACATCAATACAGAGAACAACGACAAAAATCGGTGTTGCCTATACCGAGTTATTCTATTTTTATTCTATGTTAAAATTGACCGGAGTTCTCCTTTAATTCATTAGTTAACATAAACTACTTCTGAAGCATTTATTAATCTTAGTTAATTTAATTTCAACATTTATTAAAATCAAATGTTTGAACTGTATTATTTATTGGATCTGAGCAAACATGAACTAACAGATTAACTAACTTTAACAAAGATTAATAACTTCTGTAACAAATGTAGCTGCTCGTTGCTAATGCATTAACTAACGTTAACTAATGATACCTTACTGTAGAGTTACCTATTGATCTTCTTTATAATTCTTTTGCAATTTAATCTGTTTGAAACATTCGTTCACTTCATACAGTTTTGTGCATTGCTTTATTGTATTTAAATGTTTAGTTCTTTTAGTTACAAGAAAAAGTTATTAAACCTGTTATACTATGACAAGACTTATTTCAATATCGTGATAATACCGAATACCGTGATAAAAGCTTCAGCAATTATCACAACATGAAGATTTTAAACCGTCACATGCCTAGTAGAAACTGAAGCTGTAATTCTAATTGAAAGCGATGCTGACACCGTTCTTTCATGTTTAATACTGTAAAACTTCTGCTTTAAAGTGATTGATTGTATAAAGTATTGTATAAATAGAGTCCCAAATTGCAGAGCTGGTGCAAAAATACCCACATGTCTATGATCAGATGCTTTCTAAACAGCTGTTTTCTCACTGCTGGCATTTTGTTGTGTTCATTTGTTATTGAGAGGAAAGAGCGCAGCACATATTTACATATTCATCTAGACATCACCCTCAGCAGTGTGTAAAACAGTATATTGTTGAACTTCTTTTTAGCCCTAAATAGAAGAAAGAACTTCGCCATGAGTATATGAGAGCTTTAACTCAAGTGCTGACTGGCACATTAGCATTTAAGAAGCCACATTTATTGCTATGAAAACTTTTTGGAAACATGGTTTACAACAGTAAAGGCACAGCTATTGGAATGACTTCACTGTATTCATGTTTCCACCCTGCAGATTTTCCTGTTTCAGCTATTGCGAGGTCTAGCTTATTGCCATCGGCAGAAAGTTTTGCACAGAGACCTAAAACCTCAGAACCTTCTCATCAGCGACAGGGGAGAGCTCAAACTGGCTGATTTCGGTAGGATCGATCACTCACATACCCAAATACTCATCAGTTGATAGACAACTGGCATTGATTGTATAGTGTGAAATGAGCCAGAATCATGACGTTTACAGATTTACATCAGGTTTGTTTGTGTCTGCTGTAGGTCTTGCACGTGAGAAGTCAGTGCCCTCGAAGACTTTCTCTAATGAAGTCGTCACTCTCTGGTACAGACCTCCAGATGTGCTGCTGGGATCAACAGAGTACTTCACCTCCATCGACATCTGGTGAGGCTACACACACACACACACACACACACACACACACACACACACACACACACACACACACACACACTCACACACTCGCTGCTGTGAGCATGTAAGATATGCTGCTGATGCTGCATGAATAGACACACATACAGTTGCAATCGAAATTATCCCCCCCCCCCCATTGGCAAAATGTACAGACTTTCAGGTGTTTGCAATCAACCAAAAGTAATTGGATTAGTTTAACACAATAAATGTTTTGAGTGGTTTCCCCGAATTCACCTGAAAATGCAACTTTTAATCTAAGCCCGTTCCTCATGAGCAATGGCCTCCAGTTCAGAAATATTCTTGCAATATTCTGAAACCACCTTACTCAAATCCCACCAGAGATTTTCTATGGGGCTCAAGTCATGTGACTGTGATGCCACTGTAAAATCTTCTAGGACTTCTGGCGACCAAGCCTTAGTGGAATATGAGGTATGATTGGGATCATTGTCCTGTTGAAGGTCCAAGCTCCAGCTTCCTCACTGACGGCGTGACGTTTCCTCCCAGGATCTCCTGATACTTCAGTGACTCCATCTCTCCCTCCACACACTGCAGGTTTCCAGAGCCGGAGGATATAGATCAGCCGAGGGCATCACGAGCTCCTCACGCTGAACTGTAGACAGAGCTCTTCACAGCTGATGCTTCATTCCTCCTCCAGACACACCGCTGATCCACAGGGACGAACAGCTCCAGTTCTGTTTCATCGCTCCACAGAACAGAGTCCCTAAACCTCTGTGGCTTATTTATATGATTCTGAGCTCTTTTCTTGTGTGTTTGGGTCAGTAGTGGTGTAGTTCTGGAGTTCTGGCATGTGTTTAGGATGAGCTGAAACCTCAGAGCCTGTGGCCACCAGGTCTTCTGCAGTCGCTCCAGGGTTTTTCTGAACCTTCTCAGAGATCTGGTAGCCGTTGATATCTGCCTTTTCTGCCCCGTCCAGGGAGAGAAACCACTGATCCTTTAACTTTGAACTTGTGAACTATGCTTTCAACGGTGTCTCGAGGAACATTTAGTGCCTTCACTATCTTTCTGTGTCCTGTTCCTTGTTTGTGAAGGGCGATGGTGTCTTCTCAACTTTTTGGACCATTCTTTTGACTTACTGTATTTCTAACAACTCGACAGACCTCTCCAGTTCAGATGTGTCATGTGTTCTAGCTCAAGCACACCTGGTGCAGCTAATGAAGCCCTTGATTAGTGAGACAGCACCTGTTTTACAGATTTGTGCTGTTGTGAGGGATTATTAAAAGTTGCATTTTAAGTTGAATTTGCTGAAACCACTTGAAACATTTGCTGTTTTGAGCTATTTCAATTGCTTTTGTTTGATTCGTTCATTCCAAACAGCTGAAAGTCTGTAAATTTTGCCAATAAACCTTGCAATGGGGGTTGAATAATTCCGATTACAACTGTACAACAGGTGTGTTTGATTGGAGTTGGAGCTGAACTCTGCGGGACGGTTACTTGGTTGTCAACACCCTGACCTAAAAGAAAACCCTAAACTGTGTGCATGAGTGTTTCATGGGTATCGTTTTAAATTCAGCCAACTAGAGAAGAGCTTTGATCAGTGGTGTCATGCTGGATGTTACTCTGAAGACTATTTCAACTCTTTTCCATTATTCTTTTCTACAACGTGTTTTGCTGACTTATGTTAACCAGCACACTCTATTTGGCCTGGGTAGCATATCGAGATTTTTCCTTTCATGCATTTCTCAAAAAGACATTTTATTCTTTCCGTCTGTCTGCTTTGTTTCATTAACACAGGGGTGTAGGTTGTATATTCTATGAAATGATCACCGGACGCCCCCTCTTCCCTGGGTCGACAGTGGAGGATGAACTTCATCTTATATTTCGTATCTTGGGTAAGAGCTGTGGTGTTATGCATGTTAAAGATACACTCAGTTTTTGCTAATATAGCCCTCATTTCTCAAGACAACTACAGGCTGGCGAGGTTATTTCTTGCCATTTTGAAAACTGCAAACACTAGGCAAGATGTGTAAATGCATATTCGTATATGCATTTACATATAAATATAAATATTTATATATAAAAAATATATATAAAATATATAAAAATATAAATATTTTCATTTTTCGTTTCCAAACATTTGACAGGCACGTTTTACACATCTGAGCAACTTTACCATTTTTATTTCGATGTCTACCTTTTACTGGTGACTCTAGTGATAGCAAGTAAGTGTAGTTGGAGTCTGTTTTGATTATAAACTCATGTCATCTCCAGGTTCTCCTACTGAGTACTCTTGGCCAGGAGTCAGTACCAATGAAAACTTCCTCTCATTCAACTTCCCCCATTATGACGGGGAACCTCTGATCACTCATGCACCCAGGTGTGTGAAAAGCCTTTCCGTGTGGCTGCTTTGGGGATATTATATGTTTTGGGATCTATATATGAGGTGTATTGTTAGATAACATTTTTGTTGGGAAAGGTTTCTAGTACCCACACCTGAACAGAGTCTCTAATTGGTAATGTTTGACACACATAAAACAAAATTCAATAGCAAAGGAAAAAGCCGAGGACAAGAACAGGAACAAGGACACCAGATTAGCCCACAAAATACTACCACTAAAATGTCTTAACATTGGGACGGGAAGCTATAGCTATAATATGATTTGTGTAATTTTGTTCTACAGGATCACCAATGACGGTCATGATCTGCTATGCCAGTTTTTACAGGTAAAGTACGAATTCGCTTTTGCCCTTGCAAAGAAAGCCTCAGAGATCAAAAGGTTTTTCGATGTCGATGTCTACTTAAATAATTCATATTTTGCTTTACCAGATTAGTATGTTCATTATTATGAAAGAGACTTTTGGACTTATATTGATACACCTGTCCTTATTTAATTCTTAAAGGTACACTATGTAACTTTTGGCCCTCTAGTGGTTAAACTAAACTGCATGGATTTTGTAGAAGAACATTGTTTTGGTGGTGCTTTGGCTCTGTAAAAGAGACATATTCACTCCAGATGAATGTGTTTTTGTAGTTTGAAGCAAGGCGGCGTATTTCTGCAGAAGTGGCTCTTCGGCACATTTATTTCAGAGAGTTGGGAGACAAAGTGCAGGACCTGGATGACAGTACGTATTTAGTACTAGTAATATTAAAGTGGTATAAGCTTATTTTAAAGTTCATATTTAGTAGTTTCACAAATATGCAGTATGTTTGTAAGATGTGATGCTACACGTATACATCTCATTCATCAAAACATTTGGGAACATCATAAGTCAAGATGGCAGTTTCTGCTTGTAAGAAACAATCCTGAACACAACTATTTCTTACACATTTATGTCATACATTCACTGTTGAAAGGTTATAATTATTATAAAGTTTTTAAATTCTGTGACCACAGCTACCTCCATCTTCTCCGTGAAGGAGATTCGACTGCAGAGGGACCCAGGAAAACACTTTCCAGCTCAAAGAGAGTTGTGTGAGTTCAAGTATTTACCTAAATCTCCAGTTCCTTGTACATGGTGAAAAAACATTCAAAATGTTAGGTCAAATAGTGTGTAAATCACTCAGTTTTGTGAAATAACACGCCAGCAGCGATTTACTGTTTACTGAGGATTTGTTGACTAATGTTTCACAAGGAATGTGATTATAAAAAATAGGCAGACAACCACAACAAATGAAAGTACACACTTCACCTGGTGACCTGGTCCAGGAAGGACGTTCCTGCAGAGTGTAGCTCCGCCCTGGAGGATTCTGAGCAGTGCCTACAGGAGGCTCAGTTCATTTGGGAAGTTTTAGACTTTACAATATCATTCCAGGTTTTCTGTCTTCACAAATAAACTTAGAAGGTCCGCTAAAGATGACATAGTAGTATGTCCCAAAGCTTGCCTACTCTTTTGCTACACACTTAAAAGTATGTACTTTTTCTTCACAAAAAGAGTACGTACTTTTAGGGCGTAGTATAAGTAGGCGAATTGGGACGCAGCGCTTGGTCAGCTGCTACAGGTGTGTTTAATGAGAGTTGGAGCTAAACTCTGCAGGAAGGTTGGAGACTCCTGAGACTTAATGATGTCTAAAGTATGTTCATATAAATTACAGTGTAAAATGACAAAAGCACAATCTATGTTGAATCACATAGCAATTTGTTAGAGTTTGCACATCTGCTGTCTTTCTTTTTTGTTTGTTTTAATAAGTCATTATGTATTTCAGCGGTGGTCCATCGAATGGGCTCTGCCCCACCGGAACATTTTCTCTCTGAAGGAGTGAACCGTCTTCTACACCCAGCCCCGCTCTCTTCATAGACCTGCTCATACCGCGTGTTCTTTCCTTTGCAGTTGCTGTGTAACATTTTGATTGTCTTCCTTTGTTTACAAAGTTCTCTCTTATCTTTTATCACCTTTTTTGTTTTGCACATATTTTGTTTCTGTGATCAAAGACAAAAAAATCATTATAGGCATCAAGTCCCAAAGATGTGTAATGCCCCAAAAAGTGCTTGTTAGTCTCTTTTCTTCTGCCATCGGAATCTATGGCAGCCCAAATAACCACAGGGTAACAGGTTGTGAAATGGCATAGCCATGGCATGGTCTCTAATCGTCAACAAATTTAGGATTTGCCCCTCAACGTCTCCAGTTACACTACATTTTCTGCTGCTATCCGTTTTGCCGTCTTTCCCATCTTCCAATTGGGCCAAGCCAAACTCAGTGCACTTTCACTGTTAGCCATATTGCAACGTTCTCGGGTAACTTGGATTTTATCTGAAGTTATGGCCAAATTGTAGCTTTTTTTTCTTCTCCGAAAAACATGTAGAATCTTGACCACTTTTCATCCAATCTTGAGTCCCACATCATGGCTACAGACTGTGTTTGAGATCAAGCACTTTCAATTACTACTGTATATGAAGTGTATTAAAAAAATAAACTTGCCTTGCCGGTGCAAAACTAATCAAATGGATTTTTATAATGCAACAATTCAGCAATTGCTTGGCAGTATTGGATGGTGAAGAAGCCAAATAGGTAAGGAAGCTGCATCTTTTCAATTCTATTGAGTTCTGAAGTTTGGGTCGGGAATTTTTTAATCGGCAGGCTGTGTTCTATCAAGTGCCGTCGAAATTTGAAGGATCCTTGGGAGGCTGCCAATGTTTTGCGTCCTTCATTCAGTGTATTTTGAAGGACGCATTATGTGTACTCTAAAAGAAGTGGCAGAAAATGAAGCACCCCAGATTTAGGTCTTCACACCATGAGATGCTGACTTCCAATAAGGAGGTGACCAACAATACCAGTATTTCCAGACGCTTCCATAAGCCCTGTGGATCTTAACTTTTTAAAATAACCAAATAGTTGTTTGGCATCATTACCATTTTTGTTGTTGTTGTTTTTCACTTTATGTCTATCTTCAACTCAGGGGACGTCTCATCAAAGTGTTTTGTTTTAACTCATATTGGGGTGTATGTGATGATGTCACAGGCACATGTGCAAAGAGCATGCAATCAACATACAAACGAAAAACTCAAATAAAAGATTCACCATATGGGCATATTTGAAGCATGGAGTTCATTTATACATGTAAATATGCACAATCATGTGTACGCATATGCATACTGTGGTATAAAAAACATTTCTTTCAAACATAAGGTGTTAACTTAGGGCTGTGGAAAACAGTGTGGTAGTGGTGGTTAAAGCTCTGGTAACCCAAAGCTGTCTGGTATAGTGTCAGCAAGGAGTGATCCATGAGCCATAATCACTGTTTACATGCACGAATGAATCTAACTGCAGCTTACAACAGTAATGTTTTATATTTGAATATATTTATATAGGACTTTGCACTTGCGGTTAGATGCTTCTGTATTTCATTGGCTCTACTGTACTCTGCACAATGACAATAAAGTTGAATCTAATTTCATGTAATTACACAAACCTGTTGTGCCTTCGTCCCAGGAGGAATCCAGCAGGAATGAAGCAGGAGTAAAGTTGGCTCTTCTGTGTCTGAGATAAATCAGGGTTCAAACCATCTCACACACACTGGTTTAGCAAATCACAAATCATCAGCCGAAGTTAGTTAGCTAAATTAACTAGTAATACAATACTTTACAATAAGGTTCAAGGTTTGCTAAAATGTAAGTATTTAGCATTATTTACTAACAATGAATAAAACAACACTAAAAAAACTCAGTAGTGCTTTTTTTACAAGCCTATTCCTGTTGATTTCCAGGTTTGTTTGTGTTCTTGGATTTTCCCTGTTTCCTTTGTTCCAATGTTTCCCACCAGTAATTTGTCACCATAGTTATCCAATTACATTCACCTGCCCTTCCTCCTTATCTCCTTTAAGCCCTCAGTTTTTTCACCATGAATGAGGTAGTCACTCAGTCACTCAAGCATCACCCGGATTCTTAGGCCGCGTGTCCACCAAAGCGTCTTTAGCCAGCTGAAAACGCCTAGCTGTGGGCGCTTGAGAGCGTTTTGGCAGCGCAGCATTTTTTTTTTCAGTTGAGACGCTTGGCTTGTTATGACATGAAATATCGGCGAAAGTGTTACTAGTATCTCATTTCACAGATATTTTGTTTTTGACAAAATATTGTCATCTGTTGACGTTGTACAAGCAGAATGTGCTTGTGTGGTATTTGTCCCACCCCTCCTCCATTGTCATTTGACGGCTGGGTAAAGACTGACAGTAATGAGCACTTTTTGGTTTTACCCAAAGTTGAACATTCTTCAACTCTTGGTGACCGGTAAAAAACGCAGAGCGCTCAGCACTTCAGCGTGAAAAAGACGCTCAGCGCCTCGGTATATTCTATAAACGCGTCGATCCTATTGAAAACAATTGGAAAAAATACACAAGCCGTGTGAAAAAACGCTTTGGTGGACACAGGGCTTAATAATATAGAATTCATAGACAATTGGAAAAGTTTTTGGGGCAAACCTGACCTGTTGAAAAGAGATGGTATTCATCCCTCCTGGGATGGTGCTGCTCTTCTCTCTAGTAATATGGCTCATAGTCTTAGAGCTCAAACATGACAATCTGGGGCTCAGGTCAGGAAGCAGACAGACTGGCTAAACCGACCGTCTGCTAGCGGCCTCGCGTCACCAAGGCCAGATAAATCCTATCACATAGAGCCTCTTTCACCTAGATATCATCATATAGAGACTGTGTCTGTTCCCCGAATTTGGAAATCCAAAAAACGTTTAAACCCAACTAAGGTTAAAAATTTAATTGATGTTCAACAAATAAAAAACAGCTATAATACAGATGAGCAAATGCTAAAGCTTGGGTTGCTGAATATTCGATCGCTTACTTCAAAAGCACTCGTTGTTAACGATGTGATTTCAGATAATAACCTAGATGTGCTGTGTTTGACAGAAACCTGGCTAAAACCAAACGATTACATTACTTTAAATGAATCAACCCCGCAAGATTACTGTTATAAACATGAGCCTCGTCTGAAACGCAAAGGGGGTGGTGTTGCTGTAATCTATAGTAATAGTTTCAAAACCACTAAGAAATCAAGTTTTAAATATAATTCTTTTGAAGCATTGGTGCTTAATGTAAAAATATATAGTGTAAACGATAAATCACGTTTGAGATTTGTGCTGGCTACTGTATACAGGCCACCAGGGCACCATACAGACTTTATCAAAGAATTTGCGGACTTTCTATCAGAATTAATATTGACTGCAGATAAAGTACTAATTGTTGGTGATTTTAATATACACATCGATAATGAAAAAGATGCATTGGGATTGGCATTTAAAGACATTGTAAATTCAATTGGAGTTAGACAACACGTGTCAGGACCTACTCATCGTCGTAATCATACTCTAGATCTAATATTATCACACGGAATAGATGTGGATGCCGTTGAAATTCTGCAGCAGAGCGATGACATCTCAGATCATTATCTAGTCTCGTGTAATTTGCATTTAGCCAAGGCTGCAAAGCCGACTCCGTGTTTCAAATATGTGAGACCTATCACTTCTGCTACTAAAGATTGCTTTATTAATAATCTTCCTAATCAGTTTCATCATTTTAGCATCCCGGATAGCTTAGAAGAACTAGATATTACAACAGAAACGTTTAACTCTCTCTTTTCCAGCACTTTAGACACAGTTGCTCCGTTGCGCTTAAAGAAGATTAAAGAAAATAGTCCAATGCCGTGGTACAACGAGCACACTCGGGCCCTTAAGAGAGCAGCCAGAAAAATGGAGCGCAACTGGAAGAAAACAAAACTAGAGGTATTTCGCATTTCATGGAAAGAGAGCTCAATTACTTACAGAGAGGCTTTAAAAGCTGCTAGATCTGCTTATTTTTCAACCCTATTAGAAGAAAATAAACATAATCCTAGGTATTTATTTGAAACGGTGGCTAAACTAACGAAAAATAAAGCTTCAAGCACCGAAGTTTCCAAGCAACACAGCAGTAATGACTTTATGAACTTCTTCACTTATAAGATTGATAATATCAGGGAGAAAATTATAACTATGCAACCGTCTACTACAGTATCGCATCAGGCAGTGCATTGTAGTCTCCCTGAGGAAAAATTTGATTCATTCGTTGCTATAGGAGAGGAAGAATTTACTAAACTCATTAAATCATCTAAATCTACAACATGTATGTTAGACCCTATACCAACTAAGCTACTGAAAGAGATACTTCCAGAGGTCATAGATCCTCTTCTTAATATCATTAATTCGTCTTTGTCTCTAGGATACGTACCAAAAAACTTTAAGCTGGCTTTGATTAAACCGCTTGTTAAAAAAACGCAACTTGATCCTTCAGAATTAGTCAATTACAGGCCGATCTCGAATCTACCCTTTCTGTCAAAGATATTAGAAAAGGCAGTATCCTCACAACTGTGTTCCTTTCTTGAAAGAAATGATATCTGCGAGGATTTCCAGTCCGGATTTAGACCGTACCATAGTACCGAAACAGCTCTCGTTAGAGTCACAAATGATTTGCTCTTATCATCCGATCGTGGTTGTATCTCTCTATTAGTGTTACTCGATCTTAGCGCTGCATTTGACACCATCGACCACAACGTTCTTTTAAATAGATTAGAACATTATGTTGGCATTACAGGAAATGCACTAGCATGGTTTAAATCACACTTATCTGACCGTTATCAGTTTGTAGCAGTAAATGATGAGATGTCTCATCGATCACAGGTTAAGTATGGCGTACCACAAGGCTCAGTATTAGGACCGCTGCTGTTCACTCTGTACATGCTACCCTTAGGAGATATCATTAGGAAACATGGAATTAGCTTTCACTGTTATGCTGACGATACTCAGCTCTATATTTCTTCAAAACCTAACGAAACTTATCAATTCACAAAATTAACGGAATGCATAGCGGATATAAAAAATTGGATGACTTGTAATTTCCTACTTCTAAATTCTGAAAAAACAGAGTTTCTAATTATTGGACAAAAAACTTCCTCACGTAATAATCTAGAATACTGTCTAACACTTGATGGCTGCTCTGTTAAGTCTTCGTCGTCGGTTAGGAACCTGGGTGTGCTCTTTGATACCAATCTTTCATTTGAAAGTCACGTGTCTAGTATCTGTAAAACTGCATTTTTCCATCTTAAAAATATATCTAAATTACGTCATATGCTCTCATTGACAAATGCGGAACAATTAGTTCATGCGTTCATGACCTCAAGGCTAGATTATTGTAATGCTCTACTGGGTGGTTGCCCTGCACGCTTAATAAACAAACTACAGCTGGTCCAAAACGCAGCAGCTCGAGTTCTTACCAGAACCAGGAAGTATGACCATATTAGCCCGGTTCTGTCAAAACTGCACTGGCTCCCTATTAAACATCGCATAAATTTTAAAATATTGCTGATTACTTACAAAGCACTGAATGGTTTAGCTCCGCAGTACTTGAGCGAGCTCTTAACGCATTATAGTCCGTCACGTCTATTACGATCTCAAAATTCCGGCCAGTTGATTATACCTAGAATATCAAAATCGACTGCTGGCGGTAGATCCTTTTCCTATTTAGCACCAAAACTCTGGAACAGTCTTCCTACCATTGTCCGGGAAGCAGACACACTCTGTCAGTTCAAAGCCAGATTAAAGACACATCTCTTTGACCTAGCTTTCACATAATACATTATAGACTTCTATAATTTAATGTTATGCTGCATAGATTAGGTCAGCCGGAACCGGGAACACTTCCCAAAAATCCTGATGTACTCGTTACATCACGAGAAGAATGGCATCTACGCTAATTTTAGTGTCTGTGTTTATCCCAAGGTTTTTCCTGCAGCCTGCCGGATCCAGGCCGTATCCAGATCTGACGAAGGACCTTCGCCTGGACCGATGACAACGCAGTGCTGAAGTGCCAACTAGTCTCTCCCTATGGAGGATCCCACTACCACTCTACAGATAAGGCGTTGTCGGGAAAATTCGTCTTGCGGTCCTACCCCAAAGCAACAAATAAAATAAAATTCCTTATCAAATTTATAAGGAAAGACAAGTATTTTGTTTAGGCTTGGCTTGTAGGGAATTCCAAACCTGCGTATATTCTAACGCACATAACTATAGAACCCATTCTAAATGCGCATGTGACCGCCATCAGCGTTTCTCACAGGTTCGCGTTTAAAGTCTGTGTAGAGAGAATGGTGTCGTCTTAGCGGCCCCTAATTTAATAACAAATGATCATTGCAACGGAACCAAATCAATTAAAACTAACTTTAGATGGAAATAACTTAACTCTGCTGTAAAGCCGAAACAATCTCTGTTACCTTAAATTATACGCTTATCTCTGTAAAGCTGCTTTGAGACAATCTACATTGTTAAAAGCGCTATATAAATGAAGATGACTTGACTTGACTTGACTTAAGCCCGCACCTGCCACAAAGCCAGAGCTGATGCCGAAATTTCACAATGCCAATGGTCCCTCCCTCTCCCTCCTCCTCTGCAAACCCCATCCAGCTCCTCACCTTCGTCTCTGCAGCCTCCCTTCAGCTCCTGGCTCCAGCTTGGGCCTCCGAGCTCGACTCCACCTCGGCCTGTTGACCCATCAGCTCCAGCTTGGGCCTCCGAGCTCGACTCCACCTCGGCCTGCTGACCCATCAGCTCCAGCTTGGGCCTCCGAGCACGACTCCACCTCGGCTTGTTGACCCATCAGCTCCAGCTTGGGCCTCCGAGCACAACTCCACCTCGGCTTGTTGACCCATCAGCTCCAGCTTGGGCCTCCGAGCACGACTCCACCTCGGCTTGTTGACCCATCAGCTCCAGCTTGGGCCTCCGAGCACGACTCCACCTCGGCCTGCTGACCCATCAGCTTGGGCCTCCGAGCACGACTCCACCTCGGCCTGTTGACCCATCAGCTCCAGCTTGGGCCTCCGAGCACGACTCCACCTCGGCCTGCTGACCCATCAGCTTGGGCCTCCGAGCACGACTCCACCTCTGCCTGTTGACCCATCAGCTTGGGCCTCCGAGCACGACTCCACCTCGGCTTGTTGACCCATCAGCTCCAGCTTGGGCCTCCGAGCACGACTCCACCTCGGCTTGTTGACCCATCAGCTCCAGCTTGGGCCTCCGAGCACGACTCCACCTCGGCCTGTTGACCCATCAGCTCCAGCTTGGGCCTCCGAGCACGACTCCACCTCGGCCTGTTGACCCATCAGCTCCAGCTTGGGCCTCCGAGCACGACTCCACCTCGGCCTGCTGACCCATCAGGTCCAGCTTGGGCTTCCGAGCACGACTCCACCTCGGCTTGTTGACCCATCAGCTCCAGCTTGGGCCTCCGAGCACGACTCCACCTCGGCTTGTTGACCCATCAGCTCCAGCTTGGGCCTCCGAGCACGACTCCACCTCGGCTTGTTGACCCATCAGCTCCAGCTTGGGCCTCCGAGCACGACTCCACCTCGGCCTGTTGACCCATCAGCTCCAGCTTGGGCCTCCGAGCTCGACTCCACCTCGGCTTGTTGACCCATCAGCTCCAGCTTGGGCCTCCGAGCTCGACTCCACCTCGGCCTGCTGACCCATCAGCTCCAGCTTGGGCCTCCGAGCACGACTCCACCTCGGCCTGTTGACCCATCAGCTCCAGCTTGGGCCTCCGAGCACGACTCCACCTCGGCTTGTTGACCCATCAGCTCCAGCTTGGGCCTCCGAGCACGACTCCACCTCGGCTTGTTGACCCATCAGCTCCAGCTTGGGCCTCCGAGCACGACTCCACCTCGGCCTGTTGACCCATCAGCTCCAGCTTGGGCCTCTGAGCACGACTCCACCTCGGCCTGTTGACCCATCAGCTCCAGCTTGGGCCTCCGAGCACGACTCCACCTCGGCCTGCTGACCCATCAGGTCCAGCTTGGGCTTCCGAGCACGACTCCACCTCGGCTTGTTGACCCATCAGCTCCAGCTTGGGCCTCCGAGCACGACTCCACCTCGGCTTGTTGACCCATCAGCTCCAGCTTGGGCCTCCGAGCACGACTCCACCTCGGCCTGTTGACCCATCAGCTCCAGCTTGGGCCTCTGAGCACGACTCCACCTCGGCCTGTTGACCCATCAGCTCCAGCTTGGGCCTCTGAGCACGACTCCACCTCGGCCTGTTGACCCATCAGCTCCAGCTTGGGCCTCCGAGCACGACTCCACCTCGGCCTGTTGACCCATCAGCTCCAGCTTGGGCCTCCGAGCACGACTCCACCTCGGCCTGTTGACCCATCAGCTCCAGCTTGGGCCTCCGAGCTCGACTCCACCTCGGCTTGTTGACCCATCAGCTCCAGCTTGGGCCTCCGAGCACGACTCCACCTCGGCCTGCTGACCCATCAGCTCCAGCTTGGGCCTCCGAGCTCGACTCCACCTCGGCTTGTAGACCCATCAGCTCCAGCTTGGGCCTCCGAGCACGACTCCACCTCGGCCTGTTGACCCATCAGCTCCAGCTTGGGCCTCCGAGCTCGACTCCACCTCGGCTTGTTGACCCATCAGCTCCAGCTTGGGCCTCCGAACTCGACTCCACCTCGGCCTGCTGACCCATCAGCTCCAGCTTAGGCCTCCGAGCACGACTCCACCTCGGCCTGTTGACCCATCAGCTCCAGCTTGGGCCTCCGAGCACAACTCCACCTCGGCCTGTTGACCCATCAGCTCCAGCTTGGGCCTCCGAGCACGACTCCACCTCGGCCTGCTGACCCATCAGCTCCAGCTTGGGCCTCCGAGCACGACTCCACCTCGGCCTGCTGACCCATCAGCTCCAGCTTGGGCCTCCGAGCTCGACTCCACCTCGGCCTGTTGACCCATCAGCTCCAGCTTGGGCCTCCGAACTCGACTCCACCTCGGCCTGCTGACCCATCAGCTCCAGCTCCATGCTCCCTCGTCTTTACTGTGGGCTCCGGCTCCGCCCTAGTCAGGCGTCACCCTGGTCTGTCCACAGGCTTCCAGCTGTGCCTCATCCCTCCACCCCTTCGGCTCCACCGGGCTCCATCTTCCCTCTGGCTCCATCATTGTCCTCAAATGCCTTGGGCAACCGTGGGTTTCCAAGCCTCTGGCTCTGTCTCTGCCCCACAAGCCATCAGCACTGCCTCTGCCCTTCAGACTTATGGTGTCACCCGGTGTCTTTGGCTCCTCGGCTCAGCCTGGGTCTCCATCTCTCACGGCTCTGCCCGGACTCACTGCTGAGGCTTCACCCGGTATTGGTTTGGACCTGGGTCATTCCCTGGCTCCTCCGTGGGCTTTTCTTTCCCATGGCTTGGACCTGGGTCACTCCCTGGCTCCTGCCCAACTTTTTAGTAAGATTGGGAAATACAGAATTATCCTGATCCCAGGAAAACAGTGAATTTCAGGAACAAAAATGTAATAAACCTAAATAAAAAACAACAACATTTGTATTTTGCTCTCAAATAGTTTAATATAACTTCACAATTTAATAGTAAAGAGTAACACAAACTTTGATCTAATGGTAAAGGGTAATAATTATTCAAATGATTGGTAATAATTACATATTTGTTTTCATATAATAATAAGTGAAGAGTAACACAAACAATAATCTGGTGGTAAAGGGTCATTATTATTCAAATGATTTGTAATGCATAAATATTTATTTACTATATATAATTATCAAGTGAGATTTGCTGCATCAGATTTTATTTACAGTCTATAAATAAGAATTGTAGGTTCATATATTGAAGTCTGTTTTCATTTTATTATTAACTTCCTTGCCTTACTATTAATTTATACAGGGTCTAATGTGGAAATTATTATGCAGTTTATTGTAGAACATATTCTAGCCCACTAGGGGTGAGTAAGTGCATGCAAATCATACAAATCATGCACAGGGCACATCTCGGATCTTTGTCCTTCCATTGTTAAATCCTCCACGTCATCAAGGTCATTTCAGCGGTCATGAGCACACCGAAGACATGATAAACAGGAGGACAATGATGACTCTTCCATCTCTCCGTAAAGTTTTTAATTTTTTTTTAGAGTAGTGTTATATCGTTCCTGCAATAAAAAAATAAAAAAAAGAAATATGACAGCTTCCTACTTTCCCTGAATAATATGATCACTAACTTTTCTGTATTAATCTAGTCTTTAGATTAAAATGAATTTTAGCCCTGAATCTTTTTGTTACCCAAGCAATAAAAAGCAAATGAAAAGTGAAACTTAAATTGACTGACAGCGCGGAATTGTTTGGGACAACACGAATCACGTGACTGCGCGCTCCCGTCCAGTTGGTGGCTGTAATCAGTGTTGCCAACTTAGCGCCTTTGTCGCTATTTTTAGCGACTTTTCAGACCCCTTTAGCGACAATTTTTCAAAAAAGCGACTAGCGACTAATCTAGCTACTTTTTGAACAAACCTCAGTAATCTCCAAATGTTGCCAGCATGAGTCCTGCGAGCGCGAGATTTGCTTTCTCCTTGCCGTCACACACCTCTCTCTGCGTCTACCCTGTTCTGTGAATGGCTGAGGGCAGCAACACGGCAGCTAACAGACGTGAATGAGCAGTGTTGTTTCCACGGACGGACTTATCACTTATCTTTTGTTTTTATATTTAAAGAATTTAGTTTGACCGTTTTATTTTCCTTTCTTTTCTTGTGCTTATTACTTAATACTCACTATCACAGTGCTTTATTTCACCCAGTTCCCGAACTCTCTCAATTCAGTTAATTTTACACATAAATAGTCATTCAATAGCTAGGCTACTCGTTCTATTGTCTGACAAAAAAATATAGTAAATCAGAACAGCTTTATTGGACATTCGGCTATATAGCCTATATTATATTATATTATATTATATTATATTATATTATATTATATTATATTAAAATACAGTATGTGAGCATGATTTTAATGAGAAAAAAACATTAGGCAGGCAGAACGCAAGTACGCCGCGATGACGTCATGAATATGCTAATTGACGCATGACGTCATCTAGCGACATTTAGCTACTTTTCGGGGAGGCATTAGCTACTTTCCTTTGAAAATAGTTGGCAACACTGGCTGTAATACAGTTAGTTTACCAAACACCATTAAACCTCAGAAGAAAAGGGAGAAGAGTGTTTCTGGAGGTTCAATGGCGTGTCATCGCTTGTTTTTGTGTGTAGTCTGTGTTTTAAACGTGACAGTGTCATGGGCTCAAATCTACTCTGCGCTGTATGATGAGAAAACATCTAATCTGTTCCTGAAAGAGGGATTTCAACCGGACTCTGTCGCAGTCGCCAACTTCAGCAACGACATCAACAAAACTGGGTGAGAATCCTCACAAACACATCAACAACACTGGGTGAGAATCCTCACAAACACATCAACAATACTGGGAAAGAATCCTCACAAACACATCAACAATACTGGGAAAGAATCCTCACAAACACCAATAACACTGAGTGCATGGATGAATACCTTCATAAACGAATGTCACGAATACCTTTACAAACACATCAATAACACTGGGTAAGTCATGAATATGTAGGTATATGAGGTAATTTACGAATGTGATTCAGGATTACTGCGGTACCGTTGTTTTGATTTTGGACTAATGCGAGTATAAACTTTAAAGGAATATCAAAAGCCATATATCATATTATTCGTCGATAAGTGTTGTTTTAAGCATCAAGTCAGATCAGATCTGCGATGTCGCATTTCTTGTGAACATAATTTTCAATGAATGTAATTGATGTACAGATGTCAAACCTCATGTAATAGGATCACAACTGCAAATGTCACATGCTTTCTGTCTCCTGATTTTTTTTTTAACCACACAACTTCGAGGAAGTTGAGAGATGTATAACGCCGGTTTCACACTGCACGCGATAGCAGAGCGTGAGCAGAGCAGGAGCAGTGCGTATGGTGAGCAGGAGCAGGACACGCGCGTTTTGCTTTCACACTGGCAGCGTTTGTCACGCGCGGCTGAACCGCGGCTTGTGTACAGACAGAGTACTCTATAATGGATAAGTTGGCATTGCTTTATTTCGTTTTCAAATACATTTAAGAGAAAAGACTTGTCAAGAAGCTTATTTAATTAATCATTTCATTTATATAACTTTTGATTCGTCTTTGTTTTTATTGTTCAGGGCAACAAGTTTGTTTTTGGACATTTGTTTTCTTTTTAAATTGCTGTTGATCATTTGAGTGACTGTTTAAAACACAATAGATATCATCAATGCACTTTTTGGATAACACTGCGGTGTATTTTGCCCATGATCAATGCGTGTCACTTTAATTCAGCGTAAGCGGCGCGTTAAAAATAGACTGGGCGCCGAAACTATCGCTGCACTGCTGTTCCTGCTCTGCTCCTGCTACGCGCTGCCGCGCCGCTTCTGCGTGCGATGTGAATGCACTCATTGAATAACATGGACGCCGAAAAAAATACGTGCTGCGCACGCGCCGCTAACGCTTGCGGTGTGAAACCGGCGTAATACCTATATGCAAATGAACAGCGACTTTCTGGAGCGACAGCCAATAGGAGTGCAGATCGTCACAGATGATCGTTTAAGGAGCGATTTCACATTATCTGTAACATGGATAAAAACTGATTAATAGAAAAGAAGCTGTCGCAGTCTCATGGGCTTTTCACACCTTAAATAGTTAAAAGTGATGTGTATTTTTTTTATTTTTGACTACTAAAGCATAAAAATGTTTTAGGAAACATGCTAAGTTCACATACTCGTTTCTCTGAAGAACAATGCGACAGCCAGTTATTCTGCTTTGAAATGTGTGTTCAGTGTTTTTGTTTTGGTCTGTGTGATCCCGCCCACTGCCAATTTACCCAATACTATCTTTATAAACGTAATGCCTAATGTTAAAGTTTGTTTTTACGTTTTACTGTAAGGTATTGCTCCAAGCTATGCTATAGTTTAAAGCAGTGTGCCTATGAGAGACGGCTGAGCCAATTAGAGCAGTCAGGGGGCGGAGCAACACCTGTAGCCCCGCCCCGCACATTGTCAGGCTGCTGACGGTTTTCTTGTGTGCGTCTGACTGGGGAGCCAGCAATTTAGTGACACTTTTTCATGACATTATACACTGAACAAAATTATAAACGCAAATCTTGTTTTTGCCTCCATTTTTCATGAGCTGAACTCAGAAAGATCTTAAACTTTTTCTATGTACACAAAAGGCCTATTTCTCTCAAATATTGTTCACAAATGTGTCTAAATCTGTGTTAGTGAGCACTTCTCCTATGCCGAGATAATCCATCCACCTCACAGGTGTGGCATATCAAGATGCTGATTAGACAGCACGATTATTGCACAGGTGTGCCTTAGGCTGTCCACAATAAAAGGCCACTCTAAAATGAGCAGTATTGCTGTATTGGGGGGGGGGGGGGGTCCGGGGGGGTCCGGGGGGGTCCGGGGGGGTCTGAAACCCAATCAGTTTCTGGTGTGACCACAATTAACCTCACGCAGTGCAACACATCTCCTTCACATTGAGCTGATCAGGTTGTTGATTGTGGCCTGTGGAATGTTGGTCCACTCCTCTTCAATGGCTGTGCGAAGTTGCTGGATATTGGCAGGACCTGGAACATGCTGTCGTATACGCCGATGTCCGGAGAGTATGCTGGCCATGCAAGAACTGGGATGTTTTCAGCTTCCAGGAATTGTGTCCAGATCCTTGCAACATGGGGCCGTGCATTATCATGCTGCAACATGAGGTGATGGTCGTGGATGAATGGCACAACAATGGGCCTCAGGATCTCGTCACGGTATCTCTGTGCATTCAAAATGCCATCAATAAAATGCACCTGTGTTCGTTGTCCATAACATACGCCTGCCCATACCATAACCCCACCATGGGCCACTCGATCCACAACGTTGACATCAGTAAACCGCTCACCCGCACGACGCCATACACACTGTCTGCCATCAGCCCTGTATAGTGAAAACCGGGATTCATCCGTGAAGAGAACACTTCTCCAAAGTGCCAGACGCCATCGAATGTGAGCATTTGCCCACTCAAGTCGGTTACGAGGACGAACTGCGGTCAGGTCGAGACCCCGATGAGGATGACGAGCATGCAGATGAGCTTCCCTGAGACGGTTTCTGACAGTTTGAACCGATTGTTGCAGCAGCTGTCCGGGTGGCGGGTCTCAGACGGTGTTGGAGGTGAAGATGCTGGATGTGGAGGTCCTGGGCTGGTGTGCTTACACGTGGTCTGCGGTTGTGAGGCCGGTTGGATGTACTGCCAAATTCTCTGAAACGCCTTTGGAGACGGCTATGGTAGAGAAATGAACATTCAATTCACGGGCAACAGTTCTGGTGGACATTCCTGCAGTCAGCATGCCAACTGCACGCTCCCTCAAAACTTGCGACATCTGTGGCATTGTGCTGTGTGATAAAACTGCACATTTTAGAGTGGCCTTTTATTGTGGCTAGGGGTGGGAATCTTTTACCATCTCACGATTCGATTCGATTCCGATTCTTGAGGCCACGATTCGATTCAAAATCGATTTTCGATTCAAAAAGATTTTCGATTCAAAACAATTCGATTTTATTCATAATGATTTCTAATCAGGTTTCTGATCATGATCTACTCTCATCTGCTTTGCTATACAGAATGACAAACATAATGACAGACATTAAAGTGTCTTTTTCACATTTATTAAGTTCAATTCTCAGGGAAGTGCCTTTTATCAAAAACATTGAAAAAATGTTTTTACTTGGTACTTTTAAAGCAAAGTATTTATGATGAACCATAACGAACTTACTTCCAATACTTCCTATATTAATTTTATTAATAAAACAAATGGAAGTGATTTGGCAAGTCAACTGTAAGGTTACATTTGCCAGCATATGTCCCAACATTGCTGAGAACCAACAGGAAAATAAATGTATGCTTGTACTAGCAGCATACTTGTAGTAAATTAATACAAACTTCGGCATATTCTGAATCTCTAGCATAGTAGCATTTAATAATAGACTTCTAACCAACATCCTCTTGTTATTTCCAATGAGCAATATAATCCTTCAGACAAAAAAAAAACATTTTGCTGTAGCAAATTCACAAACAGTTTTCGTTCAAAAATATAGAATAATGTACCAGAAGCTATCATAACGTATAATGCTTGTGGACTTATGCATATTCTGAATAATTAGTAACATACAAAGTCGCTCTTAACTTATACACAACTAAATAATAAAGAGTTATGACTTGAAATGTTTGCTGTATACCACAATCAAAAACAGCTTATACAAAGAAAGTGAATGAACATCTGCAGAGAGTAACTTTTTGTGACTGGCATTGCACATTTGGCGCTCAGCCATCATGCGTCCGTTATGTGCGCGTCTCTGTTATGTGCACGCCACAGACTGTCCGCGCACGTGCACGTCCGCTTCAGAGTTCCGCCTTTTGCGTTCCGTCAATGTTACGTTATTAGAATTTTTTTTTTTTAGAGAATCGATTTTTGACATTTGTGAATCGATTCAGAATCGTCCACGTCCCGAATCGCGATTCATCTAAGAATCGATTTTTTCCCCCACCCCTAATTGTGGACAGCCTAAGGCACACCTGTGCAATAATCATGCTGTCTAATCAGTATCTTGATATGCCACACCTGTGAGGTGGATGGATTATCTCAGCAAAGGAGAAGTGCTCACTAACACAGATTTAGACAGATTTGTGAACAATATTTGAGAGAAATAGGCCTTTTTTTACATAGAAAAAGTCTAGATCTTTGAGTTCAGCTTATGAAAAATGGGGGCAAAAACAAAAGTGTTACATTTATAATTTTGTTCAGTGTATAAATGACTTTTGAAAAGGTATCGAATTAACATAAAATTATAATTTAACATTGAGGAGGTTCCTTTACAGTTAAGTAGGGAAAAAACTACAACTTCATATAGTAATGTTTCAGTGCATTGTCCAATGTTTATTGGAGACCATTATGTATATATATATATGGAAGAGCGGGGCACAACGTAACGCTTTTTGACTTTCTCAGTTTGTGTAAATCTACTTAGGGTTCAGAGTATTTATCTTTCCCACATTAATTTCACACGTCTGTAGTATAATTATGTGGTTTAGTTTTATTATTACAGTGTATAATAACAATACAAGCACTGGAGATGGTTTGTGTTTTATTCCACTGGTCGGGAAACTGTGAGCGTTCACATGTTGAACAGAAGAGGACTGTGGGAAATCTCTCACATTTAGACCTCCAGAAGAAAAAACTCAACAGAAAACATGTTCACACTTCCTTTAAACACAACCATGGTGGTTTCTTTTCCTGAAACTAACCAACACTTAATCAACAAAACTAACAAAACAAACCATTAGTTATTTTTAGTCTTTGATACTCAATAAATCTAAAATAACACTAAAGCTAAATAAGATTAAAAAACTGGAACAAAACACTAAATAAAGGAAAACTGCCACTGAACAAAAACCAAACAGAAAGGAGAAACTGAAAATCAAAGATAAAAAAGAACTCGACTAAAACACATCCGCTGGTCTTGAGTGATCATTATCCAGTGAGGCGCAGTCTTCAGAGGGAATGCACTCAACCTTCTGTGGGAAAAACAACATTATTTCATTATTCAGTTTCGCAACCGGCCTAAATACCTCTATGTAATAGTGTTTGAGAAGCACTGGACTGGTTTCTGTGGGGAGCACTCACGCTTTCTGAGACAGCAGCAGGTGATGGCGATGATGAGAGCGATAGCGACAAGGGTAACCCCTCCCCCCGCTATTGCGCCAATGACGGCTGGAGTCATGTTTTCCATTATTGAGCCTTCGACGGCTGAAGTCATGCTTTCCCTGCTGGACAGATTATCAACAATGTGAAGCAACATGTTCAAGCATGCTGGAGGATATATCAAAGCTGCTCTTTTATCGGATCGTTAAAACACTGTTAGTGCCGGTTCACAACCCTAACCCTCACAGTTTTTATTTTATTTTTTATAATAATATAATTTATATAATGTAGTTTTAGTTGACTAAATGTCAGGGCATTTTACTGCAAAACAGGGTAGTTTTAGTCAATGAAAACTGGTTAAATTGATAACGATTGTTTTGCTCACAATTATAATCACAGCAATTGTTGTCATTTGAGAAATAGATTTTTAATTATTGCACTTTCACCTATAAGCACAAAACAATCTCTTACCATCAGAAACGCACCAACGTTGAGACACATTAATTAATAAAAACAGTCTTAATAATCTTGTTAATTGTTTTATTGTATTGTATTATTTTTATATTTGCGCTTTGGGTTTTAGAAAAGTGCATTATAAAAAAATATATATATTATTATTATTAAGAGAATATATAGGCTATTGATCATATGAATTGAACAAGGAAAAAAATTCACACTGAAATTTCTAATAGTAATTCCAAAAGTTCTAAATTGCACTAATGCATTTCTATTCAAACGCCAGCAAAAAGATTTGTATTGTCACACAGGTGTATAATAGTTCTTTTAAAGGGTTAATTCACCCAAAAATGAAATTTCAGTCGTTATTTATTCACTCTCGTGTCGTTCCAAACCTGTAAGACTTTCGTTCATCTTCAGAACACAAGTTAAGATATTCTTGATGAAATCAGAGAGCTTTCTGATCCCTCCATTGACAGTTACGCAACTACTACTGTAACTCTTCAGAAAGTTCATAAAGACATTGTAAAACTAACCCATATGAACGTTTTTCCAAATTTTCTGAATTAGTGACCCAAAAATAAATACGTTGTCCTCGTTGAAGATTAGCACAAGTTTATTGTAACTGGTGTGTATAGCAAGGACATTAACACACATTAGACAGAGAGACTTACAGCTGAGGTTGTGGTGATGGTGCCAGTAAATGCAGTCAGTGCCGCTCGTACCGTGATCCACTGAAGCTGGAAGAGCTGGAGAAGAGAGACGTGTTTATAAAGATCCGCTGATGACGAAGAGCTGGAGAAGAGAGACGTGTTTATAAAGATCCGCTGATGACGAAGAGCTGGAGAAGAGAGACGCGTTTATAAAGATCCGCTGATGACGAAGAGCTGGAGAAGAGAGACGCGTTTATAAAGATCTGCTGATGACGAAGAGCTGGAGAAGAGAGACGCGTTTATAAAGATCCGCTGAAGCTGGAAGAGCTGGAGAAGAGAGACGTGTTTATAAAGATCTTGTTAAAGTTGTCTTGCCTCAGTCCCCTTCTCGAAACGCAGATTCTCACCCCAGCGCTGATTCTCTGCAGCTGTGCGGCTGTTTTTGCACTAAACAGAGATGTGGGTGTTTTTGGACTCTTAAAACCGACGTGTTGAAAACAACAACCTTTTATTTCTTAACACATCTATGTGTCTAGATAAGGACAACACATTTTGTGTTACTTTTAACTCAACCAGCATGTTATTCCTCTTAAAATGTCATGAAACCCCCGTTTAAGGCTGGTGAATAGCCGTGTTTCTCCTGTCGGCTAGTGCGAGCCAGGGCTTTAAACGGGCTAATAGCCTCGCACCTGGAGCACCGGGCCAAAACCACACAAACCCATCATTTCACCAACAAGTGGAAGTTTTATCAGAAAACTAATCAGAAGGAAATCACTGGAAACTAGTGATACTAGATCACTGGAAACTAGAACGCAAAACGAACATGATAAAAGCGACCGTTTGATGGCATTTTTGTTGTTTGCTAAAAGATTTAAAACCCAAGCATTGATGTTTTACCTCAGGTTTACAATAAAATACGTTGATCATAAGGAATTAACTTGTCAAGATTGCACATTAGTCACATAAACAAAAATTAAGTGTTATTTACCTATAAATCCCGAAAGTACTTATTCGGTCGTGTCTGTTTCTGTTCATTTGTAGTCACAGGACAGTAGCTATGGTTGCTGTTTAAATCACAATTAGAAAGAATGATCACTTCTACAAATATGCCACCAAAATACGCCCTGAGGAGCTTTAGCACTCTCTCCCAGTACAGTTATATTATCAGTCAGAGAAACAGGGGAAGCTCCCGAAAAACCTGAGTTGCGTTGTTATGACACATGCGGCGCTAAATATGGACATCAGATATAAAGTGTAAAGAGACGAGATGCACTGATAGATAAAATAAAAACATGATTGGTATTAGACTATATGATTTGTCTGATTTCTTCAAGCGGTCATATTTACCATGTTTACTATAGTAATGGTTAGCGCACATAATAGTCTTTTGCGTCGCATATAAATATTTCTGCCTTGTACGGTGTTCCGAATCCACACTGTTAAAAGTCTTTATTGCTGATGTTAGCTGGTATATGGACTCATCCGGCGCTGGCGTCTCCTGACTCAGGTGAACTCCGCCTCTGTTCGTAACCACTCCTCTAGCCTGAGTTGGCCTGCTTTGGACCAAGGTATTCGGCGGGCCAGAAACCCCTGGCCGTTGGCCCAGAAGAGGCCCGATCGAGCCTCTGGAGTGACAGTGTAAACACGACTGGCCCTGGAACGCGCACTAGCAGCTCGCTTTAGGCCAGACAGTGGAAATGCGGCTACTCACACCTCACAACTGAAAAACACTTGAGGAATGGGTGTGTAAAGCTGTGGAAAAGTGGGAGAGAAGAGGGCGGGAAGAGGAGACAACAACCAATTAAACACAGATCTGCAACACACTCATTATACAGATACATGAATATTAAAATGAGGGCAACTTGAAGTATTTAAAAAATGTAACCCTATATGACAACAAACTCCCAAAACGAGGGAGAAACGCGGAGGAACATTTAAAAGGTCTAATAATATATTCATTACATTTATGAGCACTACAGTGAACAAAGCTGATTGGCTCACTCTCTCTCCCCATCACGAGTGGACACGCCCCCTAGAGCTGATTGGCTAACTCTCTCTCCCCCCCTTCAGGAGTGGACACGCCCCCTAAAGCTGATTGGCTATAAGTATGTTGCTCTGTGCGGTCCATTTCTCAGAAATTGCTTACTGCTCCTTTAACAGGTTTGAGCATTTACACTGCACACGGATGTGGTCCGGCAACGCTCTCCGCTTTAATGCTATATAAGGCAAGCCCAGAGATGCTTATAATAAGTGGACATGAAGAGAGAGTTGTCTTACAAGCATGAACAAAACACGCTGCCTCTGTCGACGGCGTTAAGGTAAAATTGCAGAACGAGTCTTTGGTTGCTGTAATGTTGATTTGGTGCAAAATAGCGGAAACTAAACATGCGTGACATGAAGAATTGCATTATTTCTCAGTGTAGATGACAGTAACACGGCTTTGTATTGATGTGTGTGTGTGTGCGTCAGGTGGGCGTATCTGGAGGTCAGCACCAGTGCCGTCTATAATGACTCTCTGCAGGCGTATGCGGCAGGACTCGTGGAGGCCTCCGTCACCTCACAGGTACACGTCTAATGCACATCATACATAACCAAGATAATCAACAACAGGTCAACGCTCAGCTAGAGCTCCTAGCCTCCTAGCATTACAGTGTGATTGGGAAAGATGGCATCAAATAATCTCTTGCGAAGTGATTTTAATTCTACATGCATTTTTTTTTTTTCGCTTTGTACAAAATAGATTCTAGACAACACATGTAAAGTTAATCTATAAGCACTTGTTTGCTTTGCCAAATAAATATTTGTTGCATACCATGCACTGACTGTTTTTATAGAAATTAATGCAAAATATAAGATATAATTCGCCTGGCCACTGTTTTTCATCTCTAGCTGATCCACACGCCATCAAGTATGTATGTGGTCCTGATTTGTGTAGTTGTGCACTATTCTTCTAAGCCATTGTTAGTTTAAATAGTGCAAAAAAAGATGCCCAGATGATGCATTTAATAAACTGAAGTGTGGAATGTTGGACACTTCCGATGATGAATTGTGTGTCATCACGTGTTACTGTAACATATGAGCGTATGCATGAAACTGTGCATCACAGCAGAGATCAGAAACACAGCGTGCTCTTCGTGACAGACAGCAGAGTCCATGAGTGAACTAACGTCCTCTGTGTGCCGCAGCTGATCTACCAGCACTGGATGAACACACTGAAGGGTTACTGTGAGCCGTCCGCTCGGGACGCCGGCTACTGTCAGCGGCTCAAAGACTACATCAGCACTAACCTGCAGTGGCTCAATCAGCAGATGGACACACACGCCGACTCGCCGTACTGGCATCAGGTGCGTGGAGAAGAGTTCCCACACAGGGGGGGTGTGTGTGTGTGTCGTCACCGGCGGCCGGAGCGGTTACACACACTGAGCGGCAGAAACACTGAGTGGAAGCTTTTTTTTTCAGCGTGAAAAACATTCAAAACACATCTAGAGATTGACTGTAAAAATAGATTTGACAAGACATCTGAGGTGTATTTTCACAGGCCGCTGAAAGCTGCAGAACAGAAGCGAATGAATCGTGCAGTTCACAGAGACTCCAGGCAGAGAAAGCTGGATTTGCAGTTATCATTGTGTGTCAATATGCTGAGTTTAGGGGTAAAATCATACACTATATCTTGTATTGACAACTCATCAATTAAATAATTACCATCGTATATTCTGCATAATTGGATGTTTTTAAATAAACACTGACAAAAAACATTTAGGGCTGGACGAGATGATGATATACATATCATTAATATAAGTGATCAAATGGATTTAGATCTATATTATATTTATATAAAGCGTTCAAAGGCAAATCTGCTTTATTTCCCGGGCGTGGAAATCAGGCTCATGTAAATGTCAGGAAACACGATTCCTGCTGTATGTCAATATCCATGATCACTGGATCTGTGGTGAGTTGTTAGGAACACTATATCCTGTCCAACCTTAAAACTGATAATCGTTTGTTTTACTCGTATTTAAACAGTTCCCCCTATTATATCCAGCCACTCAGCAGCTCTTCTGCCACTCAGTCCGGCTGAGGGAGTGTGTTCCCGCGGGAAAGTGACGTCACTGCATACCCTCTATTAGACCTTAGGCTTGCTCTCTGTGTAAACATTACACCCTTAATGACATCTGTTACCTTGATCACCTACTGACAGCAGTATGTCATTACTGATTGGTCTTCCTACTTACCATAATTTGCATACTGAAGAGTGATTGGTTGCTCTTGCATCAGTGTCACATGACAATGGTAAAGCATCTCTCATGCACAAGCGAAGCCTGCAGGACTGCTTCTTCTGGTTCATGGCCTGTTCTCTCTCAGGTCCTCTTCTGGTTCATGGCCTGTTCTCTCTCAGGTCCTCTTCTGGTCCATGGCCTGTTCTCTCTCAGGTCCTCTTCTTCTGGTCATCTTCTTCTTCTTCCCTCAGGTCCGCCTGTCTCTGCTGCAGCTGCAGGGATTGGAGGACGGCTATAACGGGAAGGTGGAGTTCCCCTCCGGAAGCCTCTCCATCAACCCCTTCGGCTTCCTGTGAGTATAGCCATGCTTTTTTCCCTTTAGTCCATGTGAAAAATGTCATGTTGTATTATTATTATTATTATTATTATTATTATTATTAGGGGTTCAAGCGCGTAGTGCTGAAACCCTATTGTAATTGTAAAAAGGTTCAACAATTCTCCCCTAAAAGTGATCGGGCAGAAAAACTTTGAAACTTTGGGGGCTGGTAGTGCTCACACGGCCTACATCGTCACCAAGGCCCGCCCCGATCGGCCTGACGGGGGCGCTACCGTGCTCAAAAGTATGAAAGATTCTCTGGAGTCAGACTGTCAATAATTATCATAAAAAATTTAAATTTTGATTCACTGTTGCTAAGGGGCGCCAACATATTCTAAGTGGGAGGAGCCACTTTTACTAAAATGGCTATAACTCAAAAAGGAAATGAGATATTGTCACCAAACTTGGCTCACATATGCAAGAGCTCCATCTGACATCACAGTAAAAATAAACCTGGCGATTGGCCACTCGGTGGCGCTATAAAATTGAAAAGACATGAAAATGGTCATAACTATGCTACCGTTAGTCCAGTTGACTTGGATATTGGCATGCCGTTTCTTTGTGCGAGCTGCCATGATTGTCTATGCCGTACATTGACGGATCTCAAAAAACATGTCCGCCATCGGCCAATAAATTATCGTGAACTGTAAAAAACTTTAAATCCATATATTTCCTATTGTATATTTACTGTATTGGCTGTAAATGTTCATCTCCATCTATGATGTAAGTGGTTACATGCTTGCTAATAATAATAATATCTTTTTTTGCGCATGTGCTTAAAGGCCTTACACCGCTTGAACCCCGATAACTGCTGCTTGCAGCTATATATATTATTAATATCATTGCATGTGCGCTCAGCCTGTTCCAGATGGGAGGAGACCTGGAGGACCTGGAGTCTGCGCTCAACAGATCGAGCCGGACTCGGGCCGTGGGCTCTGGCTCCTGCTCCGCTCTCATCAAAGTGCTTCCGGGCCGCCAGGACCTGCTGGTGTCACATGACACGTGGAACACCTACCAGTCCATGCTGCGGATCCTGAAGAGATACAGTCTCGCGTACCGCACATCTCCCACAGGCCAGAGATGTTCACAGACACACACACTCCTGTTCCTACCCAATATTATACTACATTGTAAAAAACAGCAGCTGTGGTTGCCAGAAATGTACTGTAAAAAATACGGTAGCAACATTTTAGGTTTCATAGACTTAAATTTACAGTAAAAAAATGTATTTCATTATATAATGTTAATTTACCGAAATATTGTAGTTCCTATATCTGTTTTGTACCATTGTAATATGCTGACAACCACCAATCACAGTGGTGATGAGAGTCACATGATCAAACAAAGCTCAAACCGCTTTTCCACACGCTGAGGAAGTTAGTAATAATATATAGAAGCTGCACAGTGTCATACACACACACACTAAACACCATCATGGTTACACACATGACATTTTAAAAATGCAATAAACATATATTTAACAACATTAAATGTAATATAAAACCCAAATGTACATAACTGATTAGAAAAAACTAAGTAAAACTATGAAGAAACAGTTATTTCAACAAAAATCTATCAAATGTGAAGTGTCACGCAGGGAATTGTGGAAACGTCAATTTAAGGTTTTTTCAATTGTGTACATACGTACTTATATTTTAAAAATACCTGCATGTAATTACAGCTGTAATTAATTTATGTAATTACATTTGTAATTACACCTTCCCACCCCAGCACACCCGTCCCTGACCTTATGCTGGGTACACACCAAAAGATAATCGGGCTGATTTTGGGCCGATTTCCCCCCTTCCGACAATCCTAGCTGTGTCCCGATTATCTTGATGGTTCAACAGATTATCTTATCAGATTTTCCCTTGGTGTGAGGTGTGCTAAGAGTGTCCGAACCTGCTCGGAAGAACGTCGGAGCCGCTCCGATCGCGAATCGTAAATATTCAACATGTTTAATATTTACGATCAGAAATCCTGATGTGTGGGGGGGACCCCGACGACAAACGCGCGCACGCTCTGGAGATTATCACGTGAAAGTAAACTATATCCAATCAGAAAGCGAGATGATGGAAGACACGGTCATTCTCTCTCACGCACACACACACACACACACATGCAGGAAGCTGAGTGTTACAAGGGTTCAGTGAGGTTCTATAGAGGGATTAAATAACTTTTTCTAAAGAGACAATAATTCCAATAAAGAATAAATAAAGACAATAAAGAATGAATATATTTCTGTATAAAAGGCTATATATAATGGTGGGTACAATGTTTTTTTTTTTTTTGTGAATTTTCTGTGAAAATCATTAAAAAAAATCATCATAATCTCTTGCTGCATATCATCCGCCATGCTTATTCTGAAGTCTCGCGAGATTTTGCAAGATTTCCTGTGTTCACAGTCGAGAATCTGGTTGAAAATCTGTTTGTGTGTGGTGTGCTGTCTTTGTCACATCATGGCACACCACACACTATAGGAGCAAAACGCTTAAATCTAGGATTTTTTGTCCTCATGTTTGTGGTCTATCACATTTTGAAAATCTTATAAGATGTAAAAAATCTTTTGGTGTGTACCCAGCATTACCCGTATCCAGTGGTGGAGGAAGTCCTGAATCTCAGTACTTAAGTAAAAGTACAAATAACCAGAGACATATTTACTTTAGTAAAAGTAAAAGTACCACAATGAAAACCCTACTTAAGTAAAAAGTAAAAAGTACCTGATTTTAAATGTACTTTAAGTATTAAAAGTAAAAGTACTTTCATAACAATTTATTCTCTTAATGTCTATATCCTAATAATTAGGGCTGTAACAATATGCAATATGAAACCGAAATCGCGACACTCGGATCCACGAACCTGTGTCGCGGTGTGAGTGTGAGAAGGCAGAATCGCGACACACCCCTTATTTGAAATTAACATTATACAATACGTAGTCCTGGATAAATTCTTTAAAATTGGGCAATCCCAGCGTTATGGACGTGACAATTGCAGTAAAAACTTGAAATGTAAAACTTGAAATGTAAATTCTCAAATACCAATTGAAACTGTTTATAGGCTATATCCATACTCCCCATACTTCCTTAATAAAGAAGTACAGACATTAGAAAAATACTAGTCTACAGACACATGCGTTTTATATTTAATATGAGGAAATATAAATCCGTAACGGACGTGACAAAAAAATCTTTAACTTTTAGATGGCAAAATATTTTTTAGTAATTCTGTGAATTTCACTGTGCAAACCAAAAGTAATATACCCACCGGATGAAGAAGGGTTGGCTCTCCACAGAACATAAAATATTCATTTTATTTTTTGTGTTCACATTTATGAGGAAAAAACAATGTTACGGACCTGTCAGTTCTCCGTTTCGCACGTGAGCGCTCTGAAAGCGGCACTAAAATACTGCTTTAAAACGTCCACAGAGACCTCAAAAGCCCTTCTTTAAAGTGAATTTCGTTTCGTATTAATTGTATCTTAATTTTAATCAATGTTTTTCATCAACCAATTGCCTGGATTTAAACTTAATAAATAAGTAAATATAGCAGAAAATAGATCAGGGGTGCGTTTCCCGAAAGCATCGTTGGCCAACTATGTTCGCAAGTTCATCGCAATGTCCATTGAACTCTATTGGTAACGACGGAACTTGCGACCATAGTTGGCCAACGATGCTTTCGGGAAACGCACCCCAGGACACGGAGGCGTGGGCGCGTGAACTGATGAAAGTGACTCATGAACCGAAACTCAGGTCTATAGCCTACTTGCCTCACAGACCTGAGACATATATATATATATATATTAGGGCTGTCAAAGTTAGCGCGTTAATAACGCGTTAACGCAAAATCATATTAACGGCACAAATTTTTTATTATCGCTCGATTAACGCAGCGCGTATTTTCTGTTTAACCCGTGGCCCAAAACCTAGTTGGAGAAATGGAGATACACAGTGTTGCCAACTTAGCGACATTACAGACCCATTTAGCGATTTTTTTATTTTTTTTTCTTCAACAAAGCGCCCAAACCTTATTTAGTTTCTGAGAATTTACCGGTACCGCCGGTACTGCTCTCCCAGCATGCGCGCGCGCCTCTCTCTCTCTCTCTCTCTCTCTCTCTCTCTCTCTCTCTCTCTCTCTCTGCGTCTCGCGCTGGAGAGAGGAGTAGCGCTTTAATTCAGTTAAACACAGAATTTATGTTGCTTCTCTAATTTTACATGCAAGTATAGCCGAAATCAGAGCACAGATATTGTCTTTATTTTATGTGTATTTGATTTCACCAGACGACGGCTCGATTATCAGGATTTCTTTGCAGATTAACATCTTGGAAGGGAGAGCTGGTTATGTCTTAATGGGTCGCGTTTCAGTCACCATTTCATATTCTGCGTTGTTTGACAACAGAAACAGCAAAATATACCAATGAAAACAGTTTTATTGAGAATTTAGCTTCATCAAAATGGGCACAGAGAGAGACAAACTATAATGTAATAATAAATAATAAATGTACATTTAGCATTTTCAGAAGAGCTGCCCTGTCATGCAAAAATCTAAACATGTTTGTGTTAATTGCTCAGTGCAAAGAAAGAGAAGTAATGGGAACCTGGTATTTCTTTGTTCTTTCTACATGTGTCTAATAGACATGAACAAGTTCTTTGAAAAACATCTATGACCTTTGAAACATGTCTCGTCTTCATGCTCTATGTTGACTATGGTTTAAATAATAAACATACATTTGCATAAAGCATCCATATTTATCCATGCCCACGTTGATTAGAGTATTACAAACTTGAAAAGTATTAATTTAAGGTACATTTAGAACAAATAAAAAAATGTGTGATTAATCGCGAGTTAACTCATGACAATCATGCAATTAATCGATTAAAAATTTTAATCGATTGACAGCCCTAATATATATATATAGTAAGCTTGAAATGTGTACTTTTAAACAGAACAATTCAAAACGAAAGAAAACATTGTTCTCTGCATGTAATTCGTATGAAATGTGCATTTCTCTCTGGTGCGTTCAATGCAAAGATCGCGCGTCAGCATCAATTAAAATGTCTCCTTGTTAGGCTATATTTTACATATTCATAATCATTACTTTTGCCGGTTCTTTGTGACAGCTTTTAGGTGCTTTATTGGCAGCACCACAGTTACATGTTACATGAACGCGTCAGCACCGAAAACATGGAGATTTTTTTCAATCCCTGTTTTGGAAAGGGGAAAAAGAAAAACTGATCAGAAAATGTAACGAAAATGTAACGAAACGTTGTAGAAATGTAGTGGAGTAGAAAGTATAATAATTGCTTCAAAAAGTAACGAAGTAAAAGTCAAAAGTATGCACTATTGATTCTACTTAAGTAAAGTACAGATACGTGAAAAATGTACTTAAGTAAAGTAACAAAGTATTTTTACTTCGTTACATTCCACCACTGCCCGTATCACACCTCAGCAGCAGCACAAGTGATTTATAATACAACATCAACACAATAAGTACATTGTACCTACTTTTCGATGTAAGTACATAGTACTTAAAGCCACTTAATATAAAGTGGGACCATTTGTTCTTTTTCACATCCAAAAACTTAAATTTAACGGTTTTTACTGAAAAATGTACGGTAAGATCCATCAGTTGTCCACCGTATATAGTTCGGAAACTTTCTGATAATCAATTTACAGTTTTTCACCGTAGCGTTTGCCTCAGGATAATTTTTTACAGTGTATATAATATGTAACGCATGCATCACTGTTCCTGCAGGAAAGGGGACTATTCCCGGGAAAACGCAGGTGTTTTCCTCCTACCCTGGCAGTATTTTCTCAGGCGATGACTTTTATTTGCTCAGCAGCGGTTTGGTGAGTCTCTTTAAAACTATTATCTTGTTGGGTAGAGCAGTGTTTATTTCTCATTACACGGCTCTGTGGAATGCTTGATTCTGATTGGTCAATCACACATCCAGCCGTATGATATTCCCAGATAACAACAGAACACAGAACGTTTTTTCTTCGTGGAAGTTTTGCTTTTGGTGAGCTAATAAAATATTAAAACTCAGTCGAATCAATATTTTGTGTACAGTTATTTAATTATGCCATCCAGTATCTTGGACTCGCTCTCTCTCGTTTCACACAAACGCAGCGGCGGCCATTTTGTGACTATTGTTTTGTACACTGTTGGATCATAAGACACAAACAGGTACGATTTTAAAACAGTTTAATCTGAAATATCAATATCTCTGATCTATGTGGTGAGATGCTGTGTAATAAGTGTTGTGACTGTAAACCGTATCTCTTAATTTTCCGTCTTTGATCCCGCCGCTGAAACTGCTCTCTCCGCGAAGCTCTGCGTTTAAAGAGCTGATAACATATTTATACTCAGATTAATATTTCGGGTCTAATTATGTACTTATGTGGCAAGTAGCCGTGTAATAAGCAGAATAATGAACATCCAGACAGTTGTCTATGTGTGTGTGATCTCAGAATAAACCCCTTCAGGTGTGTGTGTGTGTGTGTGTGTGTGTGTGTGGCTGATGAAGACCTGATCCTGATCACTCTGTCGGGTTTATTCTGAGATAACACACGGCCGGATCTACATTATCTCTTACTGAATGTTAGTGTGTTTTCCCTCAGGTGACTCTGGAAACCACGATTGGCAACAGTAACCCTGACCTGTGGAGGTTTGTGCGTCCCCGCGGCGCTGTCATGGAGTGGCTGAGGAACGTCGTGGCCAACCGGCTGGCGGACAGCGGCCCGGCGTGGGCCGACATCTTCAGCAGACACAACAGCGGAACGTGAGGCTCTCTCAGTGCACCTCATTAAATGAGCACGCGCTACTGAAAGCCGGTGATCATTGTGACTACATTGTGATGGCCAGGTACAACAACCAGTGGATGGTGGTCGACTACAAGCTGTTCGTCCCGGGAAAGGGATACACACAACTAGGGCTCTTCACAGTCCTGGAGCAGATCCCGTAAGCATCCGCGTTCTCTTAGTCACAGTACTGAGGGAGATTGCTTCACACTGACACTTTATAACCATTAAGACAGAACGCCACACTGGCAGTCAACAGTCTGGGGTGATTAAGATCATTTAATGCTTCTGAAAGAGTCTCTTCTGCTCATCAAAGTTCAGCATTTATTTGATCAAAAATACAGTAAAAATAGTGAAATATTATTCTAATGTAAATCATCTGTTCTCTATGTGAATATACAGTAAAGTGTAATTTGTTCCTGTGATCAAAGCTGAATGTTCAGCATCATTACTCCAGTCTTCAGTGTCACATGATCCTTCAGAAATCACTCTAATATGAGGATCTGATGCTCAAGAAACAATGTGATGCATTTTATTTTTTAGGATTCTTTGATGAATTTGATTTCATTTATTTGAAATAGAATCTTTTGTAACATTATAAATGTCTTTACTGTCTCTGTTGATACATTTAATTCATTCTTGATGAATAAAATGAATAATTTCTATTTATTTTCTATTTAAATGGGAGTGAGTGTATCAAGATCTCCACAGAAATAATTCCCACTGATAATAATCATAAATGTTTCTTGATCATCAGATCCTCATATTAGAGTGATTTCTGAAGGATCATGTGACACTGAAGACTGGAGTAATGATGCTAATTGTGATGAGTAATTGATGTGTGTTTGCATTACAGCAGCAGAAACGCCTGATAACGTGTGTGTTCTGTGTGTGTTTCCCCCAGTGGGATGATCGAAACGGCGGACCGAACGGAAGAGCTGTTTGAGACGGGATACTGGGCCAGCTACAACATCCCGTGAGTAAAGAGACCCGACCAGTCAAACCAGAGTCAGCGATCATCTCCTCTTTAGGCCACGGGTGCGAGCTTTAACTCGGGTGCTCGGGTGTTTTAGGTGGAAGAATGTTTCAGAAATGTGCTTTCTAAGCACAGATCCAGCATAGTTGAGAAATTCATCCAGTTCACACAGATCGCTTGAGTTCCCACCACAGAATACAAAAGAGGTGAAAAGAGGTGTTTGCTAGATATAAACGTGCAATTCTGACTGTTTAAGTTAAAGTAAGTAAAAGTCCAAAGTGCAAGATGTGAAAGTCATGATCTCACAGTTCTGACTTTTCTCACTATTGTGAGATTTCTGAGAAAACATTTGAATTGCGAGAGAAAGTTGCAATTACCTCTTTTTATTATTATTATTATTATTATTATTATTATTATTATTATTATTATTATTATTATTTGGCGGATCCTCCAAAGATAAGATCAATAACCGTTGCTGGGAAATGTTCTAAAGAAAAGTTAAAATGAGAAGAGGTTGTGAAAGTACAGAGTCACACTGACCACATCTGTCACAACATCTGTGTGACGTCCTCAAGCTCATGCTGTCCGCTAGCGCTCATAGCTTCTGCCGGATGAAGAGAGTGAACCGCTGACACTGACCGCTGGAGAACAGGCCAAGTCACGTGCATTTATTTATATAGGGCTGCTAAAGTCACATTTAAGGCTTTTTAACACCTTTGACAAAAATTGTTGATAATAATTAGATTATATTTTGCTGCGTGTGTTTTTGGGTGTGTATTATGGCTGGTGTAGGCGTGTTGTTGACAGCAGACTCACACAGATATTCATATTTTTCATCTTCTATGCAGTGGTCAGTTCACAGCAGTGACAGAAATTACCTTTTTTTTATTAACGGGCAATATTTTCCACCTTAAATTGATTTCCAGGGGCATTTTAACCTATATAAGTTCATTTTTTCTAAACTTATTAGATGGATGCATCACCTTTTATGTCAAACACTCAAATTAAATTCTATTAGAATAATAATACAGTACCACTGTATCCAGTCAAATTAAATGTTTATACAATTCAGAAGTAAAGTTTATTTATACAGCACCGTGCTTTACAGTAAGAAAATTATATCAAAACAAATGAAATAACACCTGTATAAATACCATAGAAATTAAATAAACGCCAAACCATATTGTTAATTAAAGATGCAGTTTTAGCGGCATCTAGTGGACCGACAGGAAGTGATGTCGTCGTCTGAGACAGCAGAGAGTAGCCAGTTAAACAATGAGGTTTCTTTACAAAGATACATTAAGAAATCATGTTTACTTAATTATTCAGTAAAACGATATGTTATTGCAAATATTATTGTTTATTATAAAATCCTTCTTTGCTATACCTGATAATTATTTTGGTATATAATCATATCAATAACAAAAAGTAGAATAACAAAAGTAGCATTAAAAAGTTTATTTTAACTAATAGTCAAAAAGATGTCTTCAGGTGTTTTTTTTAATGTTTCAAAGCAGCTTTACAGTGTCGTCCGACACACACCCAGATCTGCTGCTGTTTCAGGATCTGCTGCTGTTTCAGGATCTGCTGCTGTTTCAGGTACTTCGAGGCGGTGTTCAATGCCAGCGGAGGACCGGAGCTGGTTCAGAAGTACGGGTCCTGGTTCTCCTTCAGCCAGAGCCCCAGAGCACAGATCTTCCGCAGGAACCAGACTCTGGTGACCGACATCGAGTCCATGGTGCGTCTGATGAGGTACGGTCTCCAAAAACACTTTTAAGGAGGCAAGCTACACGATAGGGACCCACCAACCAGATTTTCAATCAACCCTAGTGCTAAAACTCTAACATATAAACTTCATAACAGGCACATGGCACAAAAGGAAATCTAGTTTTTAAAGTTTGTATGAAAAGACACACAAAAATGTTTGCATTGACAAAACCCCCCTAAAATATATAGAAATCCCAGCAACACAAAAACCCAAAGTCATACAAATGATTTCTGTCACTCTTGTTTGCAAATGGGGGAAAGAGAGAAACCCTTATCTGACGATTGTCCTATTGTCCATAGGAGTAATCAAAACATCTTGAAAAGTAATGCCCTTCCACTGTCCTCAGTCCGCTCCTTTCTGGTATGTTGGTAGTGTCTTTAGAGCTCTCAAGCTCCAGGCAAACGAGGCATAATATAAAGCCGGCCAGTGAAGAAAGGGTGTGAATCAAGAGTTCTTCTACATTAAAGCACACAGGCTAGCATTAGCATGCTACCTACAAACAAACCAATACAAAAAGACATGCAAACCAAAATACAGCTTACATAGAGAATTAACCATGACAAACTAAACATAGAAAACACTTACTTGACTGAGCTTGAATCCGCAGTTTCTCAATCAGGACTCTGAGCAGTTGGGTTAACACAACAGACGACCATGCTTCCCTTTCACCAGACTACAGATGTGGCCTTTAAAAACGCGCGTTTTCTCCCACGGCATTCGGCAATTCGTCTCGCAGAATTCTGCAAGTGCTTTTGGGGGGGCCTACTTAAAAAATCCCTCAATGTGTTTCGCTTCACAGAATATCCACCAGGTGGTTTTTTAACCAAGTTTTTAAAGATTGTATAATATGTTTATAGATTATTACTTTACATTAGATTTTTATTTTACTTCACATTACATCATGATTGTGAGAAAACATCCACAATAAAATATAAATTATAAATAGTAATAGACACAAATATTTACAGTACTGTATAATACAGACATTTGAAAATCTTTGTAAATCCAAAAGGTTCATCAAAGTTGTCTTAAGACAAGAAGGGGTATTGGACACCGTTTACAAATTTTTTTATATGCTTTGTCATTGCTGTGGTTTCCAGGAGATGAGTGCATGCAGAATATTTAACATTGCTTTTATTAAAACAGCAAAGTGACGTTCTTGCCAGCGCATAACTTTTTTGTACAACTATTAAGATGATTGTGCGTGCAATGCGCATTTATATAAGTGCAACAGAGAATTTAGTGTGAGCATAATACACGTGACTCTGCCTGTAAAAACCCAGCAGTATTTTTTATATATATACACAAAATCATCCTAACATAATGAAAGGCTTAAATAATGTGACTTACCCAGATTCTTAATTCGTGCAGATATTTCTTGTGTGATTGTTCTTGTGCAGATATTTCTTGTGAGGTAATGTTGCAGCACAACGTGTAGCATTTATATTTTGGGCGCATCTGATTGCCATTACATTATTAATAAATATTTTAATTGAACTGTCTTAATGCATTAAGCATAAAGATCTGTCCACGTTAGTCTCAGAATGTCCGGGGTTGGTTTGAGGTCTTGCCAACAGTTTGTAAATCTTTTAAATATTAATATTCATAAAATCCATATAAAGGGTGATCAACAGTTATGACTTCTAAAATAAAATAAAAATGATCAGATAAGAGGTATCTGATTGACAGTTTGACAGATGTTGTTTTAAAAATTAATTACATTATTATGGGGAAGTGGTATTAAATATTTGGTAAAACATAATACAATTATTTTAATTATGCATTTTGTCCAGTTTTGCATTTACAAAATGTTCCCTGTTTTTTATATAATTAATTTAACCTGAGATGTGCGTTATATCGCCTTTTGATAATTCTTTGTGTTGTCGAATTTTGACACAGTTTCATTGTTTGTTCATAATAATTTGTAAGTCATTTTTTCCAAAAGTAGCAATATTTTAAAGAGATAAAAAGACAGAGAAATGACAGAAAAATTACGTTAGTCTGGTCACATATATGGCCAGATCAATTAATCTATTGCAGAAATACAAGACAAAGTGCATGAGAAAGTTAGAAGTATGCAAAAGAGCACAGTTCAGATATTGTTAACTGTAATTAAAGCGGGTTTTATACACATTTCTGCTTTTTTAAATTGACAATTTAAAATTTTATTCGTCAACACGTTTTGTGATTGATTTACGGATTTATTACAGAAAATTGTCAGAAGCAAAGATATTGTACTAGCATAAGCGTCGATTTCGGGACGGGTACGCGTACCCACCAGATTTCGTCATGAGTCATTTTGTACCCACCACTTTTAACTTCCGTCCATATTATTTGATTTTTTTTTTACCGTTTTCAGTGGTTATGAGGAGCAATATGAGAGAGAAATTTGGTAATCATTGTCTGACCCAACAAAAAAACATTATAATATTCATTTTATTTTATTTTTCGTGTTCGCATTTATGAGGGAAAAAACAACGTGTCAGTTCTCGGTTACGGACGTGAGCGCTCTGAAAGCGGCACTAAAAGTCTGCTTTAAAACTTTCACAGAGACCTCAAACAGAACAGCTGCCTTTCTTTAAATTGAATTTCGTTTTGTATTAATTATATCTTAATTTTAATCAATGTTTCATGAACCTATTGCCTGGATTTAATAAATAAGAAGTAAATATAGCAGACAATAGATAATCATGACATGGAGGCGCCGGCGAGTGAACTGGAGTTTGTCTCATAAATGAACCGAAACTCAGCGTATAATGCATATTCACATTCACAGCGTATTTAGACACATTTAGACGCATTCATAATCATTACTTTTACCGGTTCTTTGTGGCAAGCTTTATGCGTGCGGTCGTGCGCTTGAGTGCGGCTATATTACGTAAACGCTCATTATCCTGTAGGCTATATAAGTAATTAAAATAATATAAAGGGGCGATTTGTCCACGAATGACTTAAATGAACAACTAGCCTACTAGTCGACTAGAAAAAAAACTTTAATGAGTTTATTCATCTTTAAAGTCGAAGAAACAAAAAAGTAATGTGCTGGTAAGCATTCGTCAAAAAAAAAAAAAAAAAGAGTACAGTTACATATTCTGCAAGCACTCATTTCTCCATAATGATGTCATTTCGGGCAGAAACCTCTTATCTTGTCATTTTTATTTAATTTCAGAAGTCAACTGTTAATCACCCTTTATATGGATTTTGTGAACATTTAACAAATTGTCAAACTGTTGGCAAGACATCAAGCCCCCTGGGACATTCTAGGACTAAAGTGAAAAAATCTGTATGCTTAATCCATTAAGACAATTCAATTAAAATATACATGTATTAGTAAATCATGTAAGGGCAAACAGATGCGCCTAAAATATAAACGCAACGAGTTTAATAGGTTAAATTACACATAAAATGCTTTTAATGGGGCTAGCGCACTAAACGCATCTGAAACAAAACCCGTGTTTACAGCGAGTGAGACCGCGGTAGCAAAGGTAGACGGCCCTTTGAAAAGCAAAAGAAAGCGGATAAAAATGAGAAACCTACACTGAAAAAAATTGGAGTAGGATTTACTTAAAAAAAGCTAGGAAACAATTTTCACTCAGAAAATGCTAGTAAATTTAAACAAAATTATAAGCAGTTTTAACTTTATTACTTTTTAATTCTTATTCACTCTTTGTTTTAGGCATGTTTATAAATATACTATATTTTTGCATTTTGTTGACAAACTGTTCTACACTGAAAAGAAACCAATGTAATCTTCCTGATTTAATCACGTAAAACACAAGTCTAAACACAAGCACCACTCTTCTGAATGATGGTAACCACAAACCTCCAAGAGTTTGTAAACCAATTGTTTGTACATATTTAACATATTTAATGCTAACTTTACTTACAAATTAAAAAAATATATTTTTTACAGTGTATAAATAAAACGACATTAAGGAAGTTAATTCCAAAATGTAATTAATTGCACAGTCTTTGTTTTAGCTGCTTGTTTTAGCTGCTACCAATTGACACAGAGTCAAGAAATTACAAACCACCCACCCCCCAGGTCTGCCAATTCTTTGCCAATCCCCAATGCTAATCGATCTCCACTCAGGGAATCAAAAGAAAACCGTTTTTTCCAGTTTTCACCAGTGTGTGGGGTTTTAATTCCTACCCTTGCAGTTCCTTTGTTTAAATGCTATTTAAGCAAATCTACTATACAAACGCTTTAAGTTATTTCAAATTAATGTTTATAACTTATAAAAGTTGATATCGTGCTGTGCTGGGGACAGAGACGCCTTCGGAAGTGCATTTTCAGAAGTGCTGGGTACAATGATGCATTCATTTTTTTTTCTCTCTTTCGCGCAGGTTCTGATTTAAAAAACCATGTCCTGTAGCTCAGGCACGGCCCCACTTTTCAACAGGCCCACCCAAAACTTAAAAAAAAAAAAAACTTTTACTATATTCTAATTTTGTCAATAATTATAAAAAAATCGCCAGTAAGCTCAAAATTTGTGCTTAAATAATGTTTAGTTTTAAAAACCATTTAAAAAAGCTGGTTATATTTTGATGTTTCTGAGCAAGTTCAGCAGACAGTGAGGTTCGGGTTTGTTCCGATCAGAGCTCGTGAGTGGAGAGCGCATTTCTGAATATTCCGCTCGGCTCGTTCATTCTGCAGGGTCGCTCGCTCAACCCAGATGTCCTGTTGCCTGGTTCGAATGTGGAATAAGGGCTGCTTCCGACTAAAAGTTTTTTTTCTAGTCGTCTAGTAGGCTAGTTGTTCATTTAAGTCATTCGTGGACAAATTGCCCCTTTATATTGATTTAATTACTTATATAGCCTACAGGATAATGAGCGTTTACGTAATATAGCCGCACTCAAGCGCACGACCGCACGCATAAAGCTTGCCACAAAGAACCGGTAAAAGTAATGATTATGAATGCGTCTAAATGTGTCTAAATACGCTGTGAATGTGAATATGCATTATACGCTGAGTTTCGGTTCATTTATGAGACAAACTCCAGTTCACTCGCCGGCACCTCCATGTCGTGATTATCTATTGCCTGCTATATTTACTTCTTATTTATTAAATCCAGGCAATTGGTTCATGAAACATTGATTTTTAAATTAAGATATAATTAATACAAAACGAAATTCAATTTAAAGAAAGGCAGCTGTTCTGTTTGAGGTCTCTGTGAAAGTTTTAAAGTTTTGAAAGTATTTTAGTGCCGCTTTCAGAGCGCTCACGTCCGTAACCGAGAACTGACACGTTGTTTTTTTTCCCTCATAAATGCGAACACGAAAAATTAAATAAAATGAATATTATAATGTTTTTTTGTTGGGTCAGACAATGATTACCAAATTTCTCTCTCATATTGCTCCTCATAACCACTGAAAACGATCAAAAAAATCAAACCAAAAGTCAAATTAATATGGACGGAAGTTAAAAGTGGTGGGTTCAAAATGACTCATGACGAAATCTGGTGGGTACACGTACCCGTCCCCACCGAAATCGACGCCTATGTGTTTCATACCATGTAAAGGGAAACATGATAATATAAAAAGTACTGTACAGTAATGCAGAAAAGCGCATTACAACCATGTTAAAGCTATTAAAAACGTTCAGATGCAAAAAGGAACTAAATGTAAAATTAGACAAACTAGTTAATGATATTGCGCAAATGCTCTTGGTCTCTTCAAAGGTCTTCGCGAATTATTGTGTTATAAGACTCAGTTATCATACATCACGTCTCTTCTACTGTAAGTACACAGAAAAAAAATAAGACAAATGATGCGCGTTTGAGTCGGATTTTTATGAAGAATATGTGACTGTTTATGTAACTGGCAAAAGAAAACTTCGCAAACCAAACGTTTGCCAAAAAGCGTGCATTTGTATGACATCAAAGTACTGCCAAAGCACCGAGAATCCCTGTCATGTTACTTCAATATCATACAGTGTGCTTGGCATGAAGTCGAGCACACATACAGTATTGTCGTCAGTATGGCCACATGAAACACGACTGCCATCTACAGGTTTTAGTGTTTCCTGCGTCCAACACCTAATCCCCCTTCTGCAGGATCCCGCAGAATTTCGGAAATGCTGGCGCCATTCTTCTCTCTGAGACGCGCATTTTTAAAGGCCACATCTGTAACTTCTCTCCTCTTACCTGGCTATATACCAGAGGAGGAATGCAACATAGAGCCTCCTAGTACATGGTAGTGGCATTACACTTAAATACCACAGTAACCAAGTTCTGGGCGGTGAGACCACTGAGGTCACATGTGTGTGTTGTGTTTCTCCCATTGCTTCCGGCTTCATCTGGCCTGTGTGTGTGTTCTGCAGATATAATAACTATCAGGAAGACCCATTGTCCCGCTGCGACGCCTGTGACCCGGTCCAGAACGGGGAAAACTCAATCTCTGCCCGATCCGACCTGAACCCTGCCAACGGCTCGTACCCGTTCGGGGCTCTGAAGCAGCGGCCACACGGTGGGACCGACATGAAGGTCAGTGTCCATCACTGTTTACATCCAGAGTTTATATGTTGTAACGCTCCTGTCCTCCTGCAGATGTTGTTGAGTGTTGTAACTAGGGCTGGACCCGAATATTCGAATAATCGAATATTCGTTCGGTAGGTTGGTATTCGATTTGAAAATTTGACAATCGAATATTCGTTTTTTGTTTTTTTTTGCACACCTGGGATCCCCCGCGAAACGGTTCTCATTCGCGCTTGAATAAGGCCGGCGACACACTGGCTGCGTGGCGTGAGCGTCTCAGCTGCGTGGCGTCCGTTTTTATTTCGGCTCCCATGTTAACAGGTTGGAGTTTGCACACTGCTGCCTGCGTGAGACACGCGTCTCAGGCACAGCTCGAGCCACGCGGAAAACGCGTGCATGTTAGAAATAGAACCGACGCCTTGTGTTCCAGCAACGAGAGTGTTCTGTTCTCTGGCTAAAGCAGAACAGCGGAGTGTGTGTGGACAGAAGTGCCTGAGTTTGTGTTTTGATTATGTAGGATTATCCTTGAACAGTCCATTTCATATTAACCCAACACCACATTCCACAGTTCGGAACGATTCCCCAGTGAATCATTAGTAAGTCATAAAACACAGTCATGGTGCCGAGATGGCTAAAGGAGATGTCACCCCCCTTTCCCTTGTTGTGTGTGTCTAATCTCAAACCAGCGATGCCAGGACAGCAGGAAAAGATTCCTCTTTGTTCCACAAACTTAAGGCCAAATGGCCAAGAACCCTGTGGTGACCCCAATGCATAAATCCACAGCCTTATCAGGAAACGAAGGATGCTAAAGCATTCTTATGGCCCAGAATCACCACAAACCCTAAACCAGGGGACACCCCCCTTTCTGCAGTTGTAAATTCCAGAGACTTTTGTCTCCAAAACCAATAGACTGAAATTAACCCACTTGTGGTTTAATACAAACAACGATCTCAAAATTGCTTCCAATAAGCTGAATTGATCACCAGTATTTACCTCACATATATCTTAAGTATCATGTATATTTTATGTAACCTGTGGAGTTCTTTCTGTGTGTTTAACTTTCATTACAGCCTATTTGTAAGGTTTTCTACCTCAGTTATAGGAACTAATCACCAGAAGTTGCCTCATACATGTGTATTCTCTGTAGTATGTATGCTGTATATTACTGAAGTTAATTTTGTGTGTTAAACACTTATCACAGCGAAATCCTTATTTAGTTCCACCTCCACTATGGGAAGTATATGTATTTTGGTACCTACTTGATGGGTAAATGATTTCTAGAATGTTGATATAAAGTAGATGTGTGTAGGATGCACCATATTTAAACTATTAAGTTTACTTATTAAAGCGTTTAACTAAACTCTCCGGAGTTTGGGCACACGTGATCATGTGGACTTTACGCTAATTACATGCAAGAACCGGAGAACGGGGCGTAGGTCCCGCCCAAGACAATATCTGATTGGCTGTCGCACTAGGAAGGACGGGTCAGATGGACACGCTTATAACCCAATGACAAGCAGCTTTTTGCCTTGCTTTTTGCCTTGCTTTTTGCCTGCCTTGTGCCTCGCTTTTGCAGTGACTTTTGCTCTTGCTGACCTTTCCATCGTCCAGCGTGTATGCTTACATACTCTTCAAACCACCAAGAGCTCACTCAAAACTCATCAACTCTTCCGTAAGATCCTTCGTTGAACTTCTTCAAAGAAACCCCTCTCAGAGTCGCTCCAGACTCAGAGGAAACTCCGTTGCATAGCAACCCGCAATCCAGGAAATCCCGCGAACGAAGCGCCACCCGGCAAAGCCAACCAACCACTCACCATCGAGTGCTGTCCCTTAGAACGCATCATCGACCGACTGCCAGCCAATCAGCGGCGAAGAGATTCCCTCTCCAGCAACTTCGTCACAGGGAACGCACGCGCTCAAACGCAAGTACACAATATCTCCTAATTCTGGTTGAACTGGTGCAAATCTTATTAAGAAAACGAACTAAGATTAAAGTGCTAGTAGATTGATTCTCTCAGGTTGCGGTCAAGAAATAGTGTCTAACGCTAGACATTTGGGACTCCATTCACACTCCGTTAATAACATCACTCTCTGTCACTGTTTGAATGAATGTTTGTGTGTTTTTGTGTTAGTTTAGTTTGTGTGTATTAGAGTAGTTCAATAAAGTCTTGGTTGATTTTACATACAAGCGTCTTGTGCTGTGTGCTTACAAGTTACTGCCTTAAACTGAAGATTTTGCTACCTTGCTCATATTAATCAGTTATCATAACTTTATGATATTATTACCGTAGGCCACGGAATAATATTCTGTCCAGAATTGGTAAAATACCCTAATCTCAACTTATCGGTGGACGAATAGTTGATAAAGTGTTAAATATTAATTCTGAATAATTTGCATATTAATTCGGTTCTTATTCCCTGTAATTCAATCCCCTTTGAGTTATATTGATCTTAATTCCCTTATTAATCTTACAATTAAGCTGCGTTGCTTTGACATTGTGGAAAATAGAATAATAGAAACAAAATGTATTAGACTTTTTACCGGTTATTATCAATCTAAATTAATCTCGTTTTTAATTAAACTTAATTTCGTTTTTCTTTATTTAAATTTAGTTTTTTCTTATTTAAATTTTTTTTTTTTTTTTTTTTTTATTTCGTGTTTTCTTTATTTAAATTTCGTTTTTCTTTATTTAAATTTTGTTTTTCTTTATTTAAATCTGCCCTTTACAGTAATTTATTAGTCAGAAAAAATTAGACTACCTTAAAAGTATTGCTTACCTGTGTGTGTGCGTTTTATATCCCTATAGTGCAGTGTCCGTTCTCGTTGAGGCGCGCGCTTTCCGCTCGCGCTGTTCTGTAACCTAGTTTATTAAAAGTTTATTCATTCTGAACGTGTTGCGTCTCGCGTGTCAATCTATATTGCACCAAATCGACACTGTACTCCCTTGTGAAGTCGATTGGATGAATGGTCTCGAAATAATCAAAATGCAAACGGACATACAGACACATAGAGATTCCTGCCTTTATTAGAGAGAAGAATATGTTCAACACCCTCTCTCCGAAGCTTTGAATATTCGATGTTCATTACGACCGAAGCTTCGAAGCTCAAAAAATGGTATTCGGACCAGCCCTAGTTGTAACGCTCCTGTCCTCCTGCAGATGTTGAGTGTTGTAACGCTCCTGTCCTCCTGCAGATGTTGAGTGTTGTAACTCTTCTGTCCTCCTGCAGATGTTGTTGAGTGTTGTAACTCTTCTGTCCTCCTGCAGATGTTGAGTGTTGTAACACTCCTGTCCTCCTGCAGATGTTGAGTGTTGTAACTCTTCTGTCCTCCTGCAGATGTTGTTGAGTGTTGTAACGCTCCTGTCCTCCTGCAGATGTTGAGTGTTGTAACACTCCTGTCCTCCTGCAGATGTTGAGTGTTGTAACTCTTCTGTCCTCCTGCAGATGTTGAGTGTTGTAACGCTCCTGTCCTCCTGCAGATGTTGAGTGTTGTAACTCTTCTGTCCTCCTGCAGATGTTGAGTGTTGTAACTCTTCTGTCCTCCTGCAGATGTTGAGTGTTGTAACACTCCTGTCCTCCTGCAGATGTTGAGTGTTGTAACTCTTCTGTCCTCATGCAGATGTTGAGTGTTGTAACGCTCCTGTCCTCCTGCAGATGTTAAGTGTTGTAACACTCCTGTCCTCATGCAGATGTTGAGTGTTGTAACTCTTCTGTCCTCCTGCAGATGTTGAGTGTTGTAACGCTCCTGTCCTCATGCAGATGTTGAGTGTTGTAACTCTTCTGTCCTCCTGCAGATGTTTTGAGTGTTGTAACACTCCTGTCCTCCTGCAGATGTTGAGTGTTGTAACGCTCCTGTCCTCCTCCAGATGCTGAGTGTTGTATAGCTCCTGTCCTCCTGCAGATGTTGAGTGTTGTAACGCTCCTGTCCTCCTGGAGATGTTGAGTGTTGTAACGCTCCTGTCCTCCTGCAGATGTTGAGTGTTGTAACTCTTCTGTCCTCCTGCAGATGATGAGTGTTGTAACTCTTCTGTCCTCCTGCAGATGTTGTGTTGTAACGCTCCTGTCCTCCTGCAGATGTTGAGTGTTGTAAAGCTCCTGTCCTCCTGCAGATGATGAGTGTTGTAACGCTTCTGTCCTCCTGCAGATGTTGAGTGTTGTAACGCTCCTGTCCTCCTGCAGATGTTGAGTGTTGTAACACTCCTGTCCTCCTGCAGATGTTGAGTGTTGTAACTCTTCTGTCCTCCTGCAGATGTTGTTGAGTGTTGTAACGCTCCTGTCCTCCTGCAGATGTTGAGTGTTGTAACACTCCTGTCCTCCTGCAGATGTTGAGTGTTGTAACTCTTCTGTCCTCCTGCAGATGTTAAGTGTTGTAACGCTCCTGTCCTCCTGCAGATGTTAAGTGTTGTAACACTCCTGTCCTCCTGCAGATGTTGAGTGTTGTAACTCTTCTGTCCTCCTGCAGATGTTTTGAGTGTTGTAACACTCCTGTCCTCCTGCAGATGTTAAGTGTTGTAACACTTCTGTCCTCATGCAGATGTTGAGTGTTGTATAGCTCCTGTCCTCCTGCAGATGTTGAGTGTTGTAACGCTCCTGTCCTCCTGGAGATGTTGAGTGTTGTATAGCTCCTGTCCTCCTGCAGATGTTGAGTGTTGTAACGCTCCTGTCCTCCTGCAGATGTTGAGTGTTGTAACGCTCCTGTCCTCCTGCAGATGTTGAGTGTTGTAACGCTCCTGTCCTCCTGCAGATGTTGAGTGTTGTAACACTCCTGTCCTCCTGCAGATGTTGAGTGTTGTAACTCTTCTGTCCTCCTGCAGATGTTGAGTGTTGTAACGCTCCTGTCCTCCTGCAGATGTTGAGTGTTGTAACTCTTCTGTCCTCCTGCAGATGTTGAGTGTTGTAACTCTTCTGTCCTCCTGCAGATGTTGAGTGTTGTAACACTCCTGTCCTCCTGCAGATGTTGAGTGTTGTAACTCTTCTGTCCTCATGCAGATGTTGAGTGTTGTAACGCTCCTGTCCTCCTGCAGATGTTAAGTGTTGTAACACTCCTGTCCTCATGCAGATGTTGAGTGTTGTAACTCTTCTGTCCTCCTGCAGATGTTGAGTGTTGTAACGCTCCTGTCCTCCTGCAGATGTTGATTGTTGTAACACTCCTGTCCTCCTGCAGATGTTGTGTTGTAACACTCCTGTCCTCCTGCAGATGTTGAGTGTTGTAACGCTCCTGTCCTCCTGCAGATGTTGAGTGTTGTAAAGCTCCTGTCCTCCTGCAGATGATGAGTGTTGTAACACTTCTGTCCTCCTGCAGATGTTGTTGAGTGTTGTAACGCTCCTGTCCTCCTGCAGATGTTGAGTGTTGTAACACTCCTGTCCTCCTGCAGATGTTGAGTGTTGTAACTCTTCTGTCCTCCTGCAGATGTTGAGTGTTGTAACGATCCTGTCCTCCTGCAGATGTTGAGTGTTGTAACTCTTCTGTCCTCCTGCAGATGTTGAGTGTTGTAACTCTTCTGTCCTCCTGCAGATGTTGAGTGTTGTAACACTCCTGTCCTCCTGCAGATGTTGAGTGTTGTAACTCTTCTGTCCTCATGCAGATGTTGAGTGTTGTAACGCTCCTGTCCTCCTGCAGATGTTGAGTGTTGTAACGCTCCTGTCCTCCTGCAGATGTTAAGTGTTGTAACACTCCTGTCCTCATGCAGATGTTGAGTGTTGTAACTCTTCTGTCCTCCTGCAGATGTTGAGTGTTGTAACGCTCCTGTCCTCCTGCAGATGTTGATTGTTGTAACACTCCTGTCCTCCTGCAGATGTTGTGTTGTAACACTCCTGTCCTCCTGCAGATGTTGAGTGTTGTAACGCTCCTGTCCTCCTGCAGATGATGAGTGTTGTAACACTCCTGTCCTCCTGCAGATGTTGTGTTGTAACACTCCTGTCCTCCTGCAGATGTTGAGTGTTGTAACACTCCTGTTCTCCTGCAGATGTTGTGTTGTAACGCTCCTGTCCTCCTGCAGATGATGAGTGTTGTAACTCTTCTGTCCTCCTGCAGATGTTGTTGAGTGTTGTAACGCTCCTGTCCTCCTGCAGATGTTGTTGAGTGTTGTAACGCTCCTGTCCTCATGCAGATGTTGAGTGTTGTAACTCTTCTGTCCTCATGCAGATGTTGAGTGTTGTAACGCTCCTGTCCTCATGGAGATGTTGAGTGTTGTAACGCTTCTGTTCTCCTGCAGATGTTGTGTTGTAACACTTCTGTCCTCCTGCAGATGTTGTGTTGTAACGCTCCTGTCCTCCTGCAGATGTTGTTGAGTGTTGTAACGCTTCTGTCCTCCTGCAGATGTTGTGTTGTAACACTTCTGTCCTCCTGCAGATGATCAGTGTTGTAACGCTTCTGTCCTCCTGCAGATGTTGTGTTGTAACACTTCTGTCCTCCTGCAGATGATCAGTGTTGTAACGCTTCTGTCCTCCTGCAGATGTTGTGTTGTAACACTTCTGTCCTCCTGCAGATGATCAGTGTTGTAACTTTTCTGTCCTCCTGCAGATGATCAGTGTTGTAACGCTTCTGTTCTCCTGCAGATGTTGTGTTGTAACTCTTCTGTCCTCCTGCAGATGTTGTTGAGTGTTGTAACGCTCCTGTCCTCCTGCAGATGTTGAGTGTTGTAACACTCCTGTCCTCCTGCAGATGTTGAGTGTTGTAACGCTCCTGTCCTCCTGCAGATGTTGAGTGTTGTAACGCTCCTGTCCTCCTGCAGATGATGAGTGTTGTAACTCTTCTGTCCTCCTGCAGATGTTGTTGAGTGTTGTAACTCTTCTGTCCTCCTGCAGATGTTGAGTGTTGTAACACTCCTGTCCTCCTGCAGATGTTGAGTGTTGTAACTCTTCTGTCCTCCTGCAGATGTTGTTGAGTGTTGTAACGCTCCTGTCCTCCTGCAGATGTTGAGTGTTGTAACACTCCTGTCCTCCTGCAGATGTTGAGTGTTGTAACTCTTCTGTCCTCCTGCAGATGTTGAGTGTTGTAACGCTCCTGTCCTCCTGCAGATGTTGAGTGTTGTAACTCTTCTGTCCTCCTGCAGATGTTGAGTGTTGTAACTCTTCTGTCCTCCTGCAGATGTTGAGTGTTGTAACACTCCTGTCCTCCTGCAGATGTTGAGTGTTGTAACTCTTCTGTCCTCATGCAGATGTTGAGTGTTGTAACGCTCCTGTCCTCCTGCAGATGTTAAGTGTTGTAACACTCCTGTCCTCATGCAGATGTTGAGTGTTGTAACTCTTCTGTCCTCCTGCAGATGTTGAGTGTTGTAACGCTCCTGTCCTCATGCAGATGTTGAGTGTTGTAACTCTTCTGTCCTCCTGCAGATGTTTTGAGTGTTGTAACACTCCTGTCCTCCTGCAGATGTTGAGTGTTGTAACGCTCCTGTCCTCCTCCAGATGCTGAGTGTTGTATAGCTCCTGTCCTCCTGCAGATGTTGAGTGTTGTAACGCTCCTGTCCTCCTGGAGATGTTGAGTGTTGTAACGCTCCTGTCCTCCTGCAGATGTTGAGTGTTGTAACTCTTCTGTCCTCCTGCAGATGATGAGTGTTGTAACTCTTCTGTCCTCCTGCAGATGTTGTGTTGTAACGCTCCTGTCCTCCTGCAGATGTTGAGTGTTGTAAAGCTCCTGTCCTCCTGCAGATGATGAGTGTTGTAACGCTTCTGTCCTCCTGCAGATGTTGAGTGTTGTAACGCTCCTGTCCTCCTGCAGATGTTGAGTGTTGTAACACTCCTGTCCTCCTGCAGATGTTGAGTGTTGTAACTCTTCTGTCCTCCTGCAGATGTTGTTGAGTGTTGTAACGCTCCTGTCCTCCTGCAGATGTTGAGTGTTGTAACACTCCTGTCCTCCTGCAGATGTTGAGTGTTGTAACTCTTCTGTCCTCCTGCAGATGTTAAGTGTTGTAACGCTCCTGTCCTCCTGCAGATGTTAAGTGTTGTAACACTCCTGTCCTCCTGCAGATGTTGAGTGTTGTAACTCTTCTGTCCTCCTGCAGATGTTTTGAGTGTTGTAACACTCCTGTCCTCCTGCAGATGTTAAGTGTTGTAACACTTCTGTCCTCATGCAGATGTTGAGTGTTGTATAGCTCCTGTCCTCCTGCAGATGTTGAGTGTTGTAACGCTCCTGTCCTCCTGGAGATGTTGAGTGTTGTATAGCTCCTGTCCTCCTGCAGATGTTGAGTGTTGTAACGCTCCTGTCCTCCTGCAGATGTTGAGTGTTGTAACACTCCTGTCCTCCTGCAGATGTTGAGTGTTGTAACTCTTCTGTCCTCCTGCAGATGTTGAGTGTTGTAACGCTCCTGTCCTCCTGCAGATGTTGAGTGTTGTAACTCTTCTGTCCTCCTGCAGATGTTGAGTGTTGTAACTCTTCTGTCCTCCTGCAGATGTTGAGTGTTGTAACACTCCTGTCCTCCTGCAGATGTTGAGTGTTGTAACTCTTCTGTCCTCATGCAGATGTTGAGTGTTGTAACGCTCCTGTCCTCCTGCAGATGTTAAGTGTTGTAACACTCCTGTCCTCATGCAGATGTTGAGTGTTGTAACTCTTCTGTCCTCCTGCAGATGTTGAGTGTTGTAACGCTCCTGTCCTCCTGCAGATGTTGATTGTTGTAACACTCCTGTCCTCCTGCAGATGTTGTGTTGTAACACTCCTGTCCTCCTGCAGATGTTGAGTGTTGTAACGCTCCTGTCCTCCTGCAGATGTTGAGTGTTGTAAAGCTCCTGTCCTCCTGCAGATGATGAGTGTTGTAACACTTCTGTCCTCCTGCAGATGTTGTTGAGTGTTGTAACGCTCCTGTCCTCCTGCAGATGTTGAGTGTTGTAACACTCCTGTCCTCCTGCAGATGTTGAGTGTTGTAACTCTTCTGTCCTCCTGCAGATGATGAGTGTTGTAACGCTTCTGTCCTCCTGCAGATGTTGTTGAGTGTTGTAACTCTTCTGTCCTCCTGCAGATGTTGAGTGTTGTAACACTCCTGTCCTCCTGCAGATGTTGAGTGTTGTAACTCTTCTGTCCTCATGCAGATGTTGAGTGTTGTAACGCTCCTGTCCTCCTGCAGATGTTGAGTGTTGTAACGCTCCTGTCCTCCTGCAGATGTTAAGTGTTGTAACACTCCTGTCCTCATGCAGATGTTGAGTGTTGTAACTCTTCTGTCCTCCTGCAGATGTTGAGTGTTGTAACGCTCCTGTCCTCCTGCAGATGTTGATTGTTGTAACACTCCTGTCCTCCTGCAGATGTTGTGTTGTAACACTCCTGTCCTCCTGCAGATGTTGAGTGTTGTAACGCTCCTGTCCTCCTGCAGATGATGAGTGTTGTAACACTCCTGTCCTCCTGCAGATGTTGTGTTGTAACACTCCTGTCCTCCTGCAGATGTTGAGTGTTGTAACACTCCTGTTCTCCTGCAGATGTTGTGTTGTAACGCTCCTGTCCTCCTGCAGATGATGAGTGTTGTAACTCTTCTGTCCTCCTGCAGATGTTGTTGAGTGTTGTAACGCTCCTGTCCTCCTGCAGATGTTGTTGAGTGTTGTAACGCTCCTGTCCTCATGCAGATGTTGAGTGTTGTAACTCTTCTGTCCTCATGCAGATGTTGAGTGTTGTAACGCTCCTGTCCTCATGGAGATGTTGAGTGTTGTAACGCTTCTGTTCTCCTGCAGATGTTGTGTTGTAACTCTTCTGTCCTCCTGCAGATGTTGTTGAGTGTTGTAACGCTCCTGTCCTCCTGCAGATGTTGTGTTGTAACACTTCTGTCCTCCTGCAGATGTTGTGTTGTAACGCTCCTGTCCTCCTGCAGATGTTGTTGAGTGTTGTAACGCTTCTGTCCTCCTGCAGATGTTGTGTTGTAACACTTCTGTCCTCCTGCAGATGATCAGTGTTGTAACGCTTCTGTCCTCCTGCAGATGTTGTGTTGTAACACTTCTGTCCTCCTGCAGATGATCAGTGTTGTAACTTTTCTGTCCTCCTGCAGATGATCAGTGTTGTAACGCTTCTGTTCTCCTGCAGATGTTGTGTTGTAACTCTTCTGTCCTCCTGCAGATGTTGTTGAGTGTTGTAACGCTCCTGTCCTCCTGCAGATGTTGAGTGTTGTAACACTCCTGTCCTCCTGCAGATGTTGAGTGTTGTAACGCTCCTGTCCTCCTGCAGATGTTGAGTGTTGTAACGCTCCTGTCCTCCTGCAGATGATGAGTGTTGTAACTCTTCTGTCCTCCTGCAGATGTTGAGTGTTGTAACTCTTCTGTCCTCCTGCAGATGTTGAGTGTTGTAACGCTCCTGTCCTCCTGCAGATGTTGAGTGTTGTAACTCTTCTGTCCTCCTGCAGATGTTGAGTGTTGTAACGCTCCTGTCCTCCTGCAGATGTTGAGTGTTGTAACTCTTCTGTCCTCCTGCAGATGTTGAGTGTTGTAACGCTCCTGTCCTCCTGCAGATGTTGAGTGTTGTAACGCTCCTGTTCTCCTGCAGATGTTGAGTGTTGTAACGCTCCTGTTCTCCTGCAGATGTTGAGTGTTGTAACGCTCCTGTCCTCCTGCAGATGTTGAGTGTTGTAACTCTTCTGTCCTCCTGCAGATGATGAGTGTTGTAACTCTTCTGTCCTCCTGCAGATGTTGAGTGTTGTAACGCTCCTGTCCTCCTGCAGATGTTGAGTGTTGTAACGCTCCTGTCCTCCTGCAGATGATGAGTGTTGTAACTCTTCTGTCCTCCTGCAGATGATGAGTGTTGTAACGCTCCTGTCCTCCTGCAGATGTTGAGTGTTGTATAGCTCCTGTCCTCCTGCAGATGTTTGGAGTGTTGTAACGCTTCTGTCCTCCTGCAGATGTTGAGTGTTGTAACGCTCCTGTCCTCCTGCAGATGTTGAGTGTTGTAACGCTCCTGTCCTCCTGCAGATGTTGAGTGTTGTAACACTCCTGTCCTCCTGCAGATGTTGAGTGTTATAACGCTTCTGTCCTCCTGCAGATGTTGTGTTGTAACGCTCCTGTCCTCCTGCAGATGTTGAGTGTTGTAACGCTCCTGTCCTCATGCAGATGATGAGTGTTGTATAGCTCCTGTCCTCCTGCAGATGTTGAGTGTTGTATAGCTCCTGTCCTCCTGCAGATGTTGAGTGTTGTATAGCTCCTGTCCTCCTGCAGATGTTGAGTGTTGTAACGCTCCTGTCCTCCTGCAGATGTTGAGTGTTGTAACGCTCCTGTCCTCCTGCAGATGTTGAGTGTTGTAACGCTCCTGTCCTCCTGCAGATGTTGAGTGTTGTAACGCTCCTGTCCTCCTGCAGATGTTGAGTGTTGTAACGCTCCTGTCCTCCTGCAGATGTTGAGTGTTGTAACGCTTCTGTCCTTCTGCAGATGTTTTGAGTGTTGTAACGCTCCTGTCCTCATGCAGATGTTGAGTGTTGTAACTTTTCTGTCCTCATGCAGATGTTGAGTGTTGTAACTCTTCTGTCATCCTGCAGATGTTTTGAGTTTTGTAACGCTTCTGTCCTCATGCAGATGTTGAGTGTTGTAACTCTTCTGTCATCCTGCAGATGTTTTGAGTGTTGTAACGCTTCTGTCCTCCTGCAGATGTTGAGTGTTGTAACTCTTCTGTCCTCATGCAGATGTTGAGTATTGTAACTTTTCTGTCCTCATGCAGATGTTGAGTGTTGTAACTCTTCTGTCATCCTGCAGATGTTTTGAGTGTTGTAACGCTCCTGTCCTCATGCAGATGTTGAGTGTTGTAACGCTCCTGTCCTCATGCAGATGTTGAGTGTTGTAACTCTTCTGTCCTCCTGCAGATGTTTTGAGTGTTGTAACTCTTCTGTCCTCCTGCAGATGTTTTGTGTGTTGTAACGCTCCTGTCCTCATGCAGATGTTGAGTGTTGTAACTTTTCTGTCCTAATGCAGATGTTGAGTGTTGTAACTCTTCTGTCATCCTGCAGATGTTGAGTGTTGTAACGCTTCTGTCCTCATGCAGATGTTGAGTGTTGTAACTCTTCTGTCCTCCTGCAGATGTTGTCGAGTGTTGTAACGCTCCTGTCCTCCTGCAGATGTTGAGTGTTGTAACACTCCTGTCCTCCTGCAGATGTTGAGTGTTGTAACGCTCCTGTCCTCCTGCAGATGTTGAGTGTTGTAACTCTTCTGTCCTCCTGCAGATGTTGAGTGTTGTAACACTCCTGTCCTCCTGCAGATGTTGAGTGTTGTAACTCTTCTGTCCTCCTGCAGATGATGAGTGTTGTAACGCTTCTGTCCTCCTGCAGATGTTGTGTTGTAACACTCCTGTCCTCCTGCAGATGTTGAGTGTTGTAACTCTTCTGTCCTCCTGCAGATGTTGAGTGTTGTAACACTCCTGTCCTCCTGCAGATGTTGAGTGTTGTAACTCTTCTGTCCTCCTGCAGATGTTGAGTGTTGTAACGCTCCTGTCCTCCTGCAGATGTTGAGTGTTGTAACTCTTCTGTCCTCCTGCAGATGTTGAGTGTTGTAACGCTCCTGTCCTCCTGCAGATGTTGAGTGTTGTAACTCTTCTGTCCTCCTGCAGATGATGAGTGTTGTAACGCTTCTGTCCTCCTGCAGATGTTGAGTGTTGTAACTCTTCTGTCCTCCTGCAGATGTTGAGTGTTGTAACTCTTCTGTCCTCCTGCAGATGATGAGTGTTGTAACGCTTCTGTCCTCCTGCAGATGATGAGTGTTGTAACTCTTCTGTCCTCCTGCAGATGTTGTCGAGTGTTGTAACGCTCCTGTCCTCCTGCAGATGTTGAGTGTTGTAACACTCCTGTCCTCCTGCAGATGTTGAGTGTTGTAACGCTCCTGTCCTCCTGCAGATGTTGAGTGTTGTAACTCTTCTGTCCTCCTGCAGATGTTGAGTGTTGTAACTCTTCTGTCCTCCTGCAGATGATGAGTGTTGTAACGCTTCTGTCCTCCTGCAGATGTTGAGTGTTGTAACGCTCCTGTCCTCCTGCAGATGTTGAGTGTTGTAACTCTTCTGTCCTCCTGCAGATGTTGAGTGTTGTAACTCTTCTGTCCTCCTGCAGATGATGAGTGTTGTAACGCTTCTGTCCTCCTGCAGATGTTGAGTGTTGTAACTCTTCTGTCCTCATGCAGATGTTGAGTGTTGTAACGCTCCTGTCCTCCTGCAGATGTTGAGTGTTGTAACTCTTCTGTCCTCCTGCAGATGTTGAGTGTTGTAACTCTTCTGTCCTCCTGCAGATGATGAGTGTTGTAACGCTTCTGTCCTCCTGCAGATGTTGTTGAGTGTTGTAACTCTTCTGTCCTCCTGCAGATGTTGAGTGTTGTAACACTCCTGTCCTCCTGCAGATGTTGAGTGTTGTAACTCTTCTGTCCTCATGCAGATGTTGAGTGTTGTAACGCTCCTGTCCTCCTGCAGATGTTGAGTGTTGTAACGCTCCTGTCCTCCTGCAGATGTTAAGTGTTGTAACACTCCTGTCCTCATGCAGATGTTGAGTGTTGTAACTCTTCTGTCCTCCTGCAGATGTTGAGTGTTGTAACGCTCCTGTCCTCCTGCAGATGTTGATTGTTGTAACACTCCTGTCCTTCTGCAGATGTTGTGTTGTAACACTCCTGTCCTCCTGCAGATGTTGAGTGTTGTAACGCTCCTGTCCTCCTGCAGATGATGAGTGTTGTAACACTCCTGTCCTCCTGCAGATGTTGTGTTGTAACACTCCTGTCCTCCTGCAGATGTTGAGTGTTGTAACACTCCTGTTCTCCTGCAGATGTTGTGTTGTAACGCTCCTGTCCTCCTGCAGATGATGAGTGTTGTAACTCTTCTGTCCTCCTGCAGATGTTGTTGAGTGTTGTAACGCTCCTGTCCTCCTGCAGATGTTGTTGAGTGTTGTAACGCTCCTGTCCTCATGCAGATGTTGAGTGTTGTAACTCTTCTGTCCTCATGCAGATGTTGAGTGTTGTAACGCTCCTGTCCTCATGGAGATGTTGAGTGTTGTAACGCTTCTGTTCTCCTGCAGATGTTGTGTTGTAACTCTTCTGTCCTCCTGCAGATGTTGTTGAGTGTTGTAACGCTCCTGTCCTCCTGCAGATGTTGTGTTGTAACACTTCTGTCCTCCTGCAGATGTTGTGTTGTAACGCTCCTGTCCTCCTGCAGATGTTGTTGAGTGTTGTAACGCTTCTGTCCTCCTGCAGATGTTGTGTTGTAACACTTCTGTCCTCCTGCAGATGATCAGTGTTGTAACGCTTCTGTCCTCCTGCAGATGTTGTGTTGTAACACTTCTGTCCTCCTGCAGATGATCAGTGTTGTAACTTTTCTGTCCTCCTGCAGATGATCAGTGTTGTAACGCTTCTGTTCTCCTGCAGATGTTGTGTTGTAACTCTTCTGTCCTCCTGCAGATGTTGTTGAGTGTTGTAACGCTCCTGTCCTCCTGCAGATGTTGAGTGTTGTAACGCTCCTGTCCTCCTGCAGATGATGAGTGTTGTAACTCTTCTGTCCTCCTGCAGATGTTGAGTGTTGTAACTCTTCTGTCCTCCTGCAGATGTTGAGTGTTGTAACGCTCCTGTCCTCCTGCAGATGTTGAGTGTTGTAACTCTTCTGTCCTCCTGCAGATGTTGAGTGTTGTAACGCTCCTGTCCTCCTGCAGATGTTGAGTGTTGTAACTCTTCTGTCCTCCTGCAGATGTTGAGTGTTGTAACGCTCCTGTCCTCCTGCAGATGTTGAGTGTTGTAACGCTCCTGTTCTCCTGCAGATGTTGAGTGTTGTAACGCTCCTGTTCTCCTGCAGATGTTGAGTGTTGTAACGCTCCTGTCCTCCTGCAGATGTTGAGTGTTGTAACTCTTCTGTCCTCCTGCAGATGATGAGTGTTGTAACTCTTCTGTCCTCCTGCAGATGTTGAGTGTTGTAACGCTCCTGTCCTCCTGCAGATGTTGAGTGTTGTAACGCTCCTGTCCTCCTGCAGATGATGAGTGTTGTAACTCTTCTGTCCTCCTGCAGATGATGAGTGTTGTAACGCTCCTGTCCTCCTGCAGATGTTGAGTGTTGTATAGCTCCTGTCCTCCTGCAGATGTTTGGAGTGTTGTAACGCTTCTGTCCTCCTGCAGATGTTGAGTGTTGTAACGCTCCTGTCCTCCTGCAGATGTTGAGTGTTGTAACGCTCCTGTCCTCCTGCAGATGTTGAGTGTTGTAACACTCCTGTCCTCCTGCAGATGTTGAGTGTTATAACGCTTCTGTCCTCCTGCAGATGTTGTGTTGTAACGCTCCTGTCCTCCTGCAGATGTTGAGTGTTGTAACGCTCCTGTCCTCATGCAGATGATGAGTGTTGTATAGCTCCTGTCCTCCTGCAGATGTTGAGTGTTGTATAGCTCCTGTCCTCCTGCAGATGTTGAGTGTTGTATAGCTCCTGTCCTCCTGCAGATGTTGAGTGTTGTAACGCTCCTGTCCTCCTGCAGATGTTGAGTGTTGTAACGCTCCTGTCCTCCTGCAGATGTTGAGTGTTGTAACGCTCCTGTCCTCCTGCAGATGTTGAGTGTTGTAACGCTCCTGTCCTCCTGCAGATGTTGAGTGTTGTAACGCTCCTGTCCTCCTGCAGATGTTGAGTGTTGTAACGCTTCTGTCCTTCTGCAGATGTTTTGAGTGTTGTAACGCTCCTGTCCTCATGCAGATGTTGAGTGTTGTAACTTTTCTGTCCTCATGCAGATGTTGAGTGTTGTAACTCTTCTGTCATCCTGCAGATGTTTTGAGTTTTGTAACGCTTCTGTCCTCATGCAGATGTTGAGTGTTGTAACTCTTCTGTCATCCTGCAGATGTTTTGAGTGTTGTAACGCTTCTGTCCTCCTGCAGATGTTGAGTGTTGTAACTCTTCTGTCCTCATGCAGATGTTGAGTATTGTAACTTTTCTGTCCTCATGCAGATGTTGAGTGTTGTAACTCTTCTGTCATCCTGCAGATGTTTTGAGTGTTGTAACGCTCCTGTCCTCATGCAGATGTTGAGTGTTGTAACGCTCCTGTCCTCATGCAGATGTTGAGTGTTGTAACTCTTCTGTCCTCCTGCAGATGTTTTGAGTGTTGTAACTCTTCTGTCCTCCTGCAGATGTTTTGTGTGTTGTAACGCTCCTGTCCTCATGCAGATGTTGAGTGTTGTAACTTTTCTGTCCTCATGCAGATGTTGAGTGTTGTAACTCTTCTGTCATCCTGCAGATGTTGAGTGTTGTAACGCTTCTGTCCTCATGCAGATGTTGAGTGTTGTAACTCTTCTGTCCTCCTGCAGATGTTGTCGAGTGTTGTAACGCTCCTGTCCTCCTGCAGATGTTGAGTGTTGTAACACTCCTGTCCTCCTGCAGATGTTGAGTGTTGTAACTCTTCTGTCCTCCTGCAGATGTTGAGTGTTGTAACTCTTCTGTCCTCCTGCAGATGATGAGTGTTGTAACGCTTCTGTCCTCCTGCAGATGTTGTTGAGTGTTGTAACTCTTCTGTCCTCCTGCAGATGTTGAGTGTTGTAACACTCCTGTCCTCCTGCAGATGTTGAGTGTTGTAACTCTTCTGTCCTCATGCAGATGTTGAGTGTTGTAACGCTCCTGTCCTCCTGCAGATGTTGAGTGTTGTAACGCTCCTGTCCTCCTGCAGATGTTAAGTGTTGTAACACTCCTGTCCTCATGCAGATGTTGAGTGTTGTAACTCTTCTGTCCTCCTGCAGATGTTGAGTGTTGTAACGCTCCTGTCCTCCTGCAGATGTTGATTGTTGTAACACTCCTGTCCTCCTGCAGATGTTGTGTTGTAACACTCCTGTCCTCCTGCAGATGTTGAGTGTTGTAACGCTCCTGTCCTCCTGCAGATGATGAGTGTTGTAACACTCCTGTCCTCCTGCAGATGTTGTGTTGTAACACTCCTGTCCTCCTGCAGATGTTGAGTGTTGTAACACTCCTGTTCTCCTGCAGATGTTGTGTTGTAACGCTCCTGTCCTCCTGCAGATGATGAGTGTTGTAACTCTTCTGTCCTCCTGCAGATGTTGTTGAGTGTTGTAACGCTCCTGTCCTCCTGCAGATGTTGTTGAGTGTTGTAACGCTCCTGTCCTCATGCAGATGTTGAGTGTTGTAACTCTTCTGTCCTCATGCAGATGTTGAGTGTTGTAACGCTCCTGTCCTCATGGAGATGTTGAGTGTTGTAACGCTTCTGTTCTCCTGCAGATGTTGTGTTGTAACTCTTCTGTCCTCCTGCAGATGTTGTTGAGTGTTGTAACGCTCCTGTCCTCCTGCAGATGTTGTGTTGTAACACTTCTGTCCTCCTGCAGATGTTGTGTTGTAACGCTCCTGTCCTCCTGCAGATGTTGTTGAGTGTTGTAACGCTTCTGTCCTCCTGCAGATGATCAGTGTTGTAACTTTTCTGTCCTCCTGCAGATGATCAGTGTTGTAACGCTTCTGTTCTCCTGCAGATGTTGTGTTGTAACTCTTCTGTCCTCCTGCAGATGTTGTTGAGTGTTGTAACGCTCCTGTCCTCCTGCAGATGTTGAGTGTTGTAACACTCCTGTCCTCCTGCAGATGTTGAGTGTTGTAACGCTCCTGTCCTCCTGCAGATGTTGAGTGTTGTAACGCTCCTGTCCTCCTGCAGATGATGAGTGTTGTAACTCTTCTGTCCTCCTGCAGATGTTGAGTGTTGTAACTCTTCTGTCCTCCTGCAGATGTTGAGTGTTGTAACGCTCCTGTCCTCCTGCAGATGTTGAGTGTTGTAACTCTTCTGTCCTCCTGCAGATGTTGAGTGTTGTAACGCTCCTGTCCTCCTGCAGATGTTGAGTGTTGTAACTCTTCTGTCCTCCTGCAGATGTTGAGTGTTGTAACGCTCCTGTCCTCCTGCAGATGTTGAGTGTTGTAACGCTCCTGTTCTCCTGCAGATGTTGAGTGTTGTAACGCTCCTGTTCTCCTGCAGATGTTGAGTGTTGTAACGCTCCTGTCCTCCTGCAGATGTTGAGTGTTGTAACTCTTCTGTCCTCCTGCAGATGATGAGTGTTGTAACTCTTCTGTCCTCCTGCAGATGTTGAGTGTTGTAACGCTCCTGTCCTCCTGCAGATGTTGAGTGTTGTAACGCTCCTGTCCTCCTGCAGATGATGAGTGTTGTAACTCTTCTGTCCTCCTGCAGATGATGAGTGTTGTAACGCTCCTGTCCTCCTGCAGATGTTGAGTGTTGTATAGCTCCTGTCCTCCTGCAGATGTTTGGAGTGTTGTAACGCTTCTGTCCTCCTGCAGATGTTGAGTGTTGTAACGCTCCTGTCCTCCTGCAGATGTTGAGTGTTGTAACGCTCCTGTCCTCCTGCAGATGTTGAGTGTTGTAACACTCCTGTCCTCCTGCAGATGTTGAGTGTTATAACGCTTCTGTCCTCCTGCAGATGTTGTGTTGTAACGCTCCTGTCCTCCTGCAGATGTTGAGTGTTGTAACGCTCCTGTCCTCATGCAGATGATGAGTGTTGTATAGCTCCTGTCCTCCTGCAGATGTTGAGTGTTGTATAGCTCCTGTCCTCCTGCAGATGTTGAGTGTTGTATAGCTCCTGTCCTCCTGCAGATGTTGAGTGTTGTAACGCTCCTGTCCTCCTGCAGATGTTGAGTGTTGTAACGCTCCTGTCCTCATGCAGATGTTGAGTGTTGTAACGCTCCTGTCCTCATGCAGATGTTGAGTGTTGTAACTCTTCTGTCCTCCTGCAGATGTTTTGAGTGTTGTAACTCTTCTGTCCTCCTGCAGATGTTTTGTGTGTTGTAACGCTCCTGTCCTCATGCAGATGTTGAGTGTTGTAACTTTTCTGTCCTCATGCAGATGTTGAGTGTTGTAACTCTTCTGTCATCCTGCAGATGTTGAGTGTTGTAACGCTTCTGTCCTCATGCAGATGTTGAGTGTTGTAACTCTTCTGTCCTCCTGCAGATGTTGTCGAGTGTTGTAACGCTCCTGTCCTCCTGCAGATGTTGAGTGTTGTAACACTCCTGTCCTCCTGCAGATGTTGAGTGTTGTAACTCTTCTGTCCTCCTGCAGATGTTGAGTGTTGTAACTCTTCTGTCCTCCTGCAGATGATGAGTGTTGTAACGCTTCTGTCCTCCTGCAGATGTTGTTGAGTGTTGTAACTCTTCTGTCCTCCTGCAGATGTTGAGTGTTGTAACACTCCTGTCCTCCTGCAGATGTTGAGTGTTGTAACTCTTCTGTCCTCATGCAGATGTTGAGTGTTGTAACGCTCCTGTCCTCCTGCAGATGTTGAGTGTTGTAACGCTCCTGTCCTCCTGCAGATGTTAAGTGTTGTAACACTCCTGTCCTCATGCAGATGTTGAGTGTTGTAACTCTTCTGTCCTCCTGCAGATGTTGAGTGTTGTAACGCTCCTGTCCTCCTGCAGATGTTGATTGTTGTAACACTCCTGTCCTCCTGCAGATGTTGTGTTGTAACACTCCTGTCCTCCTGCAGATGTTGAGTGTTGTAACGCTCCTGTCCTCCTGCAGATGATGAGTGTTGTAACACTCCTGTCCTCCTGCAGATGTTGTGTTGTAACACTCCTGTCCTCCTGCAGATGTTGAGTGTTGTAACACTCCTGTTCTCCTGCAGATGTTGTGTTGTAACGCTCCTGTCCTCCTGCAGATGATGAGTGTTGTAACTCTTCTGTCCTCCTGCAGATGTTGTTGAGTGTTGTAACGCTCCTGTCCTCCTGCAGATGTTGTTGAGTGTTGTAACGCTCCTGTCCTCATGCAGATGTTGAGTGTTGTAACTCTTCTGTCCTCATGCAGATGTTGAGTGTTGTAACGCTCCTGTCCTCATGGAGATGTTGAGTGTTGTAACGCTTCTGTTCTCCTGCAGATGTTGTGTTGTAACTCTTCTGTCCTCCTGCAGATGTTGTTGAGTGTTGTAACGCTCCTGTCCTCCTGCAGATGTTGTGTTGTAACACTTCTGTCCTCCTGCAGATGTTGTGTTGTAACGCTCCTGTCCTCCTGCAGATGTTGTTGAGTGTTGTAACGCTTCTGTCCTCCTGCAGATGATCAGTGTTGTAACTTTTCTGTCCTCCTGCAGATGATCAGTGTTGTAACGCTTCTGTTCTCCTGCAGATGTTGTGTTGTAACTCTTCTGTCCTCCTGCAGATGTTGTTGAGTGTTGTAACGCTCCTGTCCTCCTGCAGATGTTGAGTGTTGTAACACTCCTGTCCTCCTGCAGATGTTGAGTGTTGTAACGCTCCTGTCCTCCTGCAGATGTTGAGTGTTGTAACGCTCCTGTCCTCCTGCAGATGATGAGTGTTGTAACTCTTCTGTCCTCCTGCAGATGTTGAGTGTTGTAACTCTTCTGTCCTCCTGCAGATGTTGAGTGTTGTAACGCTCCTGTCCTCCTGCAGATGTTGAGTGTTGTAACTCTTCTGTCCTCCTGCAGATGTTGAGTGTTGTAACGCTCCTGTCCTCCTGCAGATGTTGAGTGTTGTAACTCTTCTGTCCTCCTGCAGATGTTGAGTGTTGTAACGCTCCTGTCCTCCTGCAGATGTTGAGTGTTGTAACGCTCCTGTTCTCCTGCAGATGTTGAGTGTTGTAACGCTCCTGTTCTCCTGCAGATGTTGAGTGTTGTAACGCTCCTGTCCTCCTGCAGATGTTGAGTGTTGTAACTCTTCTGTCCTCCTGCAGATGATGAGTGTTGTAACTCTTCTGTCCTCCTGCAGATGTTGAGTGTTGTAACGCTCCTGTCCTCCTGCAGATGTTGAGTGTTGTAACGCTCCTGTCCTCCTGCAGATGATGAGTGTTGTAACTCTTCTGTCCTCCTGCAGATGATGAGTGTTGTAACGCTCCTGTCCTCCTGCAGATGTTGAGTGTTGTATAGCTCCTGTCCTCCTGCAGATGTTTGGAGTGTTGTAACGCTTCTGTCCTCCTGCAGATGTTGAGTGTTGTAACGCTCCTGTCCTCCTGCAGATGTTGAGTGTTGTAACGCTCCTGTCCTCCTGCAGATGTTGAGTGTTGTAACACTCCTGTCCTCCTGCAGATGTTGAGTGTTATAACGCTTCTGTCCTCCTGCAGATGTTGTGTTGTAACGCTCCTGTCCTCCTGCAGATGTTGAGTGTTGTATAGCTCCTGTCCTCCTGCAGATGTTGAGTGTTGTATAGCTCCTGTCCTCCTGCAGATGTTGAGTGTTGTAACGCTCCTGTCCTCCTGCAGATGTTGAGTGTTGTAACGCTCCTGTCCTCCTGCAGATGTTGAGTGTTGTAACGCTCCTGTCCTCCTGCAGATGTTGAGTGTTGTAACGCTCCTGTCCTCCTGCAGATGTTGAGTGTTGTAACGCTCCTGTCCTCCTGCAGATGTTGAGTGTTGTAACGCTTCTGTCCTTCTGCAGATGTTTTGAGTGTTGTAACGCTCCTGTCCTCATGCAGATGTTGAGTGTTGTAACTTTTCTGTCCTCATGCAGATGTTGAGTGTTGTAACTCTTCTGTCATCCTGCAGATGTTTTGAGTTTTGTAACGCTTCTGTCCTCATGCAGATGTTGAGTGTTGTAACTCTTCTGTCATCCTGCAGATGTTTTGAGTGTTGTAACGCTTCTGTCCTCCTGCAGATGTTGAGTGTTGTAACTCTTCTGTCCTCATGCAGATGTTGAGTATTGTAACTTTTCTGTCCTCATGCAGATGTTGAGTGTTGTAACTCTTCTGTCATCCTGCAGATGTTTTGAGTGTTGTAACGCTCCTGTCCTCATGCAGATGTTGAGTGTTGTAACGCTCCTGTCCTCATGCAGATGTTGAGTGTTGTAACTCTTCTGTCCTCCTGCAGATGTTTTGAGTGTTGTAACTCTTCTGTCCTCCTGCAGATGTTTTGTGTGTTGTAACGCTCCTGTCCTCATGCAGATGTTGAGTGTTGTAACTTTTCTGTCCTCATGCAGATGTTGAGTGTTGTAACTCTTCTGTCATCCTGCAGATGTTGAGTGTTGTAACGCTTCTGTCCTCATGCAGATGTTGAGTGTTGTAACTCTTCTGTCCTCCTGCAGATGTTGTCGAGTGTTGTAACGCTCCTGTCCTCCTGCAGATGTTGAGTGTTGTAACACTCCTGTCCTCCTGCAGATGTTGAGTGTTGTAACGCTCCTGTCCTCCTGCAGATGTTGAGTGTTGTAACTCTTCTGTCCTCCTGCAGATGTTGAGTGTTGTAACTCTTCTGTCCTCCTGCAGATGATGAGTGTTGTAACGCTTCTGTCCTCCTGCAGATGTTGAGTGTTGTAACTCTTCTGTCCTCCTGCAGATGTTGAGTGTTGTAACTCTTCTGTCCTCCTGCAGATGATGAGTGTTGTAACGCTTCTGTCCTCCTGCAGATGATGAGTGTTGTAACGCTTCTGTCCTCCTGCAGATGTTTAGTGTTGTAACGCTTCTGTCCTCCTGCAGATGTTGTTGAGTGTTGTAACTCTTCTGTCCTCCTGCAGATGTTAAGTGTTGTAACGCTCCTGTCCTCCTGCAGATGTTTAGTGTTGTAACTCTTCTGTCCTCCTGCAGATGTTGTGTTGTAACGCTCCTGTCCTCCTGCAGATGTTGAGTGTTGTAACGCTCCTGTCCTCCTGCAGATGTTGAGTGTTGTAACGCTTCTGTCCTCATGCAGATGTTGAGTGTTGTAAAGCTCCTGTCCTCATGCAGATGTTGAGTGTTGTAACGCTTCTGTCCTCATGCAGATGTTGAGTGTTGTAAAGCTCCTGTCCTCATGCAGATGTTGAGTGTTGTAACGCTTCTGTCCTCATGCAGATGTTGAGTGTTGTAACTCTTCTGTCCTCCTGCAGATGTTTTGAGTGTTGTAAAGCTCCTGTCCTCATGCAGATGTTGAGTGTTGTAACGCTTCTGTCCTCATGCAGATGTTGAGTGTTGTAACGCTTCTGTCCTCATGCAGATGTTGTTGAGTGTTGTAACGCTCCTGTCCTCCTGCAGATGTTGAGTGTTGTAATGCTCCTGTCCTCCTGCAGATGTTGTTGAGTGTTGTAACGCTTCTGTCCTCCTGCAGATGTTGAGTGTTGTAACGCTCCTGTCCTCCTGCAGATGTTGAGTGTTGTAACACTCCTGTTCTCCTGCAGATGTTGAGTGTTGTAACACTCCTGTTCTCCTGCAGATGTTGAGTGTTGTAACGCTCCTGTCCTCCTGCAGATGTTTTGAGTGTTGTAACACTCCTGTTCTCCTGCAGATGTTGAGTGTTGTAACGCTCCTGTCCTCCTGCAGATGTTGTTGAGTGTTGTAACGCTTCTGTCCTCCTGCAGATGTTGAGTGTTGTAACGCTCCTGTCCTCCTGCAGATGTTGTTGAGTGTTGTAACGCTCCTGTCCTCCTGCAGATGTTGAGTGTTGTAACGCTCCTGTCCTCCTGCAGATGTTGAGTGTTGTAACGCTTCTGTTCTCCTGCAGATGTTGAGTGTTGTAACGCTTCTGTTCTCCTGCAGATGTTGTTGAGTGTTGTAACTCTTCTGTCCTCCTGCAGATGTTGTTGAGTGTTGTAACTCTTCTGTCCTCCTGCAGATGTTGAGTGTTGTAACGCTTCTGTTCTCCTGCAGATGTTGAGTGTTGTAACGCTTCTGTCCTCCTGCAGATGTTGAGTGTTGTAACGCTTCTGTCCTCCTGCAGATGTTGAGTGTTGTAACGCTTCTGTTCTCCTGCAGATGTTGTTGAGTGTTGTAACTCTTCTGTCCTCCTGCAGATGTTGAGTGTTGTAACGCTCCTGTTCTCCTGCAGATGTTGAGTGTTGTAACGCTTCTGTTCTCCTGCAGATGTTGAGTGTTGTAACTCTTCTGTCCTCCTGCAGATGTTGAGTGTTGTAACGCTCCTGTCCTCCTGCAGATGTTTTGAGTGTTGTAAAGCTCCTGTCCTCATGCAGATGTTGAGTGTTGTAACGCTTCTGTCCTCATGCAGATGTTGTTGAGTGTTGTAATGCTTCTGTCCTCCTGCAGATGTTGAGTGTTGTAACGCTTCTGTCCTCATGCAGATGTTGAGTGTTGTAACGCTCCTGTCCTCCTGCAGATGTTGAGTGTTGTAACGCTTCTGTCCTCCTGCAGATGTTGAGTGTTGTAACGCTCCTGTCCTCCTGCAGATGTTGAGTGTTGTAACGCTCCTGTCCTCCTGCAGATGTTGAGTGTTGTAACGCTTCTGTTCTCCTGCAGATGTTGAGTGTTGTAACGCTCCTGTCCTCATGCAGATGTTGAGTGTTGTAACGCTTCTGTCCTCCTGCAGATGTTGTTGAGTGTTGTAACGCTCCTGTCCTCCTGCAGATGTTGTTGAGTGTTGTAACGCTCCTGTCCTCCTGCAGATGTTGTTGAGTGTTGTAACGCTCCTGTCCTCCTGCAGATGTTGTTGAGTGTTGTAACTCTTCTGTCCTCCTGCAGATGTTGAGTGTTGTAACACTCCTGTCCTCCTGCAGATGTTGAGTGTTGTAACGCTTCTGTTCTCCTGCAGATGTTGAGTGTTGTAACGCTTCTGTTCTCCTGCAGATGTTGTTGAGTGTTGTAACTCTTCTGTCCTCCTGCAGATGTTGTGTTGTAACTCTTCTGTCCTCCTGCAGATGTTGAGTGTTGTAACTCTTCTGTCCTCCTGCAGATGTTGAGTGTTGTAACGCTTCTGTTCTCCTGCAGATGTTGAGTGTTGTAACGCTTCTGTCCTCCTGCAGATGTTGAGTGTTGTAACGCTTCTGTTCTCCTGCAGATGTTGTTGAGTGTTGTAACTCTTCTGTCCTCCTGCAGATGTTGAGTGTTGTAACGCTTCTGTCCTCCTGCAGATGTTGAGTGTTGTAACGCTTCTGTTCTCCTGCAGATGTTGAGTGTTGTAACACTCCTGTCCTCCTGCAGATGTTGAGTGTTGTAACGCTTCTGTTCTCCTGCAGATGTTGAGTGTTGTAACGCTTCTGTTCTCCTGCAGATGTTGTTGAGTGTTGTAACTCTTCTGTTCTCCTGCAGATGTTGTGTTGTAACTCTTCTGTCCTCCTGCAGATGTTGAGTGTTGTAACTCTTCTGTCCTCCTGCAGATGTTGAGTGTTGTAACGCTTCTGTTCTCCTGCAGATGTTGAGTGTTGTAACGCTTCTGTCCTCCTGCAGATGTTGAGTGTTGTAACGCTTCTGTTCTCCTGCAGATGTTGTTGAGTGTTGTAACTCTTCTGTCCTCCTGCAGATGTTGAGTGTTGTAACGCTTCTGTTCTCCTGCAGATGTTGAGTGTTGTAACTCTTCTGTCCTCCTGCAGATGTTGAGTGTTGTAACGCTCCTGTCCTCCTGTAGATGTTTTGAGTGTTGTAAAGCTCCTGTCCTCATGCAGATGTTGAGTGTTGTAACGCTTCTGTCCTCATGCAGATGTTGTTGAGTGTTGTAATGCTTCTGTCCTCCTGCAGATGTTGAGTGTTGTAACGCTTCTGTCCTCATGCAGATGTTGAGTGTTGTAACGCTCCTGTCCTCCTGCAGATGTTGAGTGTTGTAACGCTTCTGTCCTCCTGCAGATGTTGAGTGTTGTAACGCTCCTGTCCTCCTGCAGATGTTGAGTGTTGTAACGCTCCTGTCCTCCTGCAGATGTTTTGAGTGTTGTAACGCTCCTGTCCTCATGCAGATGTTTTGAGTGTTGTAACACTCCTGTCCTCATGTAGATGTTGAGTGTTGTAACGCTCCTGTCCTCATGCAGATGTTTTGAGTGTTGTAACACTCCTGTTCTCCTGCAGATGTTGAGTGTTGTAACGCTCCTGTCCTCCTGCAGATGTTTTGAGTGTTGTAACGCTCCTGTCCTCATGCAGATGTTTTGAGTGTTGTAACACTCCTGTCCTCATGTAGATGTTGAGTGTTGTAACGCTCCTGTCCTCCTGCAGATGTTTTGAGTGTTGTAACGCTCCTGTCCTCATGCAGATGTTTTGAGTGTTGTAACACTCCTGTCCTCATGTAGATGTTGAGTGTTGTAATGCTTCTGTCCTCCTGCAGATGTTGAGTGTTGTAACGCTTCTGTCCTCATGCAGATGTTGAGTGTTGTAACTCTTCTGTCCTCCTGCAGATGTTGAGTGTTGTAACGCTCCTGTCCTCCTGCAGATGTTGAGTGTTGTAACGCTCCTGTCCTCCTGCAGATGTTTTGAGTGTTGTAACGCTCCTGTCCTCATGCAGATGTTTTGAGTGTTGTAACACTCCTGTCCTCATGTAGATGTTGAGTGTTGTAACGCTCCTGTCCTCATGCAGATGTTTTGAGTGTTGTAACACTCCTGTTCTCCTGCAGATGTTGTGTGTTGTAACGCTCCTGTCCTCATGCAGATGTTTTGAGTGTTGTAACGCTTCTGTCCTCCTGCAGATGTTGTGTTGTAACGCTCCTGTCCTCATGCAGATGTTGAGTGTTGTAACGCTTCTGTTCTCCTGCAGATGTTGAGTGTTGTAACTCTCCTGTCCTCCTGCAGATGTTGAGTGTTGTAACTCTTCTGTCCTCCTGCAGATGTTGAGTGTTGTAACGCTCCTGTCCTCCTGCAGATGTTGAGTGTTGTAACGCTCCTGTCCTCCTGCAGATGTTTTGAGTGTTGTAACGCTCCTGTCCTCATGCAGATGTTTTGAGTGTTGTAACACTCCTGTCCTCATGTAGATGTTGAGTGTTGTAACGCTCCTGTCCTCATGCAGATGTTTTGAGTGTTGTAACACTCCTGTTCTCCTGCAGATGTTGTGTGTTGTAACGCTCCTGTCCTCATGCAGATGTTTTGAGTGTTGTAACGCTTCTGTCCTCCTGCAGATGTTGTGTTGTAACGCTCCTGTCCTCATGCAGATGTTGAGTGTTGTAACGCTTCTGTCCTCCTGCAGATGTTGTTGAGTGTTGTAACGCTCCTGTCCTCCTGCAGATGTTGTTGAGTGTTGTAACGCTCCTGTCCTCCTGCAGATGTTGTTGAGTGTTGTAACGCTCCTGTCCTCCTGCAGATGTTGTTGAGTGTTGTAACTCTTCTGTCCTCCTGCAGATGTTGAGTGTTGTAACACTCCTGTCCTCCTGCAGATGTTGAGTGTTGTAACGCTTCTGTTCTCCTGCAGATGTTGAGTGTTGTAACGCTTCTGTTCTCCTGCAGATGTTGTTGAGTGTTGTAACTCTTCTGTCCTCCTGCAGATGTTGTTGAGTGTTGTAACTCTTCTGTCCTCCTGCAGATGTTGAGTGTTGTAACGCTTCTGTTCTCCTGCAGATGTTGAGTGTTGTAACGCTTCTGTCCTCCTGCAGATGTTGAGTGTTGTAACGCTTCTGTTCTCCTGCAGATGTTTTGAGTGTTGTAACACTCCTGTTCTCCTGCAGATGTTGAGTGTTGTAACGCTCCTGTCCTCCTGCAGATGTTTTGAGTGTTGTAACGCTCCTGTCCTCATGCAGATGTTTTGAGTGTTGTAACACTCCTGTCCTCATGTAGATGTTGAGTGTTGTAACGCTCCTGTCCTCCTGCAGATGTTTTGAGTGTTGTAACGCTCCTGTCCTCATGCAGATGTTTTGAGTGTTGTAACACTCCTGTCCTCATGTAGATGTTGAGTGTTGTAATGCTTCTGTCCTCCTGCAGATGTTGAGTGTTGTAACGCTTCTGTCCTCATGCAGATGTTGAGTGTTGTAACTCTTCTGTCCTCCTGCAGATGTTGAGTGTTGTAACGCTCCTGTCCTCCTGCAGATGTTGAGTGTTGTAACGCTCCTGTCCTCCTGCAGATGTTTTGAGTGTTGTAACGCTCCTGTCCTCATGCAGATGTTTTGAGTGTTGTAACACTCCTGTCCTCATGTAGATGTTGAGTGTTGTAACGCTCCTGTCCTCATGCAGATGTTTTGAGTGTTGTAACACTCCTGTTCTCCTGCAGATGTTGAGTGTTGTAACGCTCCTGTCCTCATGCAGATGTTTTGAGTGTTGTAACACTCCTGTCCTCATGTAGATGTTGAGTGTTGTAACGCTTCTGTCCTCCTGCAGATGTTGTGTTGTAACGCTCCTGTCCTCATGCAGATGTTGAGTGTTGTAACGCTTCTGTTCTCCTGCAGATGTTGAGTGTTGTAACGCTCCTGTCCTCATGCAGATGTTGAGTGTTGTAACGCTTCTGTCCTCCTGCAGATGTTGTTGAGTGTTGTAACGCTCCTGTCCTCCTGCAGATGTTGTTGAGTGTTGTAACGCTCCTGTCCTCCTGCAGATGTTGTTGAGTGTTGTAACGCTCCTGTCCTCCTGCAGATGTTGTTGAGTGTTGTAACTCTTCTGTCCTCCTGCAGATGTTGAGTGTTGTAACACTCCTGTCCTCCTGCAGATGTTGAGTGTTGTAACGCTTCTGTTCTCCTGCAGATGTTGAGTGTTGTAACGCTTCTGTTCTCCTGCAGATGTTGTTGAGTGTTGTAACTCTTCTGTCCTCCTGCAGATGTTGTTGAGTGTTGTAACTCTTCTGTCCTCCTGCAGATGTTGAGTGTTGTAACGCTTCTGTTCTCCTGCAGATGTTGAGTGTTGTAACGCTTCTGTCCTCCTGCAGATGTTGAGTGTTGTAACGCTTCTGTTCTCCTGCAGATGTTGTTGAGTGTTGTAACTCTTCTGTCCTCCTGCAGATGTTGAGTGTTGTAACGCTCCTGTTCTCCTGCAGATGTTGAGTGTTGTAACGCTTCTGTCCTCCTGCAGATGTTGAGTGTTGTAACGCTCCTGTCCTCCTGCAGATGTTGAGTGTTGTAACTCCTCTGTCCTCCTGCAGATGTTGAGTGTTGTAACGCTTCTGTCCTCCTGCAGATGTTGTTGAGTGTTGTAACTCTTCTGTCCTCCTGCAGATGTTGAGTGTTGTAACGCTTCTGTTCTCCTGCAGATGTTGAGTGTTGTAACACTCCTGTTCTCCTGCAGATGTTGTTGAGTGTTGTAACACTCCTGTTCTCCTGCAGATGTTGAGTGTTGTTACGCTTCTGTCCTCCTGCAGATGTTGAGTGTTGTAACTCTTCTGTCCTCCTGCAGATGTTGAGTGTTGTAACGCTCCTGTCCTCCTGCAGATGTTGAGTGTTGTAACGCTCCTGTCCTCCTGCAGATGTTGAGTGTTGTAACGCTTCTGTTCTCCTGCAGATGTTGTTGAGTGTTGTAACGCTTCTGTTCTCCTGCAGATGTTGAGTGTTGTAACGCTCCTGTCCTCCTGCAGATGTTGAGTGTTGTAAAGCTTCTGTTCTCCTGCAGATGTTGTTGAGTGTTGTAACGCTTCTGTTCTCCTGCAGATGTTGTTGAGTGTTGTAACACTCCTGTTCTCCTGCAGATGTTGAGTGTTGTTACGCTTCTGTCCTCCTGCAGATGTTGAGTGTTGTAACTCTTCTGTCCTCCTGCAGATGTTGAGTGTTGTAACGCTCCTGTCCTCCTGCAGATGTTGAGTGTTGTAACGCTCCTGTCCTCCTGCAGATGTTGAGTGTTGTAACGCTTCTGTCCTACTGCAGATGTTGAGTGTTGTAACGCTCCTGTCCTCCTGCAGATGTTGAGTGTTGTAACGCTCCTGTCCTCCTGCAGATGTTGAGTGTTGTAACGCTCCTGTCCTCCTGCAGATGTTGAGTGTTGTAACGCTCCTGTCCTCCTGCAGATGTTGAGTGTTGTAACGCTTCTGTTCTCCTGCAGATGTTGAGTGTTGTAACACTCCTGTCCTCCTGCAGATGTTGAGTGTTGTAACGCTCCTGTCCTCCTGCAGATGTTGAGTGTTGTAACGCTTCTGTTCTCCTGCAGATGTTGAGTGTTGTAACGCTCCTGTCCTCCTGCAGATGTTGAGTGTTGTAACGCTTCTGTTCTCCTGCAGATGTTGAGTGTTGTAACGCTTCTGTTCTCCTGCAGATGTTGTTGAGTGTTGTAACTCTTCTGTCCTCCTGCAGATGTTGTTGAGTGTTGTAACTCTTCTGTCCTCCTGCAGATGTTGAGTGTTGTAACGCTTCTGTTCTCCTGCAGATGTTGAGTGTTGTAACGCTTCTGTCCTCCTGCAGATGTTGAGTGTTGTAACGCTTCTGTCCTCCTGCAGATGTTGAGTGTTGTAACGCTTCTGTTCTCCTGCAGATGTTGTTGAGTGTTGTAACTCTTCTGTCCTCCTGCAGATGTTGAGTGTTGTAACGCTCCTGTTCTCCTGCAGATGTTGAGTGTTGTAACGCTTCTGTTCTCCTGCAGATGTTGAGTGTTGTAACTCTTCTGTCCTCCTGCAGATGTTGAGTGTTGTAACGCTCCTGTCCTCCTGCAGATGTTTTGAGTGTTGTAAAGCTCCTGTCCTCATGCAGATGTTGAGTGTTGTAACGCTTCTGTCCTCATGCAGATGTTGTTGAGTGTTGTAATGCTTCTGTCCTCCTGCAGATGTTGAGTGTTGTAACGCTTCTGTCCTCATGCAGATGTTGAGTGTTGTAACGCTCCTGTCCTCCTGCAGATGTTGAGTGTTGTAACGCTTCTGTCCTCCTGCAGATGTTGAGTGTTGTAACGCTCCTGTCCTCCTGCAGATGTTGAGTGTTGTAACGCTCCTGTCCTCCTGCAGATGTTTTGAGTGTTGTAACGCTCCTGTCCTCATGCAGATGTTTTGAGTGTTGTAACACTCCTGTCCTCATGTAGATGTTGAGTGTTGTAACGCTCCTGTCCTCATGCAGATGTTTTGAGTGTTGTAACACTCCTGTTCTCCTGCAGATGTTGAGTGTTGTAACGCTCCTGTCCTCCTGCAGATGTTTTGAGTGTTGTAACGCTCCTGTCCTCATGCAGATGTTTTGAGTGTTGTAACACTCCTGTCCTCATGTAGATGTTGAGTGTTGTAACGCTCCTGTCCTCCTGCAGATGTTTTGAGTGTTGTAACGCTCCTGTCCTCATGCAGATGTTTTGAGTGTTGTAACACTCCTGTCCTCATGTAGATGTTGAGTGTTGTAATGCTTCTGTCCTCCTGCAGATGTTGAGTGTTGTAACGCTTCTGTCCTCATGCAGATGTTGAGTGTTGTAACTCTTCTGTCCTCCTGCAGATGTTGAGTGTTGTAACGCTCCTGTCCTCCTGCAGATGTTGAGTGTTGTAACGCTCCTGTCCTCCTGCAGATGTTTTGAGTGTTGTAACGCTCCTGTCCTCATGCAGATGTTTTGAGTGTTGTAACACTCCTGTCCTCATGTAGATGTTGAGTGTTGTAACGCTCCTGTCCTCATGCAGATGTTTTGAGTGTTGTAACACTCCTGTTCTCCTGCAGATGTTGAGTGTTGTAACGCTCCTGTCCTCATGTAGATGTTGAGTGTTGTAACGCTTCTGTCCTCCTGCAGATGTTGTGTTGTAACGCTCCTGTCCTCATGCAGATGTTGAGTGTTGTAACGCTTCTGTCCTCCTGCAGATGTTGTTGAGTGTTGTAACTCTTCTGTCCTCCTGCAGATGTTGAGTGTTGTAACGCTTCTGTTCTCCTGCAGATGTTGAGTGTTGTAACGCTCCTGTCCTCATGCAGATGTTGAGTGTTGTAACGCTTCTGTCCTCCTGCAGATGTTGTTGAGTGTTGTAACGCTCCTGTCCTCCTGCAGATGTTGTTGAGTGTTGTAACGCTCCTGTCCTCCTGCAGATGTTGTTGAGTGTTGTAACGCTCCTGTCCTCCTGCAGATGTTGTTGAGTGTTGTAACTCTTCTGTCCTCCTGCAGATGTTGAGTGTTGTAACACTCCTGTCCTCCTGCAGATGTTGAGTGTTGTAACGCTTCTGTTCTCCTGCAGATGTTGAGTGTTGTAACGCTTCTGTTCTCCTGCAGATGTTGTTGAGTGTTGTAACTCTTCTGTCCTCCTGCAGATGTTGTGTTGTAACTCTTCTGTCCTCCTGCAGATGTTGAGTGTTGTAACTCTTCTGTCCTCCTGCAGATGTTGAGTGTTGTAACGCTTCTGTTCTCCTGCAGATGTTGAGTGTTGTAACGCTTCTGTCCTCCTGCAGATGTTGAGTGTTGTAACGCTTCTGTTCTCCTGCAGATGTTGTTGAGTGTTGTAACTCTTCTGTCCTCCTGCAGATGTTGAGTGTTGTAACGCTTCTGTCCTCCTGCAGATGTTGAGTGTTGTAACGCTTCTGTTCTCCTGCAGATGTTGAGTGTTGTAACACTCCTGTCCTCCTGCAGATGTTGAGTGTTGTAACGCTTCTGTTCTCCTGCAGATGTTGAGTGTTGTAACGCTTCTGTTCTCCTGCAGATGTTGTTGAGTGTTGTAACTCTTCTGTTCTCCTGCAGATGTTGTGTTGTAACTCTTCTGTCCTCCTGCAGATGTTGAGTGTTGTAACTCTTCTGTCCTCCTGCAGATGTTGAGTGTTGTAACGCTTCTGTTCTCCTGCAGATGTTGAGTGTTGTAACGCTTCTGTCCTCCTGCAGATGTTGAGTGTTGTAACGCTTCTGTTCTCCTGCAGATGTTGTTGAGTGTTGTAACTCTTCTGTCCTCCTGCAGATGTTGAGTGTTGTAACGCTTCTGTTCTCCTGCAGATGTTGAGTGTTGTAACTCTTCTGTCCTCCTGCAGATGTTGAGTGTTGTAACGCTCCTGTCCTCCTGTAGATGTTTTGAGTGTTGTAAAGCTCCTGTCCTCATGCAGATGTTGAGTGTTGTAACGCTTCTGTCCTCATGCAGATGTTGTTGAGTGTTGTAATGCTTCTGTCCTCCTGCAGATGTTGAGTGTTGTAACGCTTCTGTCCTCATGCAGATGTTGAGTGTTGTAACGCTCCTGTCCTCCTGCAGATGTTGAGTGTTGTAACGCTTCTGTCCTCCTGCAGATGTTGAGTGTTGTAACGCTCCTGTCCTCCTGCAGATGTTGAGTGTTGTAACGCTCCTGTCCTCCTGCAGATGTTTTGAGTGTTGTAACGCTCCTGTCCTCATGCAGATGTTTTGAGTGTTGTAACACTCCTGTCCTCATGTAGATGTTGAGTGTTGTAACGCTCCTGTCCTCATGCAGATGTTTTGAGTGTTGTAACACTCCTGTTCTCCTGCAGATGTTGAGTGTTGTAACGCTCCTGTCCTCCTGCAGATGTTTTGAGTGTTGTAACGCTCCTGTCCTCATGCAGATGTTTTGAGTGTTGTAACACTCCTGTCCTCATGTAGATGTTGAGTGTTGTAACGCTCCTGTCCTCCTGCAGATGTTTTGAGTGTTGTAACGCTCCTGTCCTCATGCAGATGTTTTGAGTGTTGTAACACTCCTGTCCTCATGTAGATGTTGAGTGTTGTAATGCTTCTGTCCTCCTGCAGATGTTGAGTGTTGTAACGCTTCTGTCCTCATGCAGATGTTGAGTGTTGTAACTCTTCTGTCCTCCTGCAGATGTTGAGTGTTGTAACGCTCCTGTCCTCCTGCAGATGTTGAGTGTTGTAACGCTCCTGTCCTCCTGCAGATGTTTTGAGTGTTGTAACGCTCCTGTCCTCATGCAGATGTTTTGAGTGTTGTAACACTCCTGTCCTCATGTAGATGTTGAGTGTTGTAACGCTCCTGTCCTCATGCAGATGTTTTGAGTGTTGTAACACTCCTGTTCTCCTGCAGATGTTGTGTGTTGTAACGCTCCTGTCCTCATGCAGATGTTTTGAGTGTTGTAACGCTTCTGTCCTCCTGCAGATGTTGTGTTGTAACGCTCCTGTCCTCATGCAGATGTTGAGTGTTGTAACGCTTCTGTTCTCCTGCAGATGTTGAGTGTTGTAACTCTCCTGTCCTCCTGCAGATGTTGAGTGTTGTAACTCTTCTGTCCTCCTGCAGATGTTGAGTGTTGTAACGCTCCTGTCCTCCTGCAGATGTTGAGTGTTGTAACGCTCCTGTCCTCCTGCAGATGTTTTGAGTGTTGTAACGCTCCTGTCCTCATGCAGATGTTTTGAGTGTTGTAACACTCCTGTCCTCATGTAGATGTTGAGTGTTGTAACGCTCCTGTCCTCATGCAGATGTTTTGAGTGTTGTAACACTCCTGTTCTCCTGCAGATGTTGTGTGTTGTAACGCTCCTGTCCTCATGCAGATGTTTTGAGTGTTGTAACGCTTCTGTCCTCCTGCAGATGTTGTGTTGTAACGCTCCTGTCCTCATGCAGATGTTGAGTGTTGTAACGCTTCTGTCCTCCTGCAGATGTTGTTGAGTGTTGTAACGCTCCTGTCCTCCTGCAGATGTTGTTGAGTGTTGTAACGCTCCTGTCCTCCTGCAGATGTTGTTGAGTGTTGTAACGCTCCTGTCCTCCTGCAGATGTTGTTGAGTGTTGTAACTCTTCTGTCCTCCTGCAGATGTTGAGTGTTGTAACACTCCTGTCCTCCTGCAGATGTTGAGTGTTGTAACGCTTCTGTTCTCCTGCAGATGTTGAGTGTTGTAACGCTTCTGTTCTCCTGCAGATGTTGTTGAGTGTTGTAACTCTTCTGTCCTCCTGCAGATGTTGTTGAGTGTTGTAACTCTTCTGTCCTCCTGCAGATGTTGAGTGTTGTAACGCTTCTGTTCTCCTGCAGATGTTGAGTGTTGTAACGCTTCTGTCCTCCTGCAGATGTTGAGTGTTGTAACGCTTCTGTTCTCCTGCAGATGTTTTGAGTGTTGTAACACTCCTGTTCTCCTGCAGATGTTGAGTGTTGTAACGCTCCTGTCCTCCTGCAGATGTTTTGAGTGTTGTAACGCTCCTGTCCTCATGCAGATGTTTTGAGTGTTGTAACACTCCTGTCCTCATGTAGATGTTGAGTGTTGTAACGCTCCTGTCCTCCTGCAGATGTTTTGAGTGTTGTAACGCTCCTGTCCTCATGCAGATGTTTTGAGTGTTGTAACACTCCTGTCCTCATGTAGATGTTGAGTGTTGTAATGCTTCTGTCCTCCTGCAGATGTTGAGTGTTGTAACGCTTCTGTCCTCATGCAGATGTTGAGTGTTGTAACTCTTCTGTCCTCCTGCAGATGTTGAGTGTTGTAACGCTCCTGTCCTCCTGCAGATGTTGAGTGTTGTAACGCTCCTGTCCTCCTGCAGATGTTTTGAGTGTTGTAACGCTCCTGTCCTCATGCAGATGTTTTGAGTGTTGTAACACTCCTGTCCTCATGTAGATGTTGAGTGTTGTAACGCTCCTGTCCTCATGCAGATGTTTTGAGTGTTGTAACACTCCTGTTCTCCTGCAGATGTTGAGTGTTGTAACGCTCCTGTCCTCATGCAGATGTTTTGAGTGTTGTAACACTCCTGTCCTCATGTAGATGTTGAGTGTTGTAACGCTTCTGTCCTCCTGCAGATGTTGTGTTGTAACGCTCCTGTCCTCATGCAGATGTTGAGTGTTGTAACGCTTCTGTTCTCCTGCAGATGTTGAGTGTTGTAACGCTCCTGTCCTCATGCAGATGTTGAGTGTTGTAACGCTTCTGTCCTCCTGCAGATGTTGTTGAGTGTTGTAACGCTCCTGTCCTCCTGCAGATGTTGTTGAGTGTTGTAACGCTCCTGTCCTCCTGCAGATGTTGTTGAGTGTTGTAACGCTCCTGTCCTCCTGCAGATGTTGTTGAGTGTTGTAACTCTTCTGTCCTCCTGCAGATGTTGAGTGTTGTAACACTCCTGTCCTCCTGCAGATGTTGAGTGTTGTAACGCTTCTGTTCTCCTGCAGATGTTGAGTGTTGTAACGCTTCTGTTCTCCTGCAGATGTTGTTGAGTGTTGTAACTCTTCTGTCCTCCTGCAGATGTTGTTGAGTGTTGTAACTCTTCTGTCCTCCTGCAGATGTTGAGTGTTGTAACGCTTCTGTTCTCCTGCAGATGTTGAGTGTTGTAACGCTTCTGTCCTCCTGCAGATGTTGAGTGTTGTAACGCTTCTGTTCTCCTGCAGATGTTGTTGAGTGTTGTAACTCTTCTGTCCTCCTGCAGATGTTGAGTGTTGTAACGCTCCTGTTCTCCTGCAGATGTTGAGTGTTGTAACGCTTCTGTCCTCCTGCAGATGTTGAGTGTTGTAACGCTCCTGTCCTCCTGCAGATGTTGAGTGTTGTAACTCCTCTGTCCTCCTGCAGATGTTGAGTGTTGTAACGCTTCTGTCCTCCTGCAGATGTTGTTGAGTGTTGTAACTCTTCTGTCCTCCTGCAGATGTTGAGTGTTGTAACGCTTCTGTTCTCCTGCAGATGTTGAGTGTTGTAACACTCCTGTTCTCCTGCAGATGTTGTTGAGTGTTGTAACACTCCTGTTCTCCTGCAGATGTTGAGTGTTGTTACGCTTCTGTCCTCCTGCAGATGTTGAGTGTTGTAACTCTTCTGTCCTCCTGCAGATGTTGAGTGTTGTAACGCTCCTGTCCTCCTGCAGATGTTGAGTGTTGTAACGCTCCTGTCCTCCTGCAGATGTTGAGTGTTGTAACGCTTCTGTTCTCCTGCAGATGTTGTTGAGTGTTGTAACGCTTCTGTTCTCCTGCAGATGTTGAGTGTTGTAACGCTCCTGTCCTCCTGCAGATGTTGAGTGTTGTAAAGCTTCTGTTCTCCTGCAGATGTTGTTGAGTGTTGTAACGCTTCTGTTCTCCTGCAGATGTTGTTGAGTGTTGTAACACTCCTGTTCTCCTGCAGATGTTGAGTGTTGTTACGCTTCTGTCCTCCTGCAGATGTTGAGTGTTGTAACTCTTCTGTCCTCCTGCAGATGTTGAGTGTTGTAACGCTCCTGTCCTCCTGCAGATGTTGAGTGTTGTAACGCTCCTGTCCTCCTGCAGATGTTGAGTGTTGTAACGCTTCTGTCCTACTGCAGATGTTGAGTGTTGTAACGCTCCTGTCCTCCTGCAGATGTTGAGTGTTGTAACGCTCCTGTCCTCCTGCAGATGTTGAGTGTTGTAACGCTCCTGTCCTCCTGCAGATGTTGAGTGTTGTAACGCTCCTGTCCTCCTGCAGATGTTGAGTGTTGTAACGCTTCTGTTCTCCTGCAGATGTTGAGTGTTGTAACACTCCTGTCCTCCTGCAGATGTTGAGTGTTGTAACGCTCCTGTCCTCCTGCAGATGTTGAGTGTTGTAACGCTTCTGTTCTCCTGCAGATGTTGAGTGTTGTAACGCTCCTGTCCTCCTGCAGATGTTGAGTGTTGTAACGCTTCTGTTCTCCTGCAGATGTTGAGTGTTGTAACGCTTCTGTTCTCCTGCAGATGTTGAGTGTTGTAACTCTTCTGTCCTCCTGCAGATGTTGAGTGTTGTAACGCTCCCGTCCTCCTGCAGATGTTGAGTGTTGTAACGCTCCTGTCCTCCTGCAGATGTTGAGTGTTGTAACGCTTCTGTTCTCCTGCAGATGTTGAGTGTTGTAACGCTCCTGTCCTCCTGCAGATGTTGAGTGTTGTAAAGCTTCTGTTCTCCTGCAGATGTTGTTGAGTGTTGTAACGCTCCTGTCCTCCTGCAGATGTTGAGTGTTGTAACGCTTCTGTTCTCCTGCAGATGTTGAGTGTTGTAACGCTCCTGTCCTCCTGCAGATGTTGAGTGTTGTAAAGCTTCTGTTCTCCTGCAGATGTTGTTGAGTGTTGTAACGCTCCTGTCCTCCTGCAGATGTTGAGTGTTGTAACGCTTCTGTTCTCCTGCAGATGACGAGCTTCGGCCTGTTCCAGCGACTCGAGCTGTTAGCCGTCAGCGGTCCTACATGGGATCAGACGCCAGTGTTCCAGTGGAGCCGCTCGCCCTACAGAGACCTCCCGCACATGGGCCATCCGGACCGCTGGGACTTCAGCACCGTCCACGTCACGTGGTCCACATGATCCCACATGATCCCACAGCCCATGATGGTCAATGTTATGACCATAACCTCAGGATGAAATCAGCCTCATTGCTTTGATTATAAGAGACTGATATTTTGACGTAAGAGAAGTGTAATGCATTATGAAAGAGATCCTCTGAAATGTTCTGTGTCTTTGAAATGACAATAAATCAAGACGTGATTGTTCTGTTGCCTCATGTGGTCTCAGACGTGTTTCCTTGAATTCTTGATCTTGATTCATGAACTTTTGGGTGCTTGGATTGCACTATTTTTATTAAAAGTATACATCAGAAGCCAAGTTACATCAGAAGCCAAGTTACATCAGAAGCACTAGACCGAAAATATACAAATACGTGTGGTCATAGGCATTTGGTGTGGGGAGGGGTTTTAAAAAGCCAACCTTCAAAAATGAATTAACCTTCTAAATTTGCAATATATCCAGTCTTTATTGAAACAGCTTTCTTTCATCAGAGAAGCAGATAACAGGCGTGTTCGACTTGATGTGGCGCTGCGCAGACGTTTTGCCGGATTCACCTACGACAACGATTACGTGTGTTTCCCTTTCTTTCTGATACATTCAGCTCAGCTGACGTTCATAAATTCGTTTTTATAACAGTAATCAATCTCTTTTCATGTAACCTCAATGTTATATTGTGTCGGGTTTATCAAAATAAAACTGATAAAAAATATATAGACCCACTTTATTTGTATTTAAGTAGTGTAGAATTGTGTTGAACTTTATATTCAATTCACATTTATTTGTATAGTGCTTTTCACAATACACGTTTCAGTGCAGCTTTACAGAAAATGCACATTACAATTTAGAGAGATCTGTTATCAGAGGTGACTAAGTTATGCATGTCAGAAATGTATATATACAAAATCACAGCTAAAAATGTATTAATTTAAATAGTATAATAATTCAAGGCAGAAACAATGAATTTGTTAACAAATGATTATGACAGACAATTGGCTCTGTATTACCCAGTACATAGGGGTCTGAATGAAAAGTGTTTCTGTTGCTTCATGAAAGCGTCTGTATTTGACATCGCATCTCTTCCGCTTCATCATCAGTGATAAACCCCGTACACGCTGACGGACTAACATGGGGCAGCTGTGAATAATCCAGTAAAAACAGGAACAAAGTGACGAAACAACTAAAATCTGAGAGCTAATGGAGATTTGAAGAGCATCACCCGTGACACAGTCATCAGGATAGACTAGAGTCACTCCAATTTATTTCTGTAAAACAATTAATTCTGTATCTTGATCACAATGTTGATGATGTTAAAAAGACTTGCATAAAGATTCACTGAATGCTTTACACTACCAATAAAGAGGTTTTCCAGATAAACGCATGGTAGAACAGGAGGATATCAGACGTAGGCGTCCACACTGTGAAACCCTTTAGCAGGTCTGCTGGGCTGGGGCTTGGCTCTGTCCGGGACGGGCGACGGCGGAGGAGTGGACAGCGTCTTCTGCTTCGGCTCAGAGGAACGACTCTGATAGGACTTCTCCTGGGTCTTGGAGCTGAAGTCACAAACATTAAATCATGATTATGTTCAGTAGCAGGACCTCTTGGTAGGACATTCATAAAACGTTAGTTTATTTCAATGGTTATTATTTCAAAGTATAAGTAACGTTGCACCTACATGTCAACTAACTCTCATTAGAGTATTAGTACTGTTAGGTTTGGGTTCGGGTTAGTAGAATAAGTTGATATAGTTGCAAAGTTAATATAGTTGCAAAGTTAGCAAAGTAGTTGCAAAGTTAATTATAGTCATTAGAATGTCTAAAATGGATTGCGATGCACTCAGAGGTGCGGGTGATTGTCAAGTCAAGTCAAGTCAAGTTTATTTATATAGCGCTTTTCACAACACAGGTTGTATCAAAGCAGCTTCACAGTAATAAATTAGAACAATACATCAATGTTTGTTTCTAGTGGAACGTCTACGTTCGGTAATGCTGATCAATAGTATCGTTGATTGATTAATTCAATTAAATATCCCCAAATATCCCCAACTGAGCAAGCCAAAGGCAACAGTGGCAAGGAACCGAAAAACTCCATCAGGTGACCTAATGGAGAAAAAAAAAACCTTGGGAGAACCCGGGCTCAGTCGGGGGCCAGTTCTCCTCTGGCGTTTATGAACTAGAGGTCGGATTTAACTGTAGGATTAAAAGTATTATATGAATGCCTGGCTGAAGAGATGCGTCTTTAATCTAGTTTTAAACTGGGAGAGCGAGTCTGAGCAACGAACAGTATCCGGAAGACTATTCCAGAGTTTTGGTGCTAAATGTGAAAATGCTCTCCCTCCTTTGGTGGATCTGGATATCCTAGGTATGACCAAAAGCCTCGAATTTAGTGACCTTAAAGAGCGCGATGGATTATAGGGCGATAGAAGATCGGTTAAATAGACTGGAGCTAAGCCGTTTAGGGCTTTATAAGTCAGTAGCAATACCTTGTAATTAATACGGGACTTTATAGGTAACCAATGTAGGGATGATAAAATCGGTGTTATATGATCATATTTTCTTGATCTAGTTAGAACTCTAGCGGCGGCATTTTGGACTAACTGTAGCTTGTTTATTAAGGATGCAGGACAACCGGCTAATAACGCATTACAGTAATCTAGTCTCGAGGTCATGAATGCATGAACTAACTTTTCTGCGTCAGAAACTGATAGCATATTACGTAGCTTAGCAATGTTTCTAAGGTGGAAAAAGGCTGTTCTTGTAACATATGAAATATGATTTTCAAAAGACAGGTTGCAGTCTAATATAACACCCAGGTCTTTTACTGTAGAGGATGAAGTAACAGGACATCCTACTATGTTAAAGTTGTATTGTGAGAGGTTTTGTGGGTGGTTTTTTGAACCGATAAGTAGTACCTCTGTCTTGTCTGGATTTAATAAAAGAAAATTATGCGTCATCCAATCTTTTATATCTTTAACACACTCTGTCAATTTGGATAATTTAGCGTTTTCATCTGGCCGTGATGAAATATAGATTTAAGTGTCATCAGCATAACAATGGAAACTAATTCCATGTTTCCTTATAATATTTCCAAGTGGTAGCATATATATTGAGAATAATAGAGGGCCTAACACAGATCCCTGTGGCACTCCATAGTTTACTGGAGTTATGATAGATTTTTCTCCATTTAAATAAACAAAATGGTAGCGGTCAGATAAATACGATCTAAACCAGCTTAATGCTTGTCCTTGAACACCAGTATAATTTTGTAGTCGATCTAAGAGTATTGTATGATCTATAGTATCGAACGCAGCACTAAGATCAAGTAAAACTAATATTGAGATACAGCCTTGGTCAGAAGCTAAAAGTAAATCATTTGTGATTTTAACGAGCGCAGTTTCAGTGCTATGATGCGGCCTGAATCCAGACTGAAACTTTTCATAGGTGTCATTTTCTTGTAAGAAAGAGCCCAGTTGAGCGGACACAACTTTTTCTAGTATTTTAGACATAAAAGGTAGATTTGAAATGGGTCTATAATTTACTAGATTATTCGGATCTAATTGTGGTTTCTTAATGAGAGGTTTTATAACTGCCAGTTTAAATGTTCTTGGAACATGACCTAAAGATAAAGACGAGTTAATAATATTGAGGAGAGGCTCTTCCACTACAGGTAACACTTCTTTCAATAGTTTAGTTGGTATGGGATCTAATAAACATGTTGTTGTTTTAGAGGAAATTATAAATTTATTTAACTCTTTTTGTTCTATAGTTGAAAAGCACTGTAATTGTTCTTGCGGCGTGATAATTGAGGCTGAATTATAAGGCGCGATTGAGGATTGAACGTTTACAATTGTGGTTCTGATGTTTTCTATTTTCTCAGTGAAGAACTTCATGAAATCATTACTACTAAACTGTAATGGAATACTTTGTTCAGGAGACATCTGTTTATTTGTTAGTCTCGCCACAGTGTTAAATAAGAACTTAGGATTGTTATGGTTGTTTTCTATTAGTTTGCGTAGATGCTCAGCCCTGGCCGCTTTTAGGGCCTTTTTATAACGTGACATACTGTCTTTCCATGCGATTCTAAAGACCTCTAAGTTGGTTTGTTTCCATTTACGCTCTAAATTACGGGTTTCTCTCTTTAGAACACGCGTAGTACTGTTGTACCATGGTGCTTTACTTTTCTCTCTGACCTTTTTTAATCTAATGGGCGCAACAATATCCAATGATCCAGAGAGAATGGTGCTCATAGTGCTAGTTAATTCCTCAAGTTCATCTGTTTGTTTGGGTTCACTGAGCAGCTGAGACAGATCCGATAAGCTGTTTGAAAAATTATCTATGGTGGATGGAAGGATTGTTCTGCCTAATCGATAACGCGGCGCAGCATGATATATTACAGGAGTACGTAATATGCAAGTTACCATGTAATGGTCAGTGACATCGTCACTTTGTGGAATGATATCTATATCGGTTGGATCGGTTCCATGTGATATAATTAAATCGAGTGTATGATTAAATCGATGAGTCGGTCCGGTAATGTTTTGCTTGACCCCAAAGGAGTTTAATAAATCTGTAAACGCAGCCCCTAACGCATCATTTTGATTATCTACATGGATATTAAAGTCTCCAACAATTAATGCTTTATCGAAGTTAACTAATAGGTCTGAGAGAAAATCTGCAAACTCTTTTAGGAAATCAGCGTAAGGCCCAGGCGGTCTATATACGGTAGCCAAGGCTAGAGATAATAGGGATGTTTTTCGAACATCTAAGAGCGTAACATTTAGTACAAGTACTTCAAATGAAATAAACTTATAACCCGTTTTCTGAGTAACATTGAGAAAATCTCTATAGATTGTTGCAACACCGCCGCCACGACCATTCAGACGGGGCTCGTGCTTATAGGAGTATCCTGATGGAGTAGACTCATTTAAACCGAAATAATCATTTGGTTTAAGCCAGGTTTCAGTAAGGCAAAGTACATCGAAGCTATTATCTGTGACTATTTCATTTACAATAACTGCCTTAGGTGTGAGTGATCTAATGTTTAGAAGACCTAGCTTTAAAAATTGTTTTTGATTACCAATAGCAACATTTTCTGGTTTAATAACAATTAGATTTTTTCTAGATCCTGCAGTAGATTTATGATTTGATCTCACTAAACGAGGAATAGACACAGTTTCTATGCAATGTTCTACACTATTTATATCAGTTAAATTGGTGCAGCAGAGACTATGATTTGGACTTTTGTTTACTAGTCAAAAGGTATTTAACATTTTGGAGATGTTATCTGACAGAAGATCCGATCCGAATCTGCTTGGGTGTAAGCCATCAGCACGGTAAAGCCTAGGACGCTCCCAAAACAGATTCCAATTATTTACAAAGAGAAGTTTCTGCTCATTGCACCATGACATTAACCATTCATTAAGCGCAAATAATCTACTAAACTTTTCATGACCTAGTCGATACGTGGGAAGCGGTCCTGGCACAATAATCGTTATATCAGGCGATGTGCTGCGTACCGTATCGATCAGATTCCTGAAGTCTTTCTTCAAAACCTCCGTTTGGCGCAGTCTGATGTCGGCCCCTCCCGCGTGCAGGACAACAGTTCCGACGCGCTCGTTCAGAATCTCGGGAACGTGAGCAGCGATTTCAGAAACACGAGCACCAGGAAAGCAGTGACTATGCACCTTACTTTTATTTAACGTAGCGTGTACGTGTCGAACGATGGAATCGCCGATGATCACAGCATCGCGTTCTGTTTCGCGAAGAGGGGAGAAGCGGTTTTGTGTGGATATCTCGAAAACCGGGAGGGTCGGAGAGAGTTTTCTTGGTCTAGACCTGACTCGCGACTTCCGCTGCGGAAAAATCCAGGCTTCGTGATGGCATGTTGGAGCCGGAGTGAACGAGACCATGGCTGATCGCGACCTCGGCGCGCGGGGCCGATGTTGAGGAACGCACGGAGTAGACGAGGTCGGAGTCAGCGGGTTAGTAACATTAATCTCTGATTTGTGAGCATCAGCGCGTGATGTTTCGAGAGCCAAACGCCGGTCTATCAGCTCGGCCTGTCTCACTAAAAGGTCGTGGATCTGTTTCTCAACAGCTTCCAGCTCAGACTGCACCGCGTGCAGCTCAAATGTGTCCTCACCTGCACCAAAAGGTAGACTACTTACATTTGATATATTCGCCATTTTAACAGATGGACAGTAAGTTAAGTTAGCAACGACGCTACCAGTGGTGCTATCAATATTAATACTAATTTATGGCTTAAGTCTTGGATATAATCCGTCTTTTCAGTGGTACGGGTGTAGAGTAGACGCACGATAGGCGAAAAAATGTTTGTTTGTAACTTAAATGAGTGCGGAGAAGACGCGTTCAGCCGTGATCCACGGACGTAACCTATAAGAGTATCCAGCGTTGGATCACTAGGCTTGAGACGCGTCTACTCAACAATCCGCGTTATAACTATGAGGTGAGGAAAAGTAGAAAATGTTCGTTGTAAGTGAGTTTAAAGAGAAATCAAGAATTATAAATCAATCGATGGAGCTCCAAAGACAACAACGCGCTCAGACGCGACGCATGCGCATTCGAAACAGGAATGTCATCAGACTGATACCTGGACTGGCACTGGTTCCCTGCGGTGACGCTGTACACGAGTCCCCCGGCCAGCAGGAGCGCCGATCCGCCCCATCCCACAAACAGCGCCGCTCCCAGCTCAAACCTGTCGCCACAAGAAACACCGTTCCAACTCTGATCCGCATCAACTGCACATTTCATTTCTGTACTGAAATATTCACTTTTTGGCCTTGTAGTTGGGATCCATGAACTCGGAAATCACCTTGTGGGCGTACCAGCTGTAAGCCAACATGCCGCAGAGACCTGAAGCAGAGACAGAAGAGTTCAGAGGAGCAGAGGCAAGCTGGGCCGGCTGGACAACTGGACCGGCCGGCTTTACCTGACAACAAGTAGGTGATGCCGGCAGCCAAGGTTATTCTTGCATTCATAGTTTCAGAGCCTCCGAGTTTTGTGCACTTCATCCCCACCAAAGCCAGAGCGGAGCCGATTAATCCCAGAGTTATGGATGTGATGACGAGAGATCGGCACAGATGAATGTGTGCTGTTGGACACAACAATAGTCACGTTTATCTATTTATTTAGTGTTTTTCACAATGTGGTAATATTGTATTATGTGATGAATATTTTGCATGCGCATTCTAAATTATTTATCCGAGCACATCATTATTGTTTTAATAATCTTGAATCAAAATAAGTTCCTTTTGCAGGATCTTTTCTCTTCTCTGATGATGTGGGCGGGGCAATAACCTGTCACTCACATGAGATCAGCCAATAGCAAACCACAACCATCCAATCAATTCCCCACGGATAAAATCAAGTATTACATACAGTCAAACCAAAATTTATTCAGACATCTTCAACATTTCAAATGATCACAGTTTATTCGCTATAGTTTAGAAAATGGTAATAAAATATGACAAGAATATAAGCTGATATTTGACTGGTTTTGTCCGTCCTTCTGTTAGACTGTCTCACACATGAATTATGTTGAATATCTGTCAGCTGTTAAATTTAACTACACAATTAGATAATACCAGTTCAGCTCAACCAATCACCAAGCAATGCTTCATTTTGTTCTTCATTAGCAATTAAAGAAAACACACTTCAGCAAAACATGATCAGGTCAAAGAGTCCGAATCATTTTTGGTCCCAAATTTGAATAAATTTTACTGGTAGTCACTGTATGACGAATTTTTGGGTGTAATATGTCACAGTTTACTTTATTTTGCTCTCCTCACTTACAGAAATGGACTATAGTGTCCTGCACACACTAGTAAAAAAATATAAAAAATTGTATCTGTCTGAATATTTTTTGGTTTGACTGCATGTCAAAAAGAAAGAAATTCAGTAACTTTATCTAATTTCCTGAAGCCAAAACAATGGTTTATTATTTTTCTATCATAATAACCACATATAATGCAACAACATGCCGCTCTACTCGTGATTGTCATGAGACGTCAGTGAGAGTTGGATGTCTTTCACTCCCCCTCCTCACTAGCAGAACACATGTTCAGGAGCTGTAGGACACAGCCAGCCGGAGACACTACTGACTGGAGTGAAGAAACCCTGATAACACTTACTCTGCAGAGCCAGCAGCGAGGGGAACTCTTTGCAGTCGGAGACACCGGTGGAGTCGGAGAGACAGTCTTTCCAGAGGTTGGAGAAATAGTGGGAAGAGGTGAGGACTAAACTGGCCACTTCAGAGTAAGTCCAGTACTCCGTGGGCATCGTCGAGCAGATCAAGATCCAGCCGCAGACGCATGATACGAAGCAGCCTATCTCAGTGTACATCAGCACCGTCCTGTAGAGCATGCTGGGATTGCCTGATGCGGCTAGAGATGAAAATATAGATGATCTTTTAAAGCTTTAGTCCGCTGAAAGACGAGCGCAGCTTCCGTAAGGTGTGCTGAAGGATCTGGTGCTTTCCCTGGTCTGAGGGCGGAGGACGCTGCTTGTTTGTGGTGTCATCAATGCCACTCGCACACACTGTTTATTATATACAGACACCCGTATTACATGCTTGTGTATTAGGAGTGGCACCTCGTAGATTCCAAAAGGGTGTGTTCGCAATGATGTCATAGAACAGGGTTATTCAATGTGTAAGAATTGAGAAATTAGAAAATGCCGGACAGTCTGGTTGAAGACAGGATCTTGCTGGAAATGACCATTTGAACTCACCATTCGAGACAAAAGTCTCACCTCAGAGTCATCCTAATCTACATTTCATTCCCTCATCCCTCACTCCCTCTCTCTCTCAAACTCAGATCACCTGAATTCACCCAAGAAAATATATGGTTCAATGCGAATGATTATTATCGAGTATTGTACATCTTTAGTATCATTTGAAATGTCTCAGTGCGACTGGTACAAAGGTCTCATTTCCAAATAAGTAAAACAAAAGGTAGTAAGGTTTTTAGGAGTTTAGAGATAACTGACACACAAAGGAAAGTGGTCTCTAGACAAATGGTCTCCTACCCCCAAAAGGTGTAACCTCTGAATGTAAATTCCCATTGTTAGCACATGTTTCCATGTGAAAGAAGTTTCTGTCAATATAAGGAAATGCGACGAGAAGATCGGGACCTTTCTGTGCTTCAGATCCGCCCGTGAGGCTGAGAGCGGCCCAGACTCTCCGCTTCATGTATAATGTCGAGTTCGCATCTCTTCTCTTAAATCCAGAGCATTTGATGTTTTGTATTGATTATCTTTGAATTGATTATGTAATTGGCGTGATACATTTACCTGACATAATGAATTGTTACATTTGATTATTCTAACTGACTTTGGCATTATTTTCATTAAGAGTTAAGAGGAATAGTCAAACATTCGCTCACATTTAATGATGCACAGATATCATTAAAACCTTTTCATTTATGGAGTCAGATGAAATAATGAGAGAATACATATTCAAATGTATTGCATTTAATCACGTTTTAAGACACGGTTCGCGTTTAAAGTCTGTGTAGAGAGAATGGTGTCGTCTTAGCGGCTCCTAATTTACTAACAAATGATCGTTGCGACGGAAGCGAATCAATCATAACTAACTTTAGCTGGAAATAACTTTATTAAAGAACCGCTATAAAACCAAAACAATCTCTGTTACCTTAAATTATACGCTTATCTCTGTAAAGCTGCTTTGAAACAATCTACATTGTTAAAAGCGCTATATAAATGAAGATGACTTGACTTGACTTGACTTGTTTCCTTCCCAGTGGAGGTCCGGACAATACTTTTCTGGAAAGTTATACAAGTCAAGTCAAGTCATCTTCATTTATATAGCGCTTTTAACAATGTAGATTGTCTCAAAGCAGCTTTACAGAGATAAGCGTATAATTTGAGGTAACAGAGATTGTTTTGGCTTTACAGCAGAGTTAAGTTATTTCCATCTAAAGTTAGTTTTAATTGATTTGGTTCCGTCGCAATGATCATTTGTTATTAAATTAGGGGCCGCTAAGACGACACCATTCTCTCTACACAGACTTTAAACGCGAACCTGTGAGAAACGCTGATGGCAGTCACATGCGCATTTAGAATGGGTTCTATAGTTATGTGCGTTAGAATATACGCAGGTTTGGAATTCCCTACAAGCCAAGCCTAAACAAAATACTTGTCTTTCCTTATAAATTTTGATAAGGAATTTTATTTTATTTGTTGCTTTGGGGTAGGACCGCAAGACGAATTTTCCCGACAACGCCTTATCTGTATAGTGGTAGTGGGATCCTCCATAGGGAGAGACTAGTTGGCACTTCAGCACTGCGTTGTCATCGGTCCAGGTGAAGGTCCTTCGTCAGATCTGGATACGGCCTGGATCCGGCAGGCTGCGGGAAAACCTTGGGATAAACACAGACACTAAAATTAGCGTAGATGCCATTCTTCTCATGATGTAACGAGTACATCAGGATTTTTGGGAAGTGTTCCCGGTTCCGACTGACCTAATCTATGCAGCATAACATTAAATTATAGAAGTCTATAATGTATTATGTGAAAGCTAGGTCAAAGAGATGTGTCTTTAATCTGGCTTTGAACTGACAGAGTGTGTCTGCTTCCCGGACAATGGTAGGAAGACTGTTCCAGAGTTTTGGTGCTAAATAGGAAAAGGATCTACCGCCAGCAGTGGATTTTGATATTCTAGGTATAATCAACTGGCCGGAATTTTGAGATCGTAATAGACGTGACGGACTATAATGCGTTAAGAGCTCGCTCAAGTACTGCGGAGCTAAACCATTCAGTGCTTTGTAAGTAATCAGCAATATTTTAAAATTTATGCGATGTTTAATAGGGAGCCAGTGCAGTTTTGACAGAACCGGGCTAATATGGTCATACTTCCTGGTTCTGGTAAGAACTCGAGCTGCTGCGTTTTGGACCAGCTGTAGTTTGTTTATTAAGCGTGCAGGGCAACCACCCAGTAGAGCATTACAATAATCTAGCCTTGAGGTCATGAACGCATGAACTAATTGTTCCGCATTTGTCAATGAGAGCATATGACGTAATTTAGATATATTTTTAAGATGGAAAAATGCAGTTTTACAGATACTAGACACGTGACTTTCAAATGAAAGATTGGTATCAAAGAGCACACCCAGGTTCCTAACCGACGACGAAGACTTAACAGAGCAGCCATCAAGTATTAGACAGTATTCTAGGTTATTACGTGAGGAAGTTTTTTGTCCAATAATTAGAAACTCTGTTTTTTCAGAATTTAGAAGTAGGAAATTACAAGTCATCCAATTTTTTATATCCGCTATGCATTCCGTTAATTTTGTGAATTGATAAGTTTCGTTAGGTTTTGAAGAAATATAGAGCTGAGTATCGTCAGCATAACAGTGAAAGCTAATTCCATGTTTCCTAATGATATCTCCTAATGGTAGCATGTACAGAGTGAACAGCAGCGGTCCTAATACTGAGCCTTGTGGTACGCCATACTTAACCTGTGATCGATGAGACATCTCATCATTTACTGCTACAAACTGATAACGGTCAGATAAGTATGATTTAAACCATGCTAGTGCATTTCCTGTAATGCCAACATAATGTTCGAGTTTATTTAAAAGAACGTTGTGGTCGATGGTGTCAAATGCAGCGCTAAGATCGAGTAACACTAATAGAGAGATACAACCACGATCGGATGATAAGAGCAAATCATTTGTGACTCTAACGAGAGCTGTTTCGGTACTATGGTACGGTCTAAATCCTGACTGGAAATCCTCGCAGATATCATTTCTTTCAAGAAAGGAACACAGTTGTGAAGATACTGCCTTTTCTAATATCTTTGACAGAAAAGGTAGATTCGAGATCGGCCTGTAATTGACTAATTCTGAAGGATCAAGTTGCGTTTTTTTAACAAGCGGTTTAATCAAAGCCAGCTTAAAGGTTTTTGGTACGTATCCTAGAGACAAAGACGAATTAATGATATTAAGAAGAGGATCTGTGACCTCTGGAAGTATTTCTTTCAGTAGCTTAGTCGGTATAGGGTCTAACATACATGTTGTAGATTTAGATGATTTAATGAGTTTAGTAAATTCTTCCTCTCCTATAGCAACGAATGAATCAAATTTTTCCTCAGGGAGACTACAATGCACTGCCTGATGCGATACTGTAGTAGACGGTTGCATAGTTATAATTTTCTCCCTGATATTATCAATCTTATAAGTGAAGAAGTTCATAAAGTCATTACTGCTGTGTTGCTTGGAAACTTCGGTGCTTGAAGCTTTATTTTTCGTTAGTTTAGCCACCGTTTCAAATAAATACCTAGGATTATGTTTATTTTCTTCTAATAGGGTTGAAAAATAAGCAGATCTAGCAGCTTTTAAAGCCTCTCTGTAAGTAATTGAGCTCTCTTTCCATGAAATGCGAAATACCTCTAGTTTTGTTTTCTTCCAGTTGCGCTCCATTTTTCTGGCTGCTCTCTTAAGGGCCCGAGTGTGCTCGTTGTACCACGGCGTTGGACTATTTTCTTTAATCTTCTTTAAGCGCAACGGAGCAACTGTGTCTAAAGTGCTGGAAAAGAGAGAGTTAAACGTTTCTGTTGTAATATCTAGTTCTTCTAAGCTATCTGAGATGCTGAGATGATGAAACTGATTAGGAAGATTATCAATAAAGCAATCTTTAGTAGCAGAAGTGATAGGTCTCACATATTTGAAACACGGAGTCGGCTTTGCAGCCTTGGCTAAATGCAAATTACACGAGACTAGATAATGATCTGAGATGTCATCGCTCTGCTGCAGAATTTCAACGGCATCCACATCTATTCCGTGTGATAATATTAGATCTAGAGTATGATTACGACGATGAGTAGGTCCTGACACGTGTTGTCTAACTCCAATTGAATTTACAATGTCTTTAAATACCAATCCCAATGCATCTTTTTCATTATCGATGTGTATATTAAAATCACCAACAATTAGTACTTTATCTGCAGTCAATATTAATTCTGATAGAAAGTCCGCAAATTCTTTGATAAAGTCTGTATGGTGCCCTGGTGGCCTGTATACAGTAGCCAGCACAAATCTCAAACGTGATTTATCGTTTACACTATATATTTTTACATTAAGCACCAATGCTTCAAAAGAATTATATTTAAAACTTGATTTCTTAGTGGTTTTGAAACTATTACTATAGATTACAGCAACACCACCCCCTTTGCGTTTCAGACGAGGCTCATGTTTATAACAGTAATCTTGCGGGGTTGATTCATTTAAAGTAATGTAATCGTTTGGTTTTAGCCAGGTTTCTGTCAAACACAGCACATCTAGGTTATTATCTGAAATCATATCATTAACAATGAGTGCTTTTGAAGTAAGCGATCGAATATTCAGCAACCCAAGCTTTAGCATTTGCTCATCTGTATTATAGCTGTTTTTTATTTGTTGAACATCAATTAAATTTTTAACCTTAGTTGGGTTTAAACGTTTTTTGGATTTCCAAATTCGGGGAACAGACACAGTCTCTATATGATGATAGCTAGGTGAAAGAGGCTCTATGTGATTGGATTTATCTGACCTTGGTGACGAGAGGCCGCTAGCAGACAGTCGGTTTAGCCAGTCTGTCTGCTTCCTGACCTGAGCCCCAGATTGTCATGTTTGAGCTCTAAGACTATGAGCCATATTACTAGAGAGAAGAGCAGCACCATCCCAGGAGGGATGAATACCATCTCTTTTCAACAGGTCAGGTTTGCCCCAAAAACTTTTCCAATTGTCTATGAATTCTATATTATTAAGCGGACACCACTTAGACAGCCAACCGTTAAGCGAACACAATCTACTAACTATCTCATCACTCCTGCGAACAGGAAGGGGGCCAGAGCAAATTACAGTCCTTGACATCGTACTTGCAAGTTCACACACCTCTTTAATATTAATTTTGGTGATCTCCGACTGGCGGAGTCGAACATCATTAGTGCCGACATGAATAATGATCTTAGAGAATTTACGATTAGCATTAGCCAGCACTTTTAAATTTGCTTTGATGTCAGGCGCTCTGGCTCCCGGCAAACATGTGACTATGGTGGTTGGTGTCTCTATTTTCACGTTCCGTGTGATAGAATCGCCAATAACTAGGGCACAATCATTCTCAGTGGGTGTTTCACTGAGCGGGGCAAATCGATTTGTTATGGTAATCGGAACGGAAGAGTGGTTTTTAGATCCGCGACTAGAGCGATCCCTCACTGTCACCCATTTGCCCGGCTGCACAGGCTCTACTTCAGCCAGAACCGCGTCATGTAAAGTGTGCACTATTCTATGCGCATCCAAAACATCTAAAGCACTAGCACTCTTACTATCCTCAATTAAAGTTTGGATGCGTGTTTCTAATTCTGAAATCTTCTCTGTCAACCTAACTGTCTCCTTACATTTATCACATATAAATCCTATATTGTCGACAGAGAAGCCTATACTAAACATGTGACATGAAGTGCAAGTGACAATAACAGGACAAGACATTACTCACCGTGTTTGTTGAGTGATTCTTACTCACCTGAGCTTTTTATGAACTCAAAGGCGCGGACGCGCGAGAGAAAAATAAATAAATAAAATAGCTGAGCGCACGCGTGGCGCGTTAACAGGCTAGCGAATTACTAGCGTTTTGTGCTAGTAGTACTAATAACAAAAGCTAGCGATGTCAGGTTAATCTGAGATGTTGGGTAAAATGTAGTAGTATAAACAACTAGAAATGGTAGTAAAATGATGGTTCAGAACAAAGAAATATATGGCTAAGACGGAGCTTATCGCACCGAATCAAACAAACACACTCACAGCAGGCAGCGAGGCAGCAATACATTTCCATTGAGACAGCTGTAGTACTTTGTAAATGAAAAAAAAAAAAAAAAATCCTAAACAAAGGATGGTCAAAATGGTCATCAAAGATGAGAATATTGGGCCTAAATCCTGCCAAAACAATGACGTCTAGGAATTTTTTCCAAAATGTACCAAAAAGAGTAAATATTTCTCCCACCTAGCGACTGACGCTTGAGGCTGTGTTCGTCAGAGCGCCCGCGTCCCACGTCGGAGACACAGTTTGAGTCCCGGTGGAGGCAGGTTGATTAGGACCGATTACACAAGTAAAGAAATATATAACAAGTCATTACAGTTTGGAAGCGTCTAAAGTTTAAGCTTTATTTCTCGTTAATTTACAGTAGGTTCAGAGAGTAAGCATGTTTTATAAGTGTTTTAAGTTTCGCATCAATCTACACTCCACATCATAATAACAACAGAGCAGCTCAACAATCTGTCTATATGAACAAGTGTTACTGACAACAGTGTATTCATACAGTAACAACATCTTTGTTAATTTTACTATTTACTCAACGAGATGCGGAGAGGACGCTGGCGCGCGTAGGCTGCCGCTACTCTCGTCTCATTTAGTTTAGTTTAACGTTTTTTATTTATTTGAACTCTTTTGAGTCTGAACTTGATGCTTGATTTTCACCTGTTGATCTACCTGGTCTGAACTAGCATCTTTAAGCATTTGATGCGCAAGCTATGGAAACCCCTTCTAATGCACAACATGGGTCTAAAAAGACCCGTATTCATTTCCTATGTTATTTCATGCATGGCTGGACTTTTTTTTTTTTTTTTTTTTTTTAGATCAATTTATTTAAGCATTTAATATTCCATGATCTATAAATTGCATGATTTATAAATATTAAAAATGTCTTGTTTTCAATTACCAAAAATTATTATTTGATTTTTTTCTAGGTTTTGTGTTACTCTATCAAATTTACTTATCAAGCATGATAAAACAAAAGAATAAAGACAACATTTTGTCAAATTAATAATTTTAGCAGTCATTTAGACAACACATTTAACACTTGAAATGTTTATTTGCCACTTTCTCTAACATAGCAATCACCAAAGGTGTAAAGTCCAGGTTCAGAAAGTAAAGGTCCTCCTCAGTATTTTGTTCCAATCACCTGAATTAGCCTAATTACACCACCTAATTAGCAGTTTTTCAGCCAGTAGGTAGAACTAATTAGTGAAATCAGCTGTCTGAGGTCATGGGTGGAATAATATGGCAGGACTTTTACTTTCTGACCCCTGGACTATACACCTCTGGCATTCACATATCATAGATAACTGATAATACTGAAATTGAACTGTGTAACTGTATTGAATTGTGGTGAATGTGGTCAAATAAAAGAAAATACAACAAACAAAATAAAATCACACTGGTACAGCGGCATCTCAAATTGCCATCTTGGTGCTTACATGCCTCACAAATGACAAATGACACCTAAACTCTTAAAACATTGAATCATTTCAGCATATGAAGGATTATGAACTGTTAGGCCTTCTACATGTAAATAAGCTTTAAAATATAATCTTTTTTTTAGTGTAGCTAACATTAGCTAGCTAGAATATGTCCCCAGCTAGCTAGCTAATAGTATTGGACATGTTTCTCCTTCTCACAAGTAATTTCTCAGTAGGATTACAAGGTCAAGGTAACCATAGCCTAATATTCAAATATTATGTCCATCTTTTACAAAATATAAAATATTTTCTGTGGTTAAAATAAAGATACAAAAACTGTGTTTGTTTATAAAGTAAGAAAGGAAACATAAACATAATGATTTGTGGAAATCAAAAACAAGATATTTAATGAATACATGGAATAACAAATGATAAAATACAAATATTTTAAAGATTCAGCAAAGAAACACTCAGCCATCACTGAAATAACATAGGAAATGAATACGGGTCTTTTTAGACCCATGTTGCGCATTAGAAGGGTTGCGATACAAAAACGATTTTTATTCGAAAAGAAAGAAATGAAAAATTTCAATTAGGATTTTTAATAATCTAAAACAAGTTAATTGAGGAATACCTGGAATACTGAATGATGAAATTAATTTTTTGCAAAGATATAGAAAATGAAAACTCAGTCGGGTCTTTTTAGACCCATGTTGTGCATCAAAGGGTTAAGCATTTCCCCCGGTCTGTCTGCTGCCGGTCTCGTCCGCTGCCGTGTTTTACCGGCATACTCTGCTGTCTCCGTGTGGGATCAGACAAACTCCTGGTGTCGCTTCAATCCCTCCGTGTGAAGTTGTGGTAAAACAGCTTGGGATGTCATCATGCGACTTCACTTGATCACTTGGATTATTGCGTCTTTGTTCTATCAGGAATCCGTGTTAAGCAGTGGACTGAACTTGTGGACATCACCATGCTAAGGTACTCTTTATCCGAACTCTTACCTTGGATCTCCATGGCCGTCCAAATATCATACAAACTCTGCAGCTCCTTTGTTATATTCACTCTGGTCAGAGTCGTTCTGCTGCCGGTGCTGGAGTCACTGCATACTGGTCAAACTTCAGGCCTGTCTGCCGCGGTCTCTGTCAGGGAAATCTACACTATCTGGAGGTTTTCTCTCAAAGGTTTGCAGCAAATGTATAGCTTAGCACTAAGCGAATTCCACACTTCAACACAAGGTCAATAAACAATAAAACGGTACTCATCTCTGAAATAGAACCACGATTGTTCTCTTCTAAGAGAGTCAATAAGGCCTTTCTGTATGCAATAACACTTTCCTTCCATGAAATGTGAAAAACCTCTAGTGTCCCTGTCTCTGTCCATCCTCCAAAGAAAAATGTACATTCTTTGTCTAGTGAAATATGGCATAAAGACGATGACTATTTTAATCTGAATATGTATGACTGGATATAAATACATCGACGAGCCTCGAGCTTCTGGTAAAGGTGGTGGCCTGGCTGTAATATTTGGATCTAACATATCTATTAATGTTATTGATGCTCCTAGTGTTTCATCATTTGAATATCTGGTTTTTAAAATCAATGGTGTTTCACCTGTTCTTGTGCTGCTCATTTACCGTCCACCAAAACCAAATCCTTAATTTCTTTAAGTTTGCTGAGTTGTTGACACTTCTTAGTCCACTCTGTCCTGCTATGGTGTTGACTGGCAATATACATTTTCATAATCCAACTTGTGTTAATACTGTCTCCTTTTTGGACATTTTGGATGGTTTTGATTTTACACATCATGTCACTTTTCCGACCCATAGGTTGGGCCATACATTGGATGTGGTTTGTTCTGCTGGAGTTGGTATTCAATCTCTGGATAGTACTGACATGAGCATAAGTGATCATAGACTTATTACTTTTGACATGAATGTTATGTCATCACGATCTATTTCTAAATGCATTATTAAATTCCGTAACATCAAGTACATGGATGTCTTCACTTTCTTTTCTACTTCTGTCTCTGGGCTTCCCATTACTAACTCAGTTGAGCACTACAATTCCATGCTATCTGCACTTCTGGACGAGTTTGCACCTGTGCGAGAACGGGTTGTTACATTTAGGAAACCCTGTCCATGGTATACTCCGGAGTTACGTCTAATGAAAGCTGCTGGAAGGCAATTAGATCGGCAGTACAAAAAAACCTGGCCTGATGGTACATAGGCTTCTTTACACTAAACAACAGTCTGTTACTGCTCTGAATACTGCACAGAAGAACTATTACTCAAGCATCATTGGTAATGCTGCAACTTATTCTAAATCTTTATTTAAGACAGTTGACAAACTTCTTAAGCCATCTAAGGACATTGTTCACTCCTCTGTTGATGTTTCTTAATTATTTCACTGGTATTAATGGCATATAAAGCTCTTTAACCACGATCTCTCCAGTTGAGCTAGTTGATACTCAGCCTTTAAATCCTCCGACCACTACCTTTTCATGGTCAGTGTTAACTTCATTGTTTGTACAGTAAAGTCCATGAATTCAACTACTAGTATTTTAGATCTGGTTCCCTGCTTAGTTATCATGAACTGCCTTGTACCAATCTGCCCTCATATGGCTTCAATTGTGAATTCATCACTGAGTTCTGGAATTATTCCTCCAGAATTAAAACTAGCTGCCATTACACCATGTAGAGCCAACCCTGATTGGCTGCTTGAATCTCAATTTAAAAGAATGTCCAGTTCGCGGTCTTTCTTTCTTTTGGCCATCAGTGGAGAAGTCATAGCACGATTACTCATGGTTCTTACAGGACTTTCAAACGAGGAGGTCCTTCAGAAAATATCAGAAGCAGGCACAGAAGTAACCGACGTCGAGATGAAAGGAGATGAAATGGACTTTCAGGCAAATGACACTTACTCAGTTGATGATAATTTATATGTCACAGTAAGACATTGTGTTTAAAATGAAATGTTCGAAAATGTGAAAATGAATGTGAATAAATTCAGATTTTACTTCAGCATCTGTGTGTGTGTGTAATATATACAGTATATCTCATTATAGTCAACAATTGTACCCTGTCAAAGCCAATTTTGTCTCCTTTCTGAAGGGTCCATTTTTGTACTGTTAAATAAAGGTACAAAATTGTCACCACAGGTACAAGACTGGTCTCTTAAAGTACAAATCACAAGGGTACAGATATGTACCCTATGCCAAGGGTACAGCCCCAGTGACAAGCCATTGTACCCCTAAAGGTACAATTATGTATTTTATTTTCTGAGAGTGTACCAAAGAAGCCTGGTTGTGATGTTTCTGACTTGTCCAATTACAGGCCTATTTCAAACCTTCCATTCTTGGCTAAAGTTCTGGAGCGTGTTGTGGCTATTCAGTTAAATCGTCACCTAGTACTGAACAGACTTTTTGAACCTTTTCAATCTGGGTTCAGAAAAGGTCATAGCACTGAGACAGCTCTAGTGAGGGTCACAAATGATCTTCTTATTGCGGCAGATTCTGATGCATGCAGTATTTTGGTCTTGCTAGTCCTCAGTGTTGCGTTTGACACTGTTCTGCGGGACAGAAGGCAAAATTGGCTGGGTCTTTCTGGAGTAGTATTCAATTGGCTTCAGTCTTCACAAATTGCTTGGGTAATCACAAATCTGATACTGTTCCTCAGGGTTCAGTGTTAGGCCCAGTTTTATTTAAAGGTCCCGTATTATGCCTCTTTTCACAGGATGTAAAATAAGTCTCTGATGTCCCCAGAGTGTGTATGTGAAGTTTCAGCTCAAAATACCCAACAGATCATTTTTTACAGCATGTTTAAATTGTCATTTTTTGGAGCTCAGAAAAACGTGTTTTAGTGTGTGCCCTTTAAATGCAAATGAGCTGCTGCTGGACGACCCAGGGGGCGGAGCTTCATGAGCTCACGCTCAGTCTCTCAGGACAATTTCATCTCACGGAATGATGATAATATCAGAAACTCTCAGTAACGTGTTCAGCTCGAGTCGGACAATAATGCCTACAGAGTCAGAGTGCTGTATAGAGATGGAACAGGTATAGTTTAGTAGTTTAATTACGGTTATTATAACGTATTTGTCATCTGCTTGTATGTATCCATTATTTATTAATAGCCTACAAGTCTGCTGTCTGAATGATGATCAAACATATACTGATGAGTTTAATAAAGTTTATTGTACATCACACAAAAGATGAAGCGTCAGTTTTACTTCAGAAAATCACTGTAAGAGCTGAGTAAACAGTAAGTTATACGAAGTGCGCAAGTACATAAACAAATTTCGGTAGAGTTGAGGGAGCGTTCCTGTGGGCGGAGGCTAGTCAAAAAACTGTTCAACTGACGTCATTAAAGAAGGAAGTAGAGGGATGTAGTCCAATCGAGCCGTTCGATGTAGTCAACTTCTGTTAAATAAAATATCTCTCTTGGCATTGAACTTTGAGCTTTATAATTTTACAGATATTATTTATACTCTAACAACAACATTACACACTAACTAAAGTTTGAAATATGGGATCACGAAGAACGGGACCTTTAACATTTACAGTATCTGGATGCAGAATAACTTCCTGAAGCTGAACGTCTCCAAAACTGAGCTGATGCAGATTGGTACAGTGGCGGCTACTCGTAAGGCAGATCACGGTAATTCCCACTACACAGGTGCGGAATCTTGGTGTCGTTTGTGATTCACAGTTAACATTTCAGGCACACATAAAACACATCTCTAAAACTGCTTTTTGGTAATTTAGCTGATGTATCAAATAAATACCCAAGGTTGTGTTTGTCCTCTTCTAAGAGAGTCGATAAGGCCTTTCTGTATGCAGTAACACTTTCCTTCCATGAAATGTGAAAAACCTCTAGTTTTGTGTTCTTCCAGCTAGGCTCCATTGTTCAGGCTGCCTTCTTGAGGGCCCGGGTGTAATAACATAAACTGATAGTTGATCAATGACTGAAACAAACTGAAAGACTTTTTACAAAGTGAATCCCACATGCAGCTGCTCAGATTTTATTGCTGGCTGTCATGTTACAGAGCTCTTTCACACAAACGTGTCTCTGGGAGGTATTTTGTCCCCTGTGACGTGTGAGATGCTGGAGACGCGAGAGCCGCTGGAGACGCGAGAGGCACCGGAGCGTCCTGACGGAGCGCGGTACGCTGTAGTGTAGAGAGATTTACTAGCCGTCCGCTGGCCGTACGACGGAGAGGCTTCTGCTCTCGCTGCAAACACACTCAACACTCTGGAGGAGAGAACTGTACATCAGTCTTCACATTTGCTATGAAATTATACAGTTGTTAACATTTGTTAACTACATATAGCATTCATTAATCTCAACATTCGCTAATACATTTTTAAGATCAAAAGTTTTATCTGTTAACATTAATGCACTGTGAACTAACATTTTTACATCATTTATAAATGATGTATGGATATATTGCTCACTGTTAGTGCTTGTTACAGTGAATATAAAAAGTCTACCCATCACATTTAAACAGCACACCTGCATAAGTGTTCACCCCCCTGAACTAATACTTAGCTGAAGCTTCCTTTAATTTGAACCAATTATTCTTAATTAGTTTTGTAAATATTAACTGAAACAGTTATTTACCTTGTTGGGATGACTGTCACAGCATATAAAATAGATCCAAATATTATTAAGAAATTTCCAGCCAATCCGAGGAATATCGGAGTTCCGATGCCATACCTACACAGTACAGAGATATAATACACATGAGAAATAATGCAAGTAAACAGAATATCTGTTTCCCATCACCACACGGCCTTCATCACGTGTGTCCGCGCAGATACACTAATGCAGAAGTTCCTCATCACTGAGGGCAGCTTCAGATACATACAATATCAATGGGAATGAATACACTTCAGTTAGATTCCTACTCGTTAGAATTTGTAGGGGTGTATAAGAGAGTTTCTCCAGATATTATGGAGATTTGGGTCCCACTTTATATGAAGTGTCTTTAACTGTACTTATGTATTTACACAATAAGTGTATTGTATCAAATGATCCATTTAAATTTGTTTTTACATTGTACTTATATTAGGTAAAAAACCTGCATCTTATTATAGCTGTATATCAATGAGTCGTTTTGTACAGCTAAAAATAACTGGAAGTGTACGAGAGACACGTTCAACTTACAAATGACTTTAACGGTTAAAATTATATCTACAGTTTATTTAAAAAAAATTTACTTGAACATCTTGAAGTACACTACAAGTGCACAACCAATACAATAAAGTGCACTTCTTTTTCACATGGGTTATTTTTCTGAAACGCCAGTACTGGGGTGTAACAATAAATATCATTTTACAATATATCGCAATATAAAAATGCATCAGTATGTATCGTGGATAGTGACAATAAGTATTGTGTATAGTTCACCCAAGATGAAAATTACTGTGTGAGAAAAAAGTCTGTCAATAATACATTAAACTTCTATATATAATATTGAATATAATTTAAAATAATATGTGTGGGTCCTGACAATGTCCCATGTTAATTCATTTAGTTTGTGTATATATACTCCGTTCAGTTCAGTTCCTTGTGTCCTTATGTCTATTGGTAAGTCTTTTAGCATGACACTTTTCCTTTTGCTCCTGAGTGATTCCTCAAATGTGCGTTCATTTTAATTTTGTAAATATACATTTTTGTGTATGTAAGTTTGCTGTATCTAGACCCTGCTGTGACCGACACAAGCTGTCGCGTGTGCTACTGCTCAATGAAAACATCCAAGTTTGGATCATTAATGTTGACGAATGGCATTGCCTTTTCTTGGAGTATCATGTACCTTATAATACTCCTGTCAGCAGCCGGTGAGAAGGCAGTGCTGGCGACCCTGTTTGTGTATAAACAGTACGCCGCTAGCGCTGACACACCTGTGAGGAGGAAAACAAGAGATCTCTCAGTGTATGTGTGGGTGAATGCTGGTAAAACACAACACTATCCGACACTTTGTTTTTAAAATATGTTCCAAGTGAGTACATCAGTTTCATTTCACAATAGTTCCTGGTTTCTCTCGAATCTGTCGTCTGATGGAGTTTTGGTTCCTTGCCACTGTTGCCTTTGGCCTTTGGCTTGCTTAGTTAGGGATATTTAATATTCAACAATATTATTGATCTGACTTCATTGACACCATTATATGAGAACTGAACTGACCTGGACGATGGCAATGTTTTCTCCAGAGCGGCTATATATATATATAAATGAACTAAATTAATAACTTTTTACAACAGAAATGAACCATCACTGAACTTACTTAAGCTGGACTATGATGCTATTTTCTTCTGGAAACAAACTTTGTTGCATTATTTTCCTGTTATCTCTGTAAAGCTGCTTTGAAACAATCTGTGTTGCAAAAAGTGCTATATATATAAAGGTGACTTGACTAGTTTAGGAGGAAGGAACCACAGTGATTTATAATCAATGGCTTTAGTGCCTCACCTTACTAGTATTAAACCTGTGTATGCATAAATACAGATCAGATTCTGTGTGAGTGCATATAGTTTGAAGGCATAAATATTGGATAAATGGTTTTACTCACCACCCACAAAATGAAAAGCAGCTCCGGAGAACAGTATTTTATCCTTTTTTTCCACACTTCCACCGATGTATGTGCAGTCCATGCCGATGAAGCAGAGCACAGCAGCGACGAACCCCAGACTCATGCCGGCCATCAGCAGCCCTCGCACACCCTGAACATACGCTATCAAGAGGCACAACAGGTCAGACACTCAATCCCTGCCAGCAACAGACCCTCCGGATCCCAGAGACTTACGTGTGACGGCCCACAGCACATCATAGTCTCTGCAGTTGGTGACGGAGGACGTGTCCGTCACACAGTCCCTCCACAGGTTTGACCAATACCAGGACGACTTGATCATCCAGCTGCCGCCTTTGCCCCCTACGAAGAAGACTCTCCAGTAGTCCATGGCCAGCGTAATGCTGACGAAGAGCCAGCCGAGGGTGGAGAACATGAATCCAAACACCTGGATCAGACTTTTCCTCATCGCTCTGACTCCTGAGCACACGCTCAATCCCACTCAAACATGGCCGACTCTTCAGCGGAGGAAAGCAGTTAATGAAGGTCTGACCTTTGAGAGAGAGAGTCCTGAAGGGACGGGTGTTGTGTTTGTACACACATCGTGACGCTGGTTTACTATAAATATTGTGAGGAGTGTGTCTGGCAGAGAAATAAGACGTAATCTGTGAGACGCTTGTAAATAACTGAAATGCACGTTTCATCCTGAAACATCATCTACACATCATGACAATGGTCATTTATACATCACCTGAAAGATTTATACATCCCCAAAAAAATCAAAACACTGAGAAAATTGCCTTTAAAGTTGTGCTTTATGTTTATGATATGGTAGAAAATGTACAAAACATCTTACTGGAACATGATGTTTACTTAATAACCTAATGATTTTTGGCATAAAAGAAAAATTTATAATTTTGACCCATTCAATGTGTTGTTGGCTATTGCCACAGATATACCCGTGCGGCTCGAGACCAGGGTCACATATATCAAATATGTTCACACAGATATTATGCACAATTGTATCACCCCAATGATATGCAACAATTATAACAACATTATATTGATTATTTATTATACATCAAAAACTTTATTCTCAAATCACATTAATTGAGGCTAGGCAAAACAGGCAATACAATCTCCAGACAATATTGAAACTCAGATCTCCTTGAACGTGATTCTGTCTGGCCTGCTTTGGACCGGGACTGATTTACTGATGTCAGAATTTAATAATCACCCGAACTGGTGGAGCACAGCATAACTATCAACAGATGATCTCATGCAGCGCTGCGTAAACATAAACATAACCATGCTGCAGTAGATATGCTTTAGAGGCAAATAATAACCAAATCTTGAATGACAGCATCTGATACACGACATGTGCTGGCCATCCGAAGGCACTAAAAACCCAATGAGATATTACAGCGTGTGCGCTATACGTAAGCGTTCTTGTCAAACTGTTGTGAAGAGCTGATGCAGTCTGGCGGAGGCCTCCTCACGTGAGACGACTGACTCTGTGGAGCCGCACGGGACATTAGAGACACTCCGCTGGGGACAAAAGCCTTTCTGTCCGATGGATACGGCGAACTGCAGCAACAGGGACACAACATCATCCAGATCTGTTAATATCACTCAGTGACCAGGGTCTCATTTATAACCGGTGCGTCGCACAAAACAGGCCCTGAACGAGCCGGACGCCACTTCACACGCATAAGTTATGATTGATAAAAACACACTTGACGGGAGAATGTGCGCACATGCACGCAAACTCGGACCCATGCGTACGAACATTAGAGACGGAGCAGTTTAGTCCTAATCATAAATACAGTGATGTTCACAATAACAGTTTAAATACATAAAAGAATGATTTATACTATGTTTTATATCTGATATACACATTTAGATTAAATATGCCATTCTCATTAATGGAGTTAAGCACTTAAATTAGCCTACATGAAATTATTACCGAGAAGTTACAAAAAAAATATATATTCTAATAAATATAAATATTTGTAGTGGATGCGCTGATGTTGAACACTTTTCCATGTTTTAATGCTTTAACTACAGCGAGGGCTGCTTAGCGCATGATAATATCAGGACTTTTCGCGCAAATAATGATCAATAATGCATCTGTTTCCTTAAAAAATATAAAGCAAGTATAAATTGAAAAGTATAAAAAAAAAGTATAAAGATTGAGAAAAACTTTGAAATCTATTTTATACTATTTGATTTATTAATTCCAAACAAGGCAAGGACAGTTTACTAAATGATTTTTAGCAATGTAATGTGATGCACATCCGTATCTCATATTTTCCAAATGTCTTGTAACATTAAACATGGCATCACGTGGATGAATATGCATATACAAATGATATGCAGATAAGGATTTGCATAGTAAAGCGAGGCGCTGTAAGCTCATATATGGTTATTTCAGGGTGGAGATGCATGTGCGCACAATCTTCCTCTGACTGGGGTTTATAAAGGGAATTTTGCGCAGGTTCAGGCTTTATAAGTCTGAATATTTTTTGCCGTACGCCATTTTTGCACGTAGACTTTTAGTAAGGATCCTACGCACAGTTTAATAAATGAGACCCCATAAATGACATGACATCTGGGTCAAAACCAAATCTGATTCTTTGAACCGTATGTGAGAGTAAGAGGCCTTTGTCCTTTACCTGCTGCTCATGCCTTCAGACAGCGAGAGGCAGAACACCGCTCCTCCGAGGATACACAGCGTCGAGCCCGCCCAGCCGATGAACAACGCAGCGCCCAGCTCATACCTGAGAGGAAGCACAACGTTTCAGCACCAACATCACTGCAGTCCCTGAAAGTTCTTAGGAGAAAAAAAAAACCATGATACCTACTTTTGCGCAACATACATAGGATCGAAAAACTCAGAGGTGATCCTGTGAGCGTAGAGGGAGCAGGCGGTCAGAGAACACAGACCTGGCGAGGAACAGCGTTATATTTGAGTATAGCACTTCAGCTGTGCATAATAGTGCTCAGAGGTCAGAGAAAGAGAAGTGTAATGTCTACGAGACCCACCAGTACAAACAAAGTTGATCCCAGCAAAGGATACAATTCTGGCCTTGGTTTGGTCAAGACCACCGACCTTAGTGCACTTCATGCCGATCAGAGCAAAGACAGATCCAAAGAAACCAAGACAGACAGCAGCGATCATCAGACCCCGACACACCTGGATATAACCTGAACAACAAGAGGAAACATATGAAACTATAAACACTATCAGTCAATAAAATCAATCAATGAATTCCCTTTCAAGGTCAGTTTACTCGTCGGTAGCTGATGCCCCTGGGGAAACTTCTTTCTCTGAGAAATACTGAAGCCCTAGTGAATGGTGCCAAACTGGAGGCGGGTCTTCCCGCTATATAAGGGGGAGTTGAGCAGTCCTTGCCTCAGAATCTTTCCCCTTTAGACATCTGAACTGTCTTCAAGAAGCCAACTACAGCTCGTCATAGAGATACGCTCACCAATGGACGGCGCCCGGATTGCCGCTTTTCTGCAGCGTTTTGGTGAGAATGCCGATATTTCTTTCACTGATTTTGGATGGATGCCTCCTGGCCAGCAGCCATATCACCCTGAAGCCCAAGACTGGCCACACACTGAAGCTAGGCACGGTTGAGTCTGGTCAGTACCTGGGTGGGAGACTCCTGGGAAAACTAGGTTTCTGCAGGAAGAGGTGTTAGTGAGGCCAGCAGGGGGCGCTCACCCTGTGCTCTGTGTCGGTCCTAACGCCCTAGTGTAGTGATGGGGACACTATACTGTAACAAGCACAATCCATCGGATGAGACGTTAAACGAGGTCCTGACTCTCTGTGGTCATTAAATATCTCAGGATGTCCTTCGGAAAAGAAATAGGGGATTAACCCCGCCATCCTGGCCAAACTGCACCCACTTAGAAGCAGTGCTGCATGAGTTCGCCTGCCTGCAACCAGCGGTGGACCTTAAGGACTCAGGTGACGAGCTCACACCGACTAAATGTCCACGTTCCTCTCAACCAGCTCTTCAAAAACCAAACCTGGCTTCTCATGTTCCCCCACAGGGGTTGGAGCTGCGAGCCGAGAGTGGAGATCACAGCAAGGGGTTCACATGCTGGTACAGGTCTCTAAATGTGCCTACAATACAAGCCAACATCTCACAAAAAATAAAAATAAAGAAAAACAACAAGAGCCTCTTTTGTTACATCAAACTGTCGAACCAAATGCTGATGATAGTAATTGTAATTTCAATTGTGTTTTAAAAGAGTGCGTGAAAGATCATTTACATAAGAGGGTGCCAAATTGTGTAGTGCTTTATACTTAGATTAGTTATTCAGCAGTGGTGTTCTGTACTCATTGAAAGCGATTTAACAGTGATTGGCTCACACCGGCATACAAGGAATTACAATAGTCCAGTCTTACAGAAATGAAAAGGACTTATCCAGGTTAGTAGAGGACTGAAATAGTTTTTACCTTTGCTACTAAACACAAATAGAAGAAGCAGGATTTAATCAGTCTGTACCCTAAGGTTCTTAACCACCGATTTACATTCTTACAGAAACGATCCCGAATCAGATTATCTCAGTTTTGCTCATTTAAATAAAAATATATCAATGACATGCATAATTTAACTTCATGAAAAACAATTAAGTAATAATGACTCGGTTGACCTTCTGTCCTGCTTTCTTAGAGGTAGGTACACCTGAGTGTCAACAGCATTACAGTGAAAGATACTCTGTGCCTCTGAAAAACAGAACCTAAAGGGAACATATAAAGGGAAAACAGAATTGGACCAAGAACAGAACCTTGGGGAACACAAATCACAAATCAATGAAGCAGATTTGGAGTAAAGTTGACCAATATTAACTGAGAAGGTCCTATTAGAGAGAAACTATTTAAACCATTCAAGAGCCATACCCCGAATACCCACAGTCTTTTCTAGGTAATGGCATTCTGCCTTGTATAAGCACACAATGTTTCAGTCACTCACTCAATCTGGGTTGCTGAGAATTTCAGAAACTGCTAATCTACTGGGATTTTCACGCTCAACCCGCTCTAGGGTTTGCAGAGAATGGTCTGAGGAAAAAATATCCAGTGAGTGAAAATGCCTTGTTGATGCCAGAGGTCAGAGGAGAATGACCAGACTGGTTCAGCTGATAGAAAGGCAACAGTAACTCAAATAAGCACTGGTTACACCCGAGGTCTGCAGAAGAGCATCTCTGAACGCTCAACACATCCAACCTTGAAGCAGATGAGCTATCGCAGCAGAGGACACACACCGGTGGCACTCTTGTCGACTGAGAACAGCAAACTGAGGCTACAATTCACACGGGACAATAGAAGATTGGAAAAATATTGCCTGGTCCGATGAGTCTGTATTTCTGCTGTGACGTTCAGATGGTAGAGTCAGAATGTTGTGTAATCAAACAGCATGGATCATTCTGCCTTGTATCAGAGATTCAGGCTGGTGGTGTAATGGTGTTTTCCTGGCACTCTTTGGGCCTCTTAGTACCAATTGAGCATCGCTTAAACGCCACAGCCGACTGGAGTATTGTTGCTGACTATGTCCAACCCTTTATGACCAAAGTGGACCATCTTCTGATTAATTCCAATTAAAATGGTGATGCATTAATCACTGTGGTTAAACACAGGCTCTTTCTCTGATGTCTGTCCCTCAGTCATGGAAGAGCAGACTGGTATCCACACACACACACACACACACACACACACACACACACACACACATGCTCTTCTAACTGTTCTCTGGTGAAATATTAGCTTACTAGTTAACCCACGAAAACAAATGAATGAATGGAAATCAGCCTTAGGGTTAATACATCTAAATTATTCCCCATAGCTTTCTGAAAAGTGCTAAACATTGACAAATTAGAGGGAAAAGAATCGTTTCAGACTTTTGTGTGTTTGCCTTGCACAAATGGTTAGCTCTGTTGAGAGCATTATACCTAGAGAAAAATCACCTTGGTGAGATGAAGAACGAGACACAAATATAAATGTGTCTTCTTACACTCGTAAAAATAAAGGTTTCCAAATGGGGTTTTCGCCATAGAAATTCCATTCTGGGTTCCCCAATCCCTTCCGTGTTCAGTTCTTAAAAGAACAATTTTTCTATGTGTGAAGAATATTTTAATAATCTAAAGAACCTTTTCCACTATAAAGACCCTTTTGTGCAATGGAAAGATTGCATGGATCATGGATGTTAAATGTTCTTCATGGAGCCATCAATGCCAACAAAGGACCTTTATTGTGTGCTCATGAAGCCTGAAATGACTAGTGAAAATGCTTTTATATTGTATTAAGAAATGCAAACTAAATTATAAGCATAACAGTCTGAGTAAAGTTTGAATTTAAAGATGTATTTGGTGTGTGTCTTTAGCAGCACTGGAGCTACATGACCCACACATGATGATCTGAGATGATCCAAGAGCAGCTTCAGTGCGGATCAACATCAGACAAAGTGCTTTACTTACATTTGACTAGTCAATCTGAAATATTTCTCATACAACCAAGACATACAGTACATATACATATACATACAGCAGTGGTCAAAAGTGACGTCCGGAGCGGATATTTGTTTTTAATGACCCTGCAAGTTTGATTAAACCATCAAAATATGAGGAATATATTTTATATATGTTAAATATTTTAAATATGAGGGAAGATCAAAACACTAAACTTGCTTAGGGTATTCATCGCACAAAATGATTTGGCAAAAAAGGCACACTACAGCTACCGGAACATTGACTTTTCCTACATCACTTTTGGCCACTTTTAAGCACACGAACTTGACAAAAGCGCCTGACCGTCCAGTGCCAGCATCGAAGGGAAGTCTTTGCAGTTGGAGATCCCAGTAGAATCAGTCACGCAGGTTTTCCACAGGTTGGACCAGAAGGTGGCTGTGGTGATAACTGTGCCGTCGATCGAAGACACCTTCCAGTAGTCCGTCGGTAAAGTGGAGGACACCAGCACCCAACCCGACGTGGTGAGTACAAACGCCATGATCTCTCTCGCCATGCTGCTCATTGTCCCTCTGAAGTTCTCCAGCCGTCTCTCCTGCGGTGTTGTGTGTGTTTAGCTATTACCCACTCGATCAGCTGGGGAATATGTTCTCATCTCACACTGGAGGGTGTGCCAGACTCTGAATGAGAGCGCAGAACTATGACCAGGCACTGTTTAGGAATATTTACACCAAGACTTGAGTTCATCCTCAAACCCTAGAAAATGAACATCACAGCTGCAAAAGAAAGACTTGGGGAGAAACATCTCCTTTAGCTTAACTGTGTTCGACTCAATTGTATTATATGTATTTTAAGGTAAACATCAAGTTTGTTGTTATTTTTACAAAATTAAAGAACTAAAGAAAGAAAGAAGAGAAAAATTTGAGAAAAATAATTAATTTCTCTTACATGAGTTAACACGTGGGTTTACATAAATCTGAGCACACATTCATAATCATTTATCTTTATTGTTTGCATAGTTACACATTTCATATTGAAAATCTGTGATGGTATACAAGAATTTTTTTTTTTTTTTTTTACTTTTGGACAATTGGATGGTTTGTTAAAGTCAAGGCAACATGGTGGGTCATGGTCATGTATTGTCAAGGTCATGTATTGTTTCGTTTTCCCTGTCACCTTTTGTCTGAGTTCCAGTTCATCATTAGTTGCCATGGTATCTGATTAGTTCACACCTGTTCCCTGTTCTGTTGATTATCATTTCTTGTGTATTTAAACCCTCAGTTATTCTCAGTCGTCCAGCACCAAGTCTCTTTCGTAGCGGATGGTCCTACCCCAGCCTGTTCCTCAGCTCGCCTCCACTGTCTCGGTTCTCCTCCAGTGTTCCCGCTGTGCTGCTCGGATCCGCATGGGTGTCCCAGTCAACAGCTCCGCTTTGGTGTGTGCTAGTGATGGCAAAATGAGGCTTCCTGAACCACTGAGACCTCGCAGCCCATTGCTTCAGCCAAAGGTTCATTACTTGAAGCTTCATTCAGCATTGCTCACTAGTGACACCTAGCTACTGTGCAAAGAAATAGCAGACAAATTAATTAATTGTTAATTTTATACATTTTTATTTATTTATTTATTTTCTTCTCACTGTTAATGTCTGTAACCTTTCATTTGCAATAATAAAAAGACCTGAGCAGACATTTGTCCATTGCCTGGGTATATGTATCTTTCTCTGTCTGAATTTACTTGTGCAGAGACAACTATCACACACACAGTTAATTAGTTATTCATAAATTGTTTGGATAGTGACAGTATGAACAGCAAAAGTGACACTGTGTTGAGTGCAGTGCTTATGGTGGAGGGAGTGTAATAAAGTAAACTGCAACAGCATAGTCTGGGGTGGGAAAAATAGTTTCTGGTGGTTATTGTGAGTGTACAGGGAACTGTTACTAGTTTTAGTGCAGTGTTGTGCTTATTGAACTGGGGATATAGAGGTGCACCCTGCAACACTGCAGTTTGGGGTAGGTGAAGGAAGGATTACAATAGATTTTTATTGAGAAACAGAATTTTCAAGTGTGTTGGGGTTTAGACGATTCCTCTTCTCGGACAAAATCACTCCAGCCTTGGAAAAGATCCTTTCACAAGAAACAGAGGATGCAGGGGAACATAAAAATGCCAGTGCCAGCTGGTATAAATGAGGACACTGATGCTTCTGTTGAGCCCAGACAGGGGAGGATTCCCTCTTTCTTGCTGGCTCCATTATCAGGAAAAAGGAAGAGGTCACAAAAAGCAAACAAATCCAAAAGGGCAATCCAAATCAAAAAGCAGTCCAGTCCAGATCCAAAAATCCAAATCAATCCAAATAATCTTATCTAATTAATATAACAAGACTATAATATAGCTAGGCCTACTATAATTAATAATAACAATATACTATAACTATTCTAACCTGATAATGTAATAATATACAGCCCTAACACATATATGACACAATAACGACAATGCCAATGGGAGTTCTCTAACTCTCTGACACTACTACACCTGCTTCTACTACTCCTGCAACACCCACAAGGTGGCGCAAGTTTCGAACCCCCTTTTTCCGGAAGCGACACTCAGACCGAACCGATGACGTATCCACACAAACCGAGGCCTCGTTTGTCATTAGTCACGTGACTTTCACGTTACCAACACAAGCCTCGAACCGCGGCTTCATCTGGCACGCCCACTTTTTCTCGACACACGCTCTGACGCCTCGGTTCAAATGTCACATCACTAGTGTGTGGATCTCTCAGCTCCACCGCAAGCCTCAGAGCCAGAATAAACAATCAGGGCATTTTCTTGAACATCTCCTTTTGCTCCCTCGTCCATCTGGCTCCACCTTGGTCCATCATCGCTCTGACGCTGCCTTGGACTTCAGAGTCATCAATATGCCTCGATCCTCCACCCCTCTGGCTTTGCCGGGCTCCTCCAAGCCCACATCTCCACCTAGTGCTCCAGGCCTTCAGTGTTTCCCTGGCTCTACGCCTCCTCTGGTGTGCCTGGGTCTCATCTCCACCTCACTCGCTCCGGCTCCTGACTCCAGCTTCTATCAGTTCCACCGTGGGCCTTCATCCCGTCTCGGCTCTGGGTCATTTTCTTGCATTAACGTTGTGTTAGTTGTGTAGATGTACTATTGCCCTTTGTGATTATTAAATATTGCATTCTGTGTCATGCATCATCTTTGTTGGATCATCTGCACTGCTACCCGTGACAGATTTTACGAAAATAAATTTAAAAACAAATATTTTGACATGCAGTATCTGTTCAAATATATTTATACATTACAGTAATATATTTTACCACATGTATATATATTATTAAGTGTTATTGAATATAAAATCACATACAGTGCAATGCATAAGTGAATACACCCATGCTAAAGTTGACTAAAAAGAGGAATAAAAAATCATATTTTGGAAATTGAACTTAATGCCTTAATTTAAAAAATTAGGAAAAATCCAACCTTTAAGGACACCAATTTTCTTTGTGAATGAATAATGTATCGTAAATAAATAAATGTTCTTCCTTAAAATACAGGGTGCATAAGTGAGTACACCCCTATGTTAAATTCCCATAGAGGCAGGCAGATTTGTATTTTTAAGTATTTAAAAAAAAAAAAATTTTAGGATACTATGCATCCTGATAACGTTCCCTTGGCCTCTGGAATTAAAATAGCCCCACATCATCACATAGCCTTCACCATACCTAGAGATTGGCATGGGGTACTTTCCATAAGATCATCTCTCAATGCAAATCAAACTAGCTTTTAGGCTAACTGAAATAAAACCATGCCAATCTCTAGGTATGGTGAAGGCTATGTGATGATGTGGGGCTATTTTAATTCCAAAGGCCAAGGGAACTTTATCAGGATGCATAGTATCCTAAAAAAAAAAAAAAAAAAAAAGAAATACTTAAAAATAAAAATCTGCCTGCCTCTATGGGAATTTAACATAGGGGTGTACTCACTTATGCACCCTGTATTTTAAGGAAGAACATTTATTTATTTACGATGCATTATTCATTCACAAAGAAAATTGGTGTCCTTAAAGGTTGGATTTTTCCTAATTTTTTAAATTAAGGCATTAAGTTCAATTTCCAAAATATGATTTTTTATTCCTCTTTTTAGTCAACTTTAGCATGGGTGTATTCACTTATGCATTGCACTGTACATAATATACTGTATAAGTAAATATATTGTCATATTATTCAATAAATGAAAAGCATCAATTCCTAATGTATTATTAAATATATAAACACAATATATTATTCTGTATATTTTCAATATACACCAAATAATTTAATATTTTGAGCATTCATATATATATTTTCATTGTGCAAGGGCAAACTTACTGAAATTAATTTATCAGTTACACTTCCATTGTTCTAAAACATTTGCAAACTATGCAAAAACGTAAATCTGATTAATGTTGATTTTGGTCAGGAGTGTCCCATCTTATAAAACAATGATAACCCCATCAGAATGAGCCAGGCGTGCGAATTATTCTACTTATCATGATTGTCACTCAGTGTGAGATCAAGTACAACATGAACACTGCTATAAGAAGAGCTGCTAGAAATCACTTTCTGTCTGTGTAAGTGGATATGAACATTGAAGTTTAGGTTATAACAGAGTTATAACGGTTGCTTAAGTTCAGCACTTAATGATTCTGAGAGTTTGGTTACTCATTCAGAGAACCATTACTCTAATACTGACCTCAACAAGTTACCTTTCTGTGAAACTCTTCCATACATTACCTCATCGGTCGAGAGCGGATGCCTTTCTCCGGTGTGGAAAAAGCTTTCCACAACACATTATATCCAGACAAAGAATGTGTTCTGCTTTTTTGTTTTTAATTAATTTATGAAGCCACTGTAAAATTAATCGTTACATATTATATTGTTATATTACAATGCTATCATATTTTGTGCAAGCAACTAGCTTACTTCGCTGTAAACAGAAAAGCCTAACAATATCACTGCTAACAGGTTGTTTGCACATGACGGGTCCGTCTACTTTTTGGTCATTTCATTTCCTGTTTGGAATGGAATAACGAGAAATGAAAACCAGCTCGTTTATTCGTTTTTTAGTTTAGTTTAAAAAACGAAAAATTAGATTTTGGCTCTATTTTTCATTTTTCGTTTGTGGTTTACAAATCGGTTTATGGGTTCGATATTTAATTTGCACACGCGGGCGGCGCTGAAACGCCCCTTTCATCTGATTGGTCAAACCGCTCCGCCTTCAGTAAGCTACGAGCTTTTCTTTCTGTCAGGCAGAATAAGAGTCAGTACGAGTGCGGCACTGACAAATCATAGGCTACACTATAATAAAATGATGTCTGAAACCACCACTCACTGTTAACTACGCACAATATTTGAAGCAGACTATGTTGCTGGTCACGTAATTCGTGCTGCAAGCGACCCCATTAATGTGAGCCACAGTAAATGACAGATTATTTTAGCATGATATATTTTCCCATTGATAAATACAGTGCAAATAGTTCCGTCTCTTTGGATAAAAGGGAAGTGGAAATAAAAATCAATAATAGGCTGAACTGTACCTTGATAATATGTCCGTAACATTTGCCACTCTCGTCTTTTATTTACATCAGAAGGCTAGGCGTGTGTGACGTATACATAATTTTGAAAATTGAATAGAAATAAAGATTATATTTATGAATGTATGCATGTGTAGCCTCCGTTCACATGAAAAGAAAGAGACAGAAAAGAGAGAAACTGTAAGTGAACGTACATTAGTACTGACAAAATTACCAGGTTTGGGATTAATTAAATCATGTCGGTTGAAGAGCACGGCATACCTTTAAAATGTTATTAGTTTTATTATAAAACTAATACAATTTTATTACATACTGAATTGGTCGATGTTTCTCTGAGTTTTCTTTATTATGTTGGCTTGAAAAAGCTAGCATATCAGAAAAAAAGGTACAAAAGCTGTCAGTGGCGGTACCTTTTCAAAAGGTACACCTTTGTACCTAAAGAGTGCATATAAGTCCCTCAAAGTTATATATTGGTACCAAACGTGTACATATTAGTACCTAAATGGTACATATTAGAACCCTTTTGAAGGGTACTGTCCCAGTGACAGCTTTTGTACCTTTTTTTCTGAGAGTGTATGTTTAAACATTATTATTATGTATTATGATTATGAGAAATTGACTCCGCCTAGAACTTAAATGCATCACCAAACTCAGCTCAGACCTTCACACTGGTCTGACTCGCTAATATCTTTTCTAACTAGTGGTCTGGTCAGACTGACTTCCCCAAAAAATCCATTGACTTGCCTGCGTTATCTGAGCAATGAAGGCCGTAATACTTAATGCTGTCCACTAGAGGGGGCGACAGGATAACACGTCTTTTCTACTCTTTCCCTGTTTGCATCAGTTTAAATGACAAATAAATGCATGAATTTCATTCATAAAAAGGCATTATCTGTGTATGAGAACCAGCTTTACACTTCAAGATCGATCTATCTATCTATCTGTCTGTCTGTCTGTCTGTCTGTCTGTCGGACTATAACAAACCATCTTTTTTAAACTGTTATTTAAAACGGTGGTCTGCTATATTTCACAAAGGAAGCCCATTTGTGCGGTCGTTGGCGTTATACGAGAAGGTCGACATTCTGAATATGAGCCTACTGTAAAATTAGCTGTCTTAAAAATGCGGATTATTAAAAATGCTTATTCTGCCTGACAGAAAGAAAAGCTCGTAGCTTACTGAAGGCGGAGCGGTTTGATATAGTATGACCAATCAGATGAAAGGGGCGTTTCAGCACCGCCCACGTGTGCAAATGAAATATTGAACCCATAAACCGATTTGTAAACCACAAACGAAAAATGAAAAATCGAGCCAAAATCTCATTTTTCGTTTTTTAAACTAAACAAAAAAACGAATAAACGAGCTGGTTTTCATTTCTCGTTATTCCATTCCAAACAGGAAATGAAATGACCAAAAAGTACACGGACCATGACGTCACGCTGTGGCACGAGATGCAGATGGAGAGACATTTTCTACATAGTAAAGCACTATCACAAACTCAAACTGCCTATGTTTCGCATTGTTTATTGTTGCTCAAATCGATCAAACTGAGAAACCACTGAGAAAGGAGCTTTTAGCATTTACGTAACTTTGATATTTTTCAACTTTAAAAGTTGTCGGCTTTAATGGTGTTTTGCATCTGCTGAAACTGAAAGTAATATGGATAACTGCTTACCTTTTGACTTGGTTACATATTCACATTCTTCATGATATTGTTTGCAGTGAAGAGAAGCTATTTTATCCCATTGCATGATCATTTAATGTTTTCACTGAAGTTTTGTAGAATTCTGTTCACACTAGCCTAGTTTCCATCCACTTTTTGCGCTGTTATGTTTCACGAGTTCACACTTACATATAATTTGAAGGGGTAAAGTTTAATGCGTATTTGGCGTGCTGTCCGGAGGGAGGGCTCCGAGCTCGGAGTTCGGCCCGAACCCAGAGTACTCCCCCCGTATGTAAGTGTTTAGTACTAGAAGTGTGGAGAAGGGGTGGTGGAGGGATGCTGCAAAAACTGTCAATGGAATGAGGTGAGACTGCTGAGTATTTATACCTCTCACCATTGATTGCTGAGTGCTCACCACCTGTGTTAATTATCTGAACGTGCTCCTCCCGAACCTTGTTAATAAAACATCATTTCACGAGTTCACACTTACATATAATTTGAAGGGGTAAGGTTTAATGTGTATTTGGCGTGCTGTCCGGAGGGAGGGCTTCGAGCTCGGAGTTCGGCCCGAACCCAGAGTACTCCCCCCAAAAGGCTAAAGAGCAGAGGACAGCCGCCGGACTAAAGACCCCCCAAATGAGTGCCGAGTTTGGTGGGCTGGCATCTCAAGAAGGGGCCTGGAAGCTTGAACGGGAAGGCCCGTAATTTTGGCTCACTGCCTGGACTGACTGACTCACTGTTGGTCTGAGAACGGGGAGTGGTTGTAGTTTACAGTGACAGATCGGGAGGATTTGCGCTTCCCGCTAAGCCCAAATGCTCGCTAGACAGAGAGGAAACAGAAAGGAGGAAAAATTAGAGCTTGCCCAAGAGATTCTCACACTGCATCGCTGGATGAAAGAGAAGACGTAAGTGCTCTACTGGGAAAGTTCTCACTCCGTCCACTGGGAGACCAATACTCGCTTGACAGAAAGAGGAAACAGGAAAATGAGTGCTTGCCCAGGAGATTTTCTCACACTGCATCGCTGGATGAAAGAGAAAAACGTAAGTGCTCTACTGGGAAAGTTCTCACTCCGTCCACTGTGAGACCAATGCTCGCTGGACAGAAAGAGGAGACAGGAAAGAGGAGAGAGAGGGGATTAAGTGCTCTACCTTATTTTATTTTTATTTTTATTTTACCGGTTCGTCCTGATATAGCTTTGGAAAGCATCGGAGGACCATCTCCCAAGGGCTTGAATCTGCTGTTGGGAGAGGGAGAGGCCTTTTTGGGCTGCTGAAGTTGCTGCCCCGATGCGGAATGACTTGAAAAATTATTTGCTGGAAAGCCTGACTATTGGAGAACAGATTTGAGGTGTTTCTGGAACCAAAAACGTGTCACGGGTTTTTTGGATTCATCTAAGAACAGGGGTTCCAGAGGAGATTTAGCCTGAGAACTTCTCCATTGCAGATATGCCAGAATTGACTGGTATGGTTGGATTTGCGAAGCGAGGTTAAAAATGTAGATGAAATTACCTTTTTTGGTTTGATCAGTCTTACTTTGATCAAATATGAAATGGTTTCGCCATCTGGTACTGATAAGTCTGAGATGGTGGGATGGATTTTTGGGTCAAATTTGGAAGTGATGGCGAGTTCCGAGCATCTAAGAAAACAAAAAAAGGCTAGGATAAGGCTAAGAGCATAGGAAACATCACTGCTGTGACTGTGGTGAAATTAGCCATAGAAAACAGAGCTCCTGCTGGAGCAGAGGAGACATCACTGCTGTGATAGTGGAGAAGATTAGCCGGAGTAAAAGAGCTCCAGTGGGAGCAGAGACGACATCACTGCTGTGGCAGTGGAGAAGATTAGCCAGAGTAAAAGAGCTCCAGTGGGAGCAGAGGAGACATCACTGCTGTGATAGTGGAGAAGATTAGCCAGATTAAAAGAGCTCCAGTGGGAGCAGAAGAGACATCACTGCTGTGGCAGTGGAGAAGATTAGCCAGAGTAAAAGAGCTCCAGTGGGAGCAGAGGAAACATCACTGCTGTGGCAGTGGAGACATTAGTCAGAGTAAAAGAGCTCCAGTGGGAGCAGAGGAAACATCACTGCTGTGGCAGTGGAGAAGATTAGCCAGAGTAAAAGAGCTCCAGTGGGAGCAGAGGAAACATCACTGCTGTGGCAGTGGAGACATTAGTCAGAGTAAAAGAGCTCCAGTGGGAGCAGAGGAAACATCACTGCTGTGGCAGTGGAGAAGATTAGTCAGAGTAAAAGAGCTCCAGTGGGAGCAGAGGAGACATCACTGCTGTGGCAGTGGAGAAGATTAGTCAGAGTAAAAGAGCTCCAGTGGGAGCAGAGGAGACATCACTGCTGTGGCAGTGGAGAAGATTAGTCAGAGTAAAAGAGCTCCAGTGGGAGCAGAGGAGACATCACTGCTGTGGCAGTGGAGACATTAGTCAGAGTAAAAGAGCTCCAGTGGGAGCAGAGGAGACATCACTGCTGTGATAGTGGAGAAGATTAGCCAGAGTAAAAGAGCTCCAGTGGGAGCAGAGGAGACATCACTGCTGTGGGAGTGGAGACATTAGTCAGAGTAAAAGAGCTCCAGTGGGAGCAGAGGAGACATCACTGCTGTGATAGTGGAGAAGATTAGCCAGAGTAAAAGAGCTCCAGTGGGAGCAGAGGAGACATCACTGCTGTGGCAGTGGAGACATTAGTCAGAGTAAAAGAGCTCCAGTGGGAGCAGAGGAGACATCACTGCTGTGACAGTGGAGACATTAGTCAGAGTAAAAGAGCTCCAGTGGGAGCAGAGGAGACATCACTGCTGTGGCAGTGGAGACATTAGTCAGAGTAAAAGAGCTCCAGTGGGAGCAGAGGAGACATCACTGCTGTGGCAGTGGAGACATTAGTCAGAGTAAAAGAGCTCCAGTGGGAGCAGAGGAGACATCACTGCTGTGATAGTGGAGAAGATTAGCCAGAGTAAAAGAGCTCCAGTGGGAGCAGAGGAGACATTACTGCTGTGGCAGTGGAGACATTAGTCAGAGTAAAAGAGCTCCAGTGGGAGCAGAGGAGACATCACTGCTGTGACAGTGGAGACATTAGTCAGAGTAAAAGAGCTCCAGTGGGAGCAGAGGAGACATCACTGCTGTGGCAGTGGAGACATTAGCCAGAGTAAAAGAGCTCCAGTGGGAGCAGAGGAAACATCACTGCTGTGACAGTGGAGACATTAGTCAGAGTAAAAGAGCTCCAGTGGGAGCAGAGGAGACATCACTGCTGTGGCAGTGGAGAAGATTAGCCAGAGTAAAAGAGCTCCAGTGGGAGCAGAGGAAACATCACTGCTGTGATAGTGGAGAAGATTAGCCAGAGTAAAAGAGCTCCAGTGGGAGCAGAGGAAACATCACTGCTGTGATAGTGGAGAAGATTAGCCAGAGTAAAAGAGCTCCAGTGGGAGCAGAGGAGACATCACTGCTGTGACAGTGGAGACATTAGTCAGAGTAAAAGAGCTCCAGTGGGAGCAGAGGAGACATCACTGCTGTGATAGTGGAGAAGATTAGCCAGAGTAAAAGAGCTCCAGTGGGAGCAGAGGAGACATCACTGCTGTGATAGTGGAGAAGATTAGCCAGAGTAAAAGAGCTCCAGTGGGAGCAGAGGAGACATCACTGCTGTGGCAGTGGAGAAGATTAGCCAGAGTAAAAGAGCTCCAGTGGGAGCAGAGGAAACATCACTGCTGTGGCAGTGGAGAAGATTAGCCAGAGTAAAAGAGCTCCAGTGGGAGCAGAGGAAACATCACTGCTGTGGCAGTGGAGAAGATTAGCCAGAGTAAAAGAGCTCCAGTGGGAGCAGAGGAGACATCACTGCTGTGATAGTGGAGAAGATTAGCCAGAGTAAAAGAGCTCCAGTGGGAGCAGAGGAGACATCACTGCTGTGGCAGTGGAGAAGATTAGCCAGAGTAAAAGAGCTCCAGTGGGAGCAGAGGAGACATCACTGCTGTGACAGTGGAGACATTAGTCAGAGTAAAAGAGCTCCAGTGGGAGCAGAGGAGACATCACTGCTGTGGCAGTGGAGACATTAGCCAGAGTAAAAGAGCTCCAGTGGGAGCAGAGGAGACATCACTGCTGTGATAGTGGAGAAGATTAGCCAGAGTAAAAGAGCTCCAGTGGGAGCAGAGGAGACATCACTGCTGTGGCAGTGGAGAAGATTAGCCAGAGTAAAAGAGCTCCAGTGGGAGCAGAGGAGACATCACTGCTGTGACAGTGGAGACATTAGTCAGAGTAAAAGAGCTCCAGTGGGAGCAGAGGAGACATCACTGCTGTGGCAGTGGAGACATTAGCCAGAGTAAAAGAGCTCCAGTGGGAGCAGAGGAAACATCACTGCTGTGGCAGTGGAGAAGATTAGCCAGAGTAAAAGAGCTCCAGTGGGAGCAGAGGAAACATCACTGCTGTGGCAGTGGAGAAGATTAGCCAGAGTAAAAGAGCTCCAGTGGGAGCAGAGGAAACATCACTGCTGTGACAGTGGAGACATTAGTCAGAGTAAAAGAGCTCCAGTGGGAGCAGAGGAAACATCACTGCTGTGACAGTGGAGACATTAGTCAGAGTAAAAGAGCTCCAGTGGGAGCAGAGGAGACATCACTGCTGTGGCAGTGGAGAAGATTAGCCAGAGTAAAAGAGCTCCAGTGGGAGCAGAGGAAACATCACTGCTGTGACAGTGGAGACATTAGCCAGAGTAAAAGAGCTCCAGTGGGAGCAGAGGAAACATCACTGCTGAGGCAGTGGAGACATTAGTCAGAGTAAAAGAGCTCCAGTGGGAGCAGAGGAAACATCACTGCTGTGACAGTGGAGACATTAGTCAGAGTAAAAGAGCTCCAGTGGGAGCAGAGGAAACATCACTGCTGTGGCAGTGGAGAAGATTAGCCAGAGTAAAAGAGCTCCAGTGGGAGCAGAGGAAACATCACTGCTGTGACAGTGGAGACATTAGCCAGAGTAAAAGAGCTCCAGTGGGAGTATAGGAGACATCACTGCTGTGGCAGTGGAGACATTAGTCAGAGTAAAAGAGCTCCAGTGGGAGCAGAGGAAACATCACTGCTGTGGCAGTGGAGAAGATTAGCCAGAGTAAAAGAGCTCCAGTGGGAGCAGAGGAGACATCACTGCTGTGATAGTGGAGAAGATTAGCCAGAGTAAAAGAGCTCCAGTGGGAGCAGAGGAGACATCACTGCTGTGATAGTGGAGAAGATTAGCCAGAGTAAAAGAGCTCCAGTGGGAGCAGAGGAGACATCACTGCTGTGATAGTGGAGAAGATTAGCCAGAGTAAAAGAGCTCCAGTAGGAGCAGAGGAAACATCACTGCTGTGGCAGTGGAGAAGATTAGCCAGAGTAAAAGAGCTCCAGTGGGAGCAGAGGAAACATCACTGCTGTGGCAGTGGAGAAGATTAGCCAGAGTAAAAGAGCTCCAGTGGGAGCAGAGGAAACATCACTGCTGTGGCAGTGGAGACATTAGTCAGAGTAAAAGAGCTCCAGTGGGAGCAGAGGAAACATCACTGCTGTGGCAGTGGAGAAGATTAGTCAGAGTAAAAGAGCTCCAGTGGGAGCAGAGGAGACATCACTGCTGTGGCAGTGGAGACATTAGTCAGAGTAAAAGAGCTCCAGTGGGAGCAGAGGAAACATCACTGCTGTGGCAGTGGAGAAGATTAGTCAGAGTAAAAGAGCTCCAGTGGGAGCAGAGGAGACATCACTGCTGTGGCAGTGGAGACATTAGTCAGAGTAAAAGAGCTCCAGTGGGAGCAGAGGAAACATCACTGCTGTGGCAGTGGAGAAGATTAGCCAGAGTAAAAGAGCTCCAGTGGGAGCAGAGGAAACATCACTGCTGTGATAGTGGAGAAGATTAGTCAGAGTAAAAGAGCTCCAGTGGGAGCAGAGGAAACATCACTGCTGTGGCAGTGGAGAAGATTAGCCAGAGTAAAAGAGCTCCAGTGGGAGCAGAGGAGACATCACTGCTGTGGCAGTGGAGACATTAGTCAGAGTAAAAGAGCTCCAGTGGGAGCAGAGGAAACATCACTGCTGTGATAGTGGAGAAGATTAGTCAGAGTAAAAGAGCTCCAGTGGGAGCAGAGGAAACATCACTGCTGTGGCAGTGGAGACATTAGTCAGAGTAAAAGAGCTCCAGTGGGAGCAGAGGAAACATCACTGCTGTGATAGTGGAGAAGATTAGTCAGAGTAAAAGAGCTCCAGTGGGAGCAGAGGAGACATCACTGCTGTGGCAGTGGAGACATTAGTCAGAGTAAAAGAGCTCCAGTGGGAGCAGAGGAGACATCACTGCTGTGATAGTGGAGAAGATTAGCCAGAGTAAAAGAGCTCCAGTGGGAGCAGAGGAGACATCACTGCTGTGGCAGTGGAGAAGATTAGCCAGAGTAAAAGAGCTCCAGTGGGAGCAGAGGAGACATCACTGCTGTGATAGTGGAGAAGATTAGCCAGAGTAAAAGAGCTCCAGTGGGAGCAGAGGAGACATCACTGCTGTGATAGTGGAGAAGATTAGCCAGAGTAAAAGAGCTCCAGTGGGAGCAGAGGAGACATCACTGCTGTGGCAGTGGAGAAGATTAGCCAGAGTAAAAGAGCTCCAGTGGGAGCAGAGGAGACATCACTGCTGTGGCAGTGGAGACATTAGTCAGAGTAAAAGAGCTCCAGTGGGAGCAGAGGAAACATCACTGCTGTGGCAGTGGAGACATTAGTCAGAGTAAAAGAGCTCCAGTGGGAGCAGAGGAAACATCACTGCTGTGGCAGTGGAGACATTAGTCAGAGTAAAAGAGCTCCAGTGGGAGCAGAGGAGACATCACTGCTGTGGCAGTGGAGACATTAGTCAGAGTAAAAGAGCTCCAGTGGGAGCAGAGGAGACATCACTGCTGTGGCAGTGGAGAAGATTAGTCAGAGTAAAAGAGCTCCAGTGGGAGCAGAGGAGACATCACTGCTGTGATAGTGGAGAAGATTAGCCAGAGTAAAAGAGCTCCAGTGGGAGCAGAGGAGACATCACTGCTGTGGCAGTGGAGACATTAGTCAGAGTAAAAGAGCTCCAGTGGGAGCAGAGGAAACATCACTGCTGTGATAGTGGAGAAGATTAGCCAGAGTAAAAGAGCTCCAGTGGGAGCAGAGGAGACATCACTGCTGTGATAGTGGAGAAGATTAGTCAGAGTAAAAGAGCTCCAGTGGGAGCAGAGGAGACATCACTGCTGTGATAGTGGAGAAGATTAGCCAGAGTAAAAGAGCTCCAGTGGGAGCAGAGGAGACATCACTGCTGTGGCAGTGGAGACATTAGTCAGAGTAAAAGAGCTCCAGTGGGAGCAGAGGAGACATCACTGCTGTGGCAGTGGAGACATTAGCCAGAGTAAAAGAGCTCCAGTGGGAGCAGAGGAGACATCACTGCTGTGGCAGTGGAGACATTAGTCAGAGTAAAAGAGCTCCAGTGGGAGCAGAGGAGACATCACTGCTGTGATAGTGGAGAAGATTAGCCAGAGTAAAAGAGCTCCAGTGGGAGCAGAGGAGACATCACTGCTGTGGCAGTGGAGAAGATTAGCCAGAGTAAAAGAGCTCCAGTGGGAGCAGAGGAGACATCACTGCTGTGGCAGTGGAGACATTAGTCAGAGTAAAAGAGCTCCAGTGGGAGCAGAGGAGACATCACTGCTGTGATAGTGGAGAAGATTAGCCAGAGTAAAAGAGCTCCAGTGGGAGCAGAGGAGACATCACTGCTGTGGCAGTGGAGACATTAGTCAGAGTAAAAGAGCTCCAGTGGGAGCAGAGGAGACATCACTGCTGTGATAGTGGAGAAGATTAGCCAGAGTAAAAGAGCTCCAGTGGGAGCAGAGGAGACATCACTGCTGTGACAGTGGAGAAGATTAGCCAGAGTAAAAGAGCTCCAGTGGGAGCAGAGGAGACATCACTGCTGTGGCAGTGGAGACATTAGTCAGAGTAAAAGAGCTCCAGTGGGAGCAGAGGAGACATCACTGCTGTGATAGTGGAGAAGATTAGTCAGAGTAAAAGAGCTCCAGTGGGAGCAGAGGAGACATCACTGCTGTGACAGTGGAGACATTAGTCAGAGTAAAAGAGCTCCAGTGGGAGCATAGGAGACATCACTGCTGTGGCAGTGGAGACATTAGTCAGAGTAAAAGAGCTCCAGTGGGAGCAGAGGAGACATCACTGCTGTGGCAGTGGAGAAGATTAGTCAGAGTAAAAGAGCTCCAGTGGGAGCAGAGGAGACATCACTGCTGTGGCAGTGGAGAAGATTAGTCAGAGTAAAAGAGCTCCAGTGGGAGCAGAGGAGACATCACTGCTGTGGCAGTGGAGACATTAGTCAGAGTAAAAGAGCTCCAGTGGGAGCAGAGGAGACATCACTGCTGTGGCAGTGGAGAAGATTAGTCAGAGTAAAAGAGCTCCAGTGGGAGCAGAGGAGACATCACTGCTGTGATAGTGGAGAAGATTAGCCAGAGTAAAAGAGCTCCAGTGGGAGCAGAGGAAACATCACTGCTGTGATAGTGGAGAAGATTAGTCAGAGTAAAAGAGCTCCAGTGGGAGCAGAGGAAACATCACTGCTGTGGCAGTGGAGACATTAGTCAGAGTAAAAGAGCTCCAGTGGGAGCAGAGGAAACATCACTGCTGTGATAGTGGAGAAGATTAGCCAGAGTAAAAGAGCTCCAGTGGGAGCAGAGGAGACATCACTGCTGTGATAGTGGAGAAGATTAGTCAGAGTAAAAGAGCTCCAGTGGGAGCAGAGGAGACATCACTGCTGTGATAGTGGAGAAGATTAGCCAGAGTAAAAGAGCTCCAGTGGGAGCAGAGGAGACATCACTGCTGTGGCAGTGGAGACATTAGTCAGAGTAAAAGAGCTCCAGTGGGAGCAGAGGAGACATCACTGCTGTGATAGTGGAGAAGATTAGCCAGAGTAAAAGAGCTCCAGTGGGAGCAGAGGAGACATCACTGCTGTGGCAGTGGAGAAGATTAGCCAGAGTAAAAGAGCTCCAGTGGGAGCAGAGGAGACATCACTGCTGTGGCAGTGGAGACATTAGTCAGAGTAAAAGAGCTCCAGTGGGAGCAGAGGAGACATCACTGCTGTGATAGTGGAGAAGATTAGCCAGAGTAAAAGAGCTCCAGTGGGAGCAGAGGAGACATCACTGCTGTGGCAGTGGAGACATTAGTCAGAGTAAAAGAGCTCCAGTGGGAGCAGAGGAGACATCACTGCTGTGATAGTGGAGAAGATTAGCCAGAGTAAAAGAGCTCCAGTGGGAGCAGAGGAGACATCACTGCTGTGACAGTGGAGAAGATTAGCCAGAGTAAAAGAGCTCCAGTGGGAGCAGAGGAGACATCACTGCTGTGGCAGTGGAGACATTAGTCAGAGTAAAAGAGCTCCAGTGGGAGCAGAGGAGACATCACTGCTGTGATAGTGGAGAAGATTAGTCAGAGTAAAAGAGCTCCAGTGGGAGCAGAGGAGACATCACTGCTGTGGCAGTGGAGACATTAGTCAGAGTAAAAGAGCTCCAGTGGGAGCAGAGGAGACATCACTGCTGTGGCAGTGGAGACATTAGTCAGAGTAAAAGAGCTCCAGTGGGAGCAGAGGAGACATCACTGCTGTGATAGTGGAGAAGATTAGTCAGAGTAAAAGAGCTCCAGTGGGAGCAGAGGAGACATCACTGCTGTGACAGTGGAGACATTAGTCAGAGTAAAAGAGCTCCAGTGGGAGCATAGGAGACATCACTGCTGTGGCAGTGGAGACATTAGTCAGAGTAAAAGAGCTCCAGTGGGAGCAGAGGAGACATCACTGCTGTGGCAGTGGAGAAGATTAGTCAGAGTAAAAGAGCTCCAGTGGGAGCAGAGGAGACATCACTGCTGTGGCAGTGGAGAAGATTAGTCAGAGTAAAAGAGCTCCAGTGGGAGCAGAGGAGACATCACTGCTGTGGCAGTGGAGACATTAGTCAGAGTAAAAGAGCTCCAGTGGGAGCAGAGGAAACATCACTGCTGTGACAGTGGAGACATTAGTCAGAGTAAAAGAGCTCCAGTGGGAGCAGAGGAAACATCACTGCTGTGGCAGTGGAGAAATTAGCCAGAGTAAAAGAGCTCCAGTGGGAGCAGAGGAAACATCACTGCTGTGGCAGTGGAGAAGATTAGCCAGAGTAAAAGAGCTCCAGTGGGAGCAGAGGAAACATCACTGCTGTGGCAGTGGAGACATTAGTCAGAGTAAAAGAGCTCCAGTGGGAGCAGAGGAGACATCACTGCTGTGATAGTGGAGAAGATTAGTCAGAGTAAAAGAGCTCCAGTGGGAGCAGAGGAGACATCACTGCTGTGGCAGTGGAGACATTAGTCAGAGTAAAAGAGCTCCAGTGGGAGCAGAGGAAACATCACTGCTGTGGCAGTGGAGAAATTAGCCAGAGTAAAAGAGCTCCAGTGGGAGCAGAGGAAACATCACTGCTGTGGCAGTGGAGAAGATTAGCCAGAGTAAAAGAGCTCCAGTGGGAGCAGAGGAAACATCACTGCTGTGGCAGTGGAGACATTAGTCAGAGTAAAAGAGCTCCAGTGGGAGCAGAGGAAACATCACTGCTGTGGCAGTGGAGAAGATTAGCCAGAGTAAAAGAGCTCCAGTGGGAGCAGAGGAGACATCACTGCTGTGACAGTGGAGACATTAGTCAGAGTAAAAGAGCTCCAGTGGGAGCAGAGGAAACATCACTGCTGTGGCAGTGGAGAAATTAGCCAGAGTAAAAGAGCTCCAGTGGGAGCAGAGGAAACATCACTGCTGTGGCAGTGGAGAAGATTAGCCAGAGTAAAAGAGCTCCAGTGGGAGCAGAGGAAACATCACTGCTGTGGCAGTGGAGACATTAGTCAGAGTAAAAGAGCTCCAGTGGGAGCAGAGGAGACATCACTGCTGTGATAGTGGAGAAGATTAGTCAGAGTAAAAGAGCTCCAGTGGGAGCAGAGGAAACATCACTGCTGTGGCAGTGGAGAAATTAGCCAGAGTAAAAGAGCTCCAGTGGGAGCAGAGGAAACATCACTGCTGTGGCAGTGGAGAAGATTAGTCAGAGTAAAAGAGCTCCAGTGGGAGCAGAGGAAACATCACTGCTGTGGCAGTGGAGACATTAGTCAGAGTAAAAGAGCTCCAGTGGGAGCAGAGGAAACATCACTGCTGTGGCAGTGGAGAAATTAGCCAGAGTAAAAGAGCTCCAGTGGGAGCAGAGGAAACATCACTGCTGTGACAGTGGAGACATTAGTCAGAGTAAAAGAGCTCCAGTGGGAGCAGAGGAAACATCACTGCTGTGACAGTGGAGACATTAGTCAGAGTAAAAGAGCTCCAGTGGGAGCAGAGGAGACATCACTGCTGTGACAGTGGAGACATTAGCTAGAGAAACAGAGCTCCAGTGGGAGCAGAGGAGACATCACTGCTGTGGCAGTGGAGACATTAGTCAGAGTAAAAGAGCTCCAGTGGGAGCAGAGGAGACATCACTGCTGTGGCAGTGGAGACATTAGTCAGAGTAAAAGAGCTCCAGTGGGAGCAGAGGAGACATCACTGCTGTGGCAGTGGAGAAGATTAGTCAGAGTAAAAGAGCTCCAGTGGGAGCAGAGGAGACATCACTGCTGTGGCAGTGGAGAAGATTAGTCAGAGTAAAAGAGCTCCAGTGGGAGCAGAGGAGACATCACTGCTGTGGCAGTGGAGACATTAGTCAGAGTAAAAGAGCTCCAGTGGGAGCAGAGGAAACATCACTGCTGTGGCAGTGGAGAAGATTAGTCAGAGTAAAAGAGCTCCAGTGGGAGCAGAGGAGACATCACTGCTGTGGCAGTGGAGACATTAGTCAGAGTAAAAGAGCTCCAGTGGGAGCAGAGGAAACATCACTGCTGTGATAGTGGAGAAGATTAGTCAGAGTAAAAGAGCTCCAGTGGGAGCAGAGGAAACATCACTGCTGTGGCAGTGGAGACATTAGTCAGAGTAAAAGAGCTCCAGTGGGAGCAGAGGAAACATCACTGCTGTGGCAGTGGAGAAGATTAGCCAGAGTAAAAGAGCTCCAGTGGGAGCAGAGGAAACATCACTGCTGTGGCAGTGGAGAAGATTAGCCAGAGTAAAAGAGCTCCAGTGGGAGCAGAGGAGACATCACTGCTGTGGCAGTGGAGACATTAGCCAGAGTAAAAGAGCTCCAGTGGGAGCAGAGGAGACATCACTGCTGTGGCAGTGGAGAAGATTAGCCAGAGTAAAAGAGCTCCAGTGGGAGCAGAGGAAACATCACTGCTGTGATAGTGGAGAAGATTAGTCAGAGTAAAAGAGCTCCAGTGGGAGCAGAGGAAACATCACTGCTGTGGCAGTGGAGAAGATTAGCCAGAGTAAAAGAGCTCCAGTGGGAGCAGAGGAGACATCACTGCTGTGGCAGTGGAGACATTAGTCAGAGTAAAAGAGCTCCAGTGGGAGCAGAGGAAACATCACTGCTGTGATAGTGGAGAAGATTAGTCAGAGTAAAAGAGCTCCAGTGGGAGCAGAGGAAACATCACTGCTGTGGCAGTGGAGACATTAGTCAGAGTAAAAGAGCTCCAGTGGGAGCAGAGGAAACATCACTGCTGTGATAGTGGAGAAGATTAGTCAGAGTAAAAGAGCTCCAGTGGGAGCAGAGGAGACATCACTGCTGTGGCAGTGGAGAAGATTAGCCAGAGTAAAAGAGCTCCAGTGGGAGCAGAGGAGACATCACTGCTGTGATAGTGGAGAAGATTAGCCAGAGTAAAAGAGCTCCAGTGGGAGCAGAGGAGACATCACTGCTGTGATAGTGGAGAAGATTAGCCAGAGTAAAAGAGCTCCAGTGGGAGCAGAGGAGACATCACTGCTGTGATAGTGGAGAAGATTAGTCAGAGTAAAAGAGCTCCAGTGGGAGCAGAGGAGACATCACTGCTGTGATAGTGGAGAAGATTAGCCAGAGTAAAAGAGCTCGAGTGGGAGCAGAGGAGACATCACTGCTGTGGCAGTGGAGACATTAGTCAGAGTAAAAGAGCTCCAGTGGGAGCAGAGGAAACATCACTGCTGTGGCAGTGGAGACATTAGTCAGAGTAAAAGAGCTCCAGTGGGAGCAGAGGAAACATCACTGCTGTGGCAGTGGAGACATTAGTCAGAGTAAAAGAGCTCCAGTGGGAGCAGAGGAGACATCACTGCTGTGGCAGTGGAGACATTAGTCAGAGTAAAAGAGCTCCAGTGGGAGCAGAGGAGACATCACTGCTGTGATAGTGGAGAAGATTAGTCAGAGTAAAAGAGCTCCAGTGGGAGCAGAGGAGACATCACTGCTGTGATAGTGGAGAAGATTAATCAGAGTAAAAGAGCTCCAGTGGGAGCAGAGGAGACATCACTGCTGTGGCAGTGGAGAAGATTAGCCAGAGTAAAAGAGCTCCAGTGGGAGCAGAGGAGACATCACTGCTGTGGCAGTGGAGACATTAGTCAGAGTAAAAGAGCTCCAGTGGGAGCAGAGGAAACATCACTGCTGTGGCAGTGGAGACATTAGTCAGAGTAAAAGAGCTCCAGTGGGAGCAGAGGAGACATCACTGCTGTGGCAGTGGAGAAGATTAGCCAGAGTAAAAGAGCTCCAGTGGGAGCAGAGGAGACATCACTGCTGTGGCAGTGGAGACATTAGTCAGAGTAAAAGAGCTCCAGTGGGAGCAGAGGAGACATCACTGCTGTGATAGTGGAGAAGATTAGCCAGAGTAAAAGAGCTCCAGTGGGAGCAGAGGAGACATCAATGCTGTGGCAGTGGAGAAGATTAGCCAGAGTAAAAGAGCTCCAGTGGGAGCAGAGGAGACATCACTGCTGTGGCAGTGGAGACATTAGTCAGAGTAAAAGAGCTCCAGTGGGAGCAGAGGAGACATCACTGCTGTGGCAGTGGAGAAGATTAGCCAGAGTAAAAGAGCTCCAGTGGGAGCAGAGGAGACATCACTGCTGTGGCAGTGGAGACATTAGTCAGAGTAAAAGAGCTCCAGTGGGAGCAGAGGAGACATCACTGCTGTGGCAGTGGAGAAGATTAGCCAGAGTAAAAGAGCTCCAGTGGGAGCAGAGGAAACATCACTGCTGTGGCAGTGGAGAAGATTAGCCAGAGTAAAAGAGCTCCAGTGGGAGCAGAGGAGACATCACTGCTGTGGCAGTGGAGACATTAGTCAGAGTAAAAGAGCTCCAGTGGGAGCAGAGGAGACATCACTGCTGTGATAGTGGAGAAGATTAGTCAGAGTAAAAGAGCTCCAGTGGGAGCAGAGGAGACATCACTGCTGTGGCAGTGGAGAAGATTAGCCAGAGTAAAAGAGCTCCAGTGGGAGCAGAGGAGACATCACTGCTGTGGCAGTGGAGAAGATTAGCCAGAGTAAAAGAGCTCCAGTGGGAGCAGAGGAGACATCACTGCTGTGATAGTGGAGAAGATTAGCCAGAGTAAAAGAGCTCCAGTGGGAGCAGAGGAAACATCACTGCTGTGGCAGTGGAGAAGATTAGTCAGAGTAAAAGAGCTCCAGTGGGAGCAGAGGAAACATCACTGCTGTGGCAGTGGAGACATTAGTCAGAGTAAAAGAGCTCCAGTGGGAGCAGAGGAGACATCACTGCTGTGATGGTGGAGAAGATTAGCCAGAGTAAAAGAGCTCCAGTGGGAGCAGAGGAGACATCACTGCTGTGGCAGTGGAGACATTAGTCAGAGTAAAAGAGCTCCAGTGGGAGCAGAGGAGACATCACTGCTGTGATAGTGGAGAAGATTAGCCAGAGTAAAAGAGCTCCAGTGGGAGCAGAGGAGACATCACTGCTGTGGCAGTGGAGACATTAGTCAGAGTAAAAGAGCTCCAGTGGGAGCAGAGGAGACATCACTGCTGTGATAGTGGAGAAGATTAGTCAGAGTAAAAGAGCTCCAGTGGGAGCAGAGGAGACATCACTGCTGTGGCAGTGGAGACATTAGTCAGAGTAAAAGAGCTCCAGTGGGAGCAGAGGAGACATCACTGCTGTGGCAGTGGAGACATTAGTCAGAGTAAAAGAGCTCCAGTGGGAGCAGAGGAGACATCACTGCTGTGACAGTGGAGACATTAGCTAGAGAAACAGAGCTCCAGTGGGAGCAGAGGAGACATCACTGCTGTGGCAGTGGAGACATTAGTCAGAGTAAAAGAGCTCCAGTGGGAGCAGAGGAGACATCACTGCTGTGGCAGTGGAGACATTAGTCAGAGTAAAAGAGCTCCAGTGGGAGCAGAGGAGACATCACTGCTGTGGCAGTGGAGAAGATTAGTCAGAGTAAAAGAGCTCCAGTGGGAGCAGAGGAGACATCACTGCTGTGGCAGTGGAGAAGATTAGTCAGAGTAAAAGAGCTCCAGTGGGAGCAGAGGAGACATCACTGCTGTGGCAGTGGAGACATTAGTCAGAGTAAAAGAGCTCCAGTGGGAGCAGAGGAAACATCACTGCTGTGACAGTGGAGACATTAGTCAGAGTAAAAGAGCTCCAGTGGGAGCAGAGGAAACATCACTGCTGTGGCAGTGGAGAAATTAGCCAGAGTAAAAGAGCTCCAGTGGGAGCAGAGGAAACATCACTGCTGTGGCAGTGGAGAAGATTAGTCAGAGTAAAAGAGCTCCAGTGGGAGCAGAGGAAACATCACTGCTGTGGCAGTGGAGACATTAGTCAGAGTAAAAGAGCTCCAGTGGGAGCAGAGGAGACATCACTGCTGTGATAGTGGAGAAGATTAGTCAGAGTAAAAGAGCTCCAGTGGGAGCAGAGGAGACATCACTGCTGTGGCAGTGGAGACATTAGTCAGAGTAAAAGAGCTCCAGTGGGAGCAGAGGAAACATCACTGCTGTGGCAGTGGAGACATTAGTCAGAGTAAAAGAGCTCCAGTGGGAGCAGAGGAAACATCACTGCTGTGGCAGTGGAGAAATTAGCCAGAGTAAAAGAGCTCCAGTGGGAGCAGAGGAAACATCACTGCTGTGGCAGTGGAGAAGATTAGTCAGAGTAAAAGAGCTCCAGTGGGAGCAGAGGAAACATCACTGCTGTGGCAGTGGAGACATTAGTCAGAGTAAAAGAGCTCCAGTGGGAGCAGAGGAAACATCACTGCTGTGGCAGTGGAGAAATTAGCCAGAGTAAAAGAGCTCCAGTGGGAGCAGAGGAAACATCACTGCTGTGACAGTGGAGACATTAGTCAGAGTAAAAGAGCTCCAGTGGGAGCAGAGGAAACATCACTGCTGTGACAGTGGAGACATTAGTCAGAGTAAAAGAGCTCCAGTGGGAGCAGAGGAAACATCACTGCTGTGACAGTGGAGACATTAGTCAGAGTAAAAGAGCTCCAGTGGGAGCAGAGGAGACATCACTGCTGTGGCAGTGGAGACATTAGCTAGAGAAACAGAGCTCCAGTGGGAGCAGAGGAGACATCACTGCTGTGGCAGTGGAGACATTAGTCAGAGTAAAAGAGCTCCAGTGGGAGCAGAGGAGACATCACTGCTGTGGCAGTGGAGACATTAGTCAGAGTAAAAGAGCTCCAGTGGGAGCAGAGGAGACATCACTGCTGTGGCAGTGGAGAAGATTAGTCAGAGTAAAAGAGCTCCAGTGGGAGCAGAGGAGACATCACTGCTGTGGCAGTGGAGAAGATTAGTCAGAGTAAAAGAGCTCCAGTGGGAGCAGAGGAGACATCACTGCTGTGGCAGTGGAGACATTAGTCAGAGTAAAAGAGCTCCAGTGGGAGCAGAGGAAACATCACTGCTGTGACAGTGGAGACATTAGTCAGAGTAAAAGAGCTCCAGTGGGAGCAGAGGAGACATCACTGCTGTGGCAGTGGAGAAGATTAGTCAGAGTAAAAGAGCTCCAGTGGGAGCAGAGGAGACATCACTGCTGTGACAGTGGAGACATTAGCTAGAGAAACAGAGCTCCAGTGGGAGCAGAGGAGACATCACTGCTGTGGCAGTGGAGACATTAGTCAGAGTAAAAGAGCTCCAGTGGGAGCAGAGGAGACATCACTGCTGTGGCAGTGGAGACATTAGTCAGAGTAAAAGAGCTCCAGTGGGAGCAGAGGAGACATCACTGCTGTGGCAGTGGAGAAGATTAGTCAGAGTAAAAGAGCTCCAGTGGGAGCAGAGGAGACATCACTGCTGTGGCAGTGGAGAAGATTAGTCAGAGTAAAAGAGCTCCAGTGGGAGCAGAGGAGACATCACTGCTGTGGCAGTGGAGACATTAGTCAGAGTAAAAGAGCTCCAGTGGGAGCAGAGGAAACATCACTGCTGTGACAGTGGAGACATTAGTCAGAGTAAAAGAGCTCCAGTGGGAGCAGAGGAAACATCACTGCTGTGGCAGTGGAGAAATTAGCCAGAGTAAAAGAGCTCCAGTGGGAGCAGAGGAAACATCACTGCTGTGGCAGTGGAGAAGATTAGCCAGAGTAAAAGAGCTCCAGTGGGAGCAGAGGAAACATCACTGCTGTGGCAGTGGAGACATTAGTCAGAGTAAAAGAGCTCCAGTGGGAGCAGAGGAGACATCACTGCTGTGGCAGTGGAGACATTAGTCAGAGTAAAAGAGCTCCAGTGGGAGCAGAGGAAACATCACTGCTGTGGCAGTGGAGACATTAGTCAGAGTAAAAGAGCTCCAGTGGGAGCAGAGGAAACATCACTGCTGTGGCAGTGGAGAAATTAGCCAGAGTAAAAGAGCTCCAGTGGGAGCAGAGGAAACATCACTGCTGTGGCAGTGGAGAAGATTAGTCAGAGTAAAAGAGCTCCAGTGGGAGCAGAGGAAACATCACTGCTGTGGCAGTGGAGACATTAGTCAGAGTAAAAGAGCTCCAGTGGGAGCAGAGGAGACATCACTGCTGTGGCAGTGGAGACATTAGTCAGAGTAAAAGAGCTCCAGTGGGAGCAGAGGAAACATCACTGCTGTGGCAGTGGAGACATTAGTCAGAGTAAAAGAGCTCCAGTGGGAGCAGAGGAAACATCACTGCTGTGGCAGTGGAGAAATTAGCCAGAGTAAAAGAGCTCCAGTGGGAGCAGAGGAAACATCACTGCTGTGGCAGTGGAGAAGATTAGTCAGAGTAAAAGAGCTCCAGTGGGAGCAGAGGAAACATCACTGCTGTGGCAGTGGAGACATTAGCCAGAGTAAAAGAGCTCCAGTGGGAGCAGAGGAGACATCACTGCTGTGGCAGTGGAGAAGATTAGCCAGAGTAAAAGAGCTCCAGTGGGAGCAGAGGAAACATCACTGCTGTGACAGTGGAGACATTAGTCAGAGTAAAAGAGCTCCAGTGGGAGCAGAGGAAACATCACTGCTGTGGCAGTGGAGAAATTAGCCAGAGTAAAATAGCTCCAGTGGGAGCAGAGGAAACATCACTGCTGTGGCAGTGGAGACATTAGTCAGAGTAAAAGAGCTCCAGTGGGAGCAGAGGAAACATCACTGCTGTGGCAGTGGAGACATTAGTCAGAGTAAAAGAGCTCCAGTGGGAGCAGAGGAAACATCACTGCTGTGGCAGTGGAGACATTAGTCAGAGTAAAAGAGCTCCAGTGGGAGCAGAGGAGACATCACTGCTGTGGCAGTGGAGACATTAGTCAGAGTAAAAGAGCTCCAGTGGGAGCAGAGGAAACATCACTGCTGTGGCAGTGGAGAAATTAGCCAGAGTAAAATAGCTCCAGTGGGAGCAGAGGAAACATCACTGCTGTGGCAGTGGAGACATTAGTCAGAGTAAAAGAGCTCCAGTGGGAGCAGAGGAGACATCACTGCTGTGGCAGTGGAGACATTAGTCAGAGTAAAAGAGCTCCAGTGGGAGCAGAGGAAACATCACTGCTGTGACAGTGGAGACATTAGTCAGAGTAAAAGAGCTCCAGTGGGAGCAGAGGAAACATCACTGCTGTGGCAGTGGAGAAATTAGCCAGAGTAAAATAGCTCCAGTGGGAGCAGAGGAAACATCACTGCTGTGGCAGTGGAGACATTAGTCAGAGTAAAAGAGCTCCAGTGGGAGCAGAGGAGACATCACTGCTGTGGCAGTGGAGACATTAGTCAGAGTAAAAGAGCTCCAGTGGGAGCAGAGGAAACATCACTGCTGTGGCAGTGGAGACATTAGTCAGAGTAAAAGAGCTCCAGTGGGAGCAGAGGAAACATCACTGCTGTGGCAGTGGAGACATTAGTCAGAGTAAAAGAGCTCCAGTGGGAGCAGAGGAAACATCACTGCTGTGACAGTGGAGACATTAGTCAGAGTAAAAGAGCTCCAGTGGGAGCAGAGGAAACATCACTGCTGTGATAGTGGAGAAATTAGCCAGAGAAACAGAGCTCTAGTGAGAGCGGAGGAGACATTACTGTTGTAATATTAGAGAAATTAGCCAGAGAAATTGAGCTCCTCCATGACCAGAGGAGACATCACTGCTGTGGCAGTGGATAAACTTACCTGGAGAACTGAGCTCCTGCGGTGTGTGGCTGAACAAAGGGAGGAGAGTGGCTTAGCTGGCAAAAGGAAGTGAGATGAAATCCTTGCAGGATTATGCACATTGAAGTTTAAGTGACCGAGCAAAGATAACCGTTCACGTTTAGAACAGTTTTGACTGTCTTAAGTTCATTTAGTGAAGTACAAAAGAGACGGCTTATGGTAAAAGACGAAGCTTTGCATAAATGTAGGCATCTTGCATTTATTTAATTGTGTTTCACTTAAGGATTACTAAACTCTTGGCGTGAAACACACTGCTTGTATATGTAGGTTTTTTTTTTTTTTTTTTTTTTTTAAGATTCTACGCGATTTTGAAGATAAATTGCAGGACAGTGTTAACGATAGGTTCTTAATGATTCTGTGAGCAACCTGCATATATCGTGCGACCTACTGTTTATGTATGACGGTAAATCATTGAAGGCTATTGAAACAGTTTAGAAACGTTTAACTGGCATGACTGGCTCGTGACTCAAACAACAATGCCAAGCTCAACCAAGGACAGACACGAGAAGGGCCGAGCTGAGCACTCACTGAGTTGACCCAGCAGACATTGAGTAGGCTATGGACTGGCCGGGACTGAATCTGCGGCGCGGCTTACTTTGTCTGGCGGCCTGACGAAAAAAGAAGACCCTTCCCCTCGCGTGAAGAGGGCAGCATTGCCTTACTGACCATTTCTCTATGGCGGGAATTATTGTATGGACCGGTGTAGATAATACGCGGAAGGAGATCGCGGATGTTTCGCCTGTGGTTATGATCCCGTTTGTTAAGCCTGACGCCCATGAAATTACACCAGAGGATTGCAGCAGAGGTTCCTCAAAGACGAGAGATTATTCATCGGATGGGAATCGCTCGATTCGGACCTGTTAGGACGGTACTGCCGGGCTAAATGCTGCAAAAACTGTCAATGAAATGAGGTGAGACTGCTGAGTATATATACACCTCTTATCATTGATTGCTGAGTGCTCTCCACCTGTGTTAATTATCTGAACGTGCTCCTCCCGAACCTTGTTAATAAAACATCATTATCGACAAAGTGAATATGCGATAAAAAAACATTACGAACTTTGCCGTCTCCAGACTGTTTCCATTCAATTGGCCTTTTACCGATAAGATTGTGTGCGTGATGACGTTCACGAATGACGAAAGCGATTTGTCGGATATGTTTTGGTGTATCGCAAAAAAAATGTGCCCTTGAGCCGTTTCCATACATCTTTTATTTTATTTTGTTTTTTTTCGCAAATTCTACCTTTTGGGGTTCCAGTCAGCACACCCCCCAACACCAAACAAACAAATAAAAAATAAAAAATAATAATGGAGAGAGTATTCAGGCAGTTAATTAAAATTTGCCAGCTTACTGTCATTTCAATTTCACAAATAATTGCAAGTGTCCGAAATATCAGAAGACGACGGCAGAATTAAACAGTTGCTCATCTGATAGGGCTCAAATTAACTATACCGTTACGCGACGAAGTCCAAGGGTCTGGGAGAGACCATGCAATACGGCGTTCTGGGAGGAAGTTGTGGAGAGACACTTTACAGAAAGTCTCTGGGTGCAACATTTTAGAATGACACGGCCGACGTTTGAGATGCTGTGGATTCATTGGTCCTGATACCATTGGGCCCGGGTGGGCCTGGTACATTTTCTACTATGGTACGTTTCTTCATTCAGATCTATTTGCGATCCATTCCATAAACAAACAACGCAGCCTTATAATTCAGCCTCAATTATCACGCCGCAAGAACAATTACAGTGCTTCACAACTATAGAACAAAAAGAGTTAAATAAACTTTTTACTTCATCTAAAACAACAACATGTTTATTAGATCCCATACCAACTAAACTATTGAAAGAAGTGTTACCTGTAGTGGAAGAGCCTCTCCTCAATATTATTAACTCGTCTTTATCTTTAGGTTATGTTCCAAAAACATTTAAACTGGCAGTTATAAAACCTCTCATTAAGAAACCACAATTAGATCCGAATAATCTAGTAAATTATAGACCCATTTCAAATCTACCTTTTATGTCTAAAATACTAGAAAAAGTTGTGTCCGCTCAACTGGGCTCTTTCTTACAAGAAAATGACACCTATGAAAAGTTTCAGTCTGGATTCAGGCCGCATCATAGCACTGAAACTGCGCTCGTTAAAATCACAAATGATTTACTTTTAGCTTCTGACCAAGGCTGTATCTCAATATTAGTTTTACTTGATCTTAGTGCTGCGTTCGATACTATAGATCATACAATACTCTTAGATCGACTACAAAATTATACTGGTGTTCAAGGACAAGCATTAAGCTGGTTTAGATCGTATTTATCTGACCGCTACCATTTTGTTTATTTAAATGGAGAAAAATCTATCATAACTCCAGTAAACTATGGAGTGCCGCAGGGATCTGTGTTAGGCCCTCTATTATTCTCAATATATATGCTACCACTTGGAAATATTATAAGGAAACATGGAATTAGTTTCCATTGTTATGCTGATGACACTCAAATCTATATTTCATCACGGCCAGATGAAAACGCTAAATTATCCAAATTGACAGAGTGTGTTAAAGATATAAAAGATTGGATGACGCATAATTTTCTTTTATTAAATCCAGACAAGACAGAGGTACTACTTATCGGTTCAAAAAAACACCCACAAAACCTCTCACAATACAACTTTAACATAGTAGGATGTCCTGTTACTTCATCCTCTACAGTAAAAGACCTGGGTGTTATATTAGACTGCAACCTGTCTTTTGAAAATCATATTTCATATGTTACAAGAACAGCCTTTTTCCACCTTAGAAACATTGCTAAGCTACGTAATATACTATCAGTTTCTGACGCAGAAAAGTTAGTTCATGCATTCATGACCTCGAGACTAGATTACTGTAATGCGTTATTAGCCGGTTGTCCTGCATCCTCAATAAACAAGCTACAGTTAGTCCAAAATGCCGCCGCTAGAGTTCTAACTAGATCAAGAAAATATGATCATATAACACCGATTTTATCATCCCTACATTGGTTACCTATAAAGTCCCGTATTAATTACAAGGTATTGCTACTGACTTATAAAGCCCTAAACGGCTTAGCTCCAGTCTATTTAACGGATCTTCTATCGCCCTATAATCCATCGCGCTCTTTAAGGTCACTAAATTCGAGGCTTTTGGTCATACCTAGGATATCTAGATCCACCAAAGGAGGGAAAGCATTTTCACATTTAGCACCAAAACTCTGGAATAGTCTTCCGGATACTGTTCGTTGCTCAGACTCGCTCTCCCAGTTTAAAACTAGATTAAAGACGCATCTTTTCAGCCAGGCATTCATATAATACTTTTAATTCTACAGTTAAATCCGACCTCTAGTTCATAAACGCCAGAGGAGAACTGGCCCCCGACTGAGCCCGGGTTCTCCCAAGGTTTTTTTTTCTCCATTAGGTCCTGATGGAGTTTTTCGGTTCCTTGCCACTGTTGCCTTTGGCTTGCTCAGTTGGGGATATTTGGGGATATTTAATTTAATTAATCAATCAACGATACTATTGATCAGCATTACCGAACGTAGACGTTCCACTAGAAACAAACATTGATGTATTGTTCTAATTTATTACTGTGAAGCTGCTTTGATACAACCTGTGTTGTGAAAAGCGCTATATAAATAAACTTGACTTGACTTGACTTGACATGCTCCTTGTTACATTATTCATTAAAGTCCCACTCTGATCATATTTTGAGCTATTTTTAAACATTCTCAGTGGTCTTTAAAGGGTTAGTTCACCCAAAAATGAAAATTCTGTCAGTAATTACTCACCCTCATGTTGTTCCAACCCCGTAAGACCTTCGTTCATCTTCGGAACACAAATTAAGATATTTTTGATGAAATCTGAGCCATGTTTCACTCCTCCATAGGCTTCCAGTGTGACTGAAACTTGCTGGCCCAGAAAAGTTATTAAAGAGATCGTTAATATATAGTCCAAGTGACTCCAGTGGCTCAATCTTAAGTATATCAAGCGACGAGAATACTTTTTGTGCGCAAAAACAAACAAAAATAACGACTTTATTCCACTATTCATTTCCTTCTCTCTGGACCTCTAGTTGGTTCGCGTAGTGTTTTTGCGCAGCGCGTCTGTGTTACACGTCACCACGTAGGCTCACTATTGGCCGACGCCAGTCATGTGTGTGATGCGTGATGACGTGCAACACAGACGCGCAGCGCAAAAACACTACGAGGCCCAGAGAGAAGGAAATGAAAAGTGGAATAAAGTCGTTATTTTTGTTTGTTTTTGCACACAAAAAGTATTCTCGTCGCATGATAAACTTAATGTAGTGCCACTGTAGTTACTTGGACTATTTTAACGATGTTTTAATAACTATTCTGGGCCGGTGAGTTTCGGTCACACTGGAAGCCTATGGAGGAGTCAAAATTATGTCAGATTTCATCAAAAATATCTTAATTTGTGTTCCGAAGATGAACGAAAGACTTACATGGTTGGAACAACATGAGGGTGAGTAATTACTGACAGAATTTTCATTTTTGGGTGAACTAACCCTTTAAATGATGATTATGCCGTTTTTAGCCAAAATCACAAAACCTGTGCCGTTTCACACACACACACACACACACACACACACACACACACTCTCTCTCTCTCTCTCTCTGATAATATTTAATAAATGCACGCATAATTATCAGTGAACTTGATGAATGTTGCAGATATGTTTTACATGCATGCAGCCATGCACAAACAAATGCCTTTCAACTTATGTGTGCAAAATTCTGAATAAAATGAATGTGCAGCAAGTTGTACAAATAGAGAGTCTGTAGGCCTACTGTGTTGTTGCCATTAAATAAGCGCATTTAGTTTCATATTTGTTAAAATATTATAATGTTATTTTTTCATCTATGTTGATTATGAAAAGTGAACCGCACGAGTAAGATAGGATGAGCAATATCGAGAGACATGGAGCGGGTCAGACATGATTTTGACCACTTAATTAAGTTAAGTTTTGCTGAAAGACTCTTTTTAAAGTGAATTTCGTTTTGTATAAATTGTATCTTAATTTAATTTTTTATTTTTTTTTTATCAACCAATTGCCTGCATTTAATAAATACAAATATTTAAATATAACAGACAGCAATCATAGAGGCGCCCGCGCGGTCACTTGCATTGCTCGTGAACAGGAGCGCATCTCATCCTAACTTAACGAAATTCAGCATATGCCTCACAGACATAAAATATAACATATCTTAAGAAAGCTTGAAATGTCTTTTTAACAATTTAAAACGAAAAGAAATAGGCTACTCTCTGGTTATGTAATTCATGATGTGCATTTCTCTCTATAGGCGCGTACTACGGAGATGGCGATCGTCAACTTCATCTTTACAGCTGTTGTTGCTGTTAATAAACTAAAAATAATAGGCCTATAATTTTATTAAACAATAAATTAAATTAAATTGTAATTGTATTAAAAAAAAAAAAAAAATCCTGTTTAATTTTTTTTAAACCTATGCTAATTACGCATTAAATTCAGTTAGGCTACTGAGTCGCTGTCCTCAGTGCCGCAGAAAAGCGCTGAAACGGAGATGAAGGGGAACCCGTTTTTTTTTTTTTTTTGGCTTATTTTAACTGGCCCATCCAGTTTTCTTTGATTCACCTACAATCAAAATCCTGGCGCCACTAGTGCGCACGTGATGAAAATCATGTGACACCACATTTATTTGCGTTAAAGCCATTTTTTTCGACAAAAAGTGTTTCCAAACTAGTTTTTCAGTTGGGGATATTTGGGGATATTTAATTTAATTAATCAATCAACGATACTATTGATCAGCATTACCGAACGTAGACGTTCCACTAGAAACAAACATTGATGTATTGTTCTAATTTATTACTGTGAAGCTGCTTTGATACAACCTGTGTTGTGAAAAGCGCTATATAAATAAACTTGACTTGACTTGACTTGACATGCTCCTTGTTACATTATTCATTAAAGTCCCACTCTGATCATATTTTGAGCTATTTTTAAACATTCTCAGTGGTCTTTAAAGGGTTAGTTCACCCAAAAATTAAAATTCTGTCAGTAATTACTCACCCTCATGTTGTTCCAACCCCGTAAGACCTTCGTTCATCTTCGGAACACAAATTAAGATATTTTTGATGAAATCTGAGCCATGTTTCACTCCTCCATAGGCTTCCAGTGTGACTGAAACTTGCTGGCCCAGAAAAGTTATTAAAGAGATCGTTAATATAGTCCAATAATTTTAGGCCTATAATTTTATTAAACAATAAATTAAATTAAATTGTAATTGTATTAAAAAAAAAAAAATCCTGTTTAATTTTTTTTAAACCTATGCTAATTACGCATTAAATTCAGTTAGGCTACTGAGTCGCTGTCCTCAGTGCCGCAGAAAAGCGCTGAAACGGAGATGAAGGGGAACCCGTTTTTTTTTTTTTTTTGGCTTATTTTAACTGGCCCATCCAGTTTTCTTTGATTCACCTACAATCAAAATCCTGGCGCCACTAGTGCGCACGTGATGAAAATCATGTGACACCACATTTATTTGCGTTAAGTGTGTATTATTTTTGTGTATACTCACAATAAAAACAACGTGTTGTGCTTTTTGCCAAATAAAATAAAATAAACATGATGCGAGTTCTGCTTTCTCTCTGTCAGTGTAGTCCATTCTGAAACGCGTCTGAAAATGAACAATAACTCAGCGAATACTCAGTCAAACAGGCATACAGACACACAGGCATGACGCTTGAATTCTCTTCTTTTGAATGAAGTAATTTATATTAAAAAAACTAATATTCTAAGTTCATGTAATATCTATGAAAAGAGAGAGATGTCCGTCGTTCTCATCTCATCTCATTAAGTTTAATGTGACCCCGCCCCCGGACAGCGCGCACTATTCAAACGCAAATGACCAAATGAAGCGATCCACGCAAACCTGTGAACGCCCACATCAGCTGGATAACACACACCACGAGTTATCAGTCATGTACTTTACAACGCTGTAATCTTAATAATCTTAATAATAATCCTGGAAAATTTACCTCAGAAGTGCTGGAAGTTTCATTTCGAGGAGCAACAGATCCGGCTGAGGAATAGGTCAGTTATATGCTTTGTTCTAATCGCAATAGTGTCTGTACACGCAAAACGACTGTTTAAATATGAATCGCGTTTCTATGAATGAATGAACAGCTTTTACCAAACTCTATTGCTATACTGAGATGAGTAAAAATAAATAAAATGTTAATTAAAATTAAAATTTAAATAGATAAAATGTATACTTTAGTTTTTACAAATAAAGATGAATTAATTTGTCAATTTTAATTGTTGTTGTAATTGTATAACCTTTTTAATAAAATAGGAAATATATATTCAAGGATAGATGTAAACAAAATCTTAAAAGGTCAATATAAGCCTTCTCTTTAAATGATTTTTATTGTGTTTTATTAGTGACACATTTGGGTAGAGAATATATTCCAAAACTTTCTGAAAATACAGTATGAGAACAATTAACTGCACAATTACTAGAAATGTTTACCTTGGACAACTGTGTACCAATTATATATATATATTAGGGCTGTCAAAAGATTAATCGCGATTAAAGCTGCATTCAGTAACTTCGGGATTTCATCGCTGTATTCTCGCTTTTTACTCGCAGGTTTCTCTCTAGAGCTCCCCCCACAGCTTCGGAATAGATATTTGACAACACTGTTGTAAAAACTCGTTGGCTATTTTCAGACACCAGAGGCTATAGATCAACGACATCAAAGCAGATGGGACATTCTTTAAAACGTCTTCTTCATTCGGGTTCGAACAGCGTGAGGGAGCGCAATAATGACAGCATTTTAGCAGATTTCTTTTGGCCGTAAAGCAATTGTTTACATCGCGAGACCTGATATCACGCGAGACTTCCCGCCGCCCCAAAGTTGCAAGTGCGTATTTTCCGCTCACGGGCACCAGGGGGGTGCGAAACGACCACCATTCAAACCGAAATAAGTAATATAACCATTCCAATGACCCCGAAGCTGTTCAGTTAAGGTAAAAAAAGTTACTTAGTTCACCTTTAATCGCATCCAAAATAAAAGTTTGTGTTTACATAATATATGTGTGTGTACTGTGTATAATTATTTTGTATATATAAATACACACACATGCATGTATATATTTAAGAAATATTTGCATACATATACTGTATATATTTATATATAATTTATATTATATATAAATATATTTTTTTATATAACTTACACATTTTTGTATTTATATATACAAATTTAATTATACACAGTACACACACATATATTATGTAAACACAAACTTTTATTTTTGGATGCGATTAATCGTGATTAATCTTTTGACAGTCCTAATATACTGTATATATATATATATATATATATATATATATATATATATATATATATATATATATATATAGTCCTTGCATTCTTTCTTGTGGCTCAGTCACACACCTAAATGAAAGGCTCATTAAGTATGCAGCCCCATTATGCGGGGCCATCGTCTCCCTCAGGTGTGAGCCACTATATATGCATGATGGAGTTGGATCGCTGACGCCCACTCGCATATTGCCTTTCCAAACAAAGTGTCTTACAAAATTTAAATCAATGTATTGTTTTATGTGAATGATAAGGCAGGATGATTTTCAGATCATTTTGAAGAAAAAACTGTAGGCGACGACATCTATTAGTCAAAAGTCTTGTGGACACATATTTAGTATGTGTTTTGTGGCCTTATTTCAGAAACTTTCATTTTTAGTTTTAGTTTCTAAAACATAGGCCTATACAGAACCAGTATAGGCCCTGGCCCTCATATTTTATTACACTTTGCGCCAAAAACGGTAGTGCTTTAAATCTTAAAATCAGCTGCTTGCGTTCGGGTTTGTCCGATGTCTTCATTTAATACAGTGAATTATCATAATTTGCATACATTTCCGAGTTTGAGCTGATCCACCGATCCTAATGGAAATATGAAGAAGCCAAGTGAATGACGCGCTAATGTAAAACAGCGCTATTAGCCTGAAGTCACCAAGCGTTCGTTTTTTAAAAAATAACTTCATCTATTCTGTCTATCTACTTCATCAGGACTTTAATATTCAATTTCTATGTATTTGGTTAATTACTAGTTAGCATATTTATTATGACTGTAATACAAAATAACCTTGGCTACGTAAAAAATTTGAAGCTTCCCCAGGCGCCGCCATTGATTAGCGGACCATCACCTGCTGTTAGCATTCCATTGACTCCCATTCATTTTGGCGTCACTTTGACAGCGAATAACTTTACATCTGAGGCGTTTAAAGACTCCATTTGTCCATTATTTATTTCTAAAGAAACACGAAAATGTATAAAAGGCTCCATTACCTTGTATCTTACGTTATGGCCCCGTAGAAGCAGTTTTTGTAAAAATAGGCTAACGATTGCGTTATAACCACGCGACTCTCTGTCGCACAGTAGAGAGATTACCGTATGGACAGGAGGAGAAGCTCGCGGGCAATCGGGGGGACGTGGAGGCAAAATGACAAAATAATGAATCAGAATACTTAGCAAAAGTTTCTCCTGCACCAGCTCATGGACACCTCCTACTCACACTCTCCGTCTCTGAGGGATTCGGAAGGGAATGATTCAGATTTCTCTCGGCACAGCTACTAGAAGACAGACGGGTTGCTCACGTCACATCTACGTCGTCAAGCTCAGTTTGAGTCTGCGCAGTCGCTCAGCCATCAGGAAGAAGAGCTTCTAATTGACTTCACTTTTCTCCATTGAATCCAATGGGCTCGCTGTGTCCAGTTTATATACTGTCTATGCAATATACAGGTGTTCAACTGAACTATGAGTCCACAAGTGCTCAGTATTAGAAACATACTAACCTGTTGGACTGTAGCCGGAGTCAGAAGAGCAGCTTCTCCTCGATCGAGTCTGAGAGATGTTTGTCTGACAGATTTCTGTCTTATATAAAGCTCTTCAGAGGGCTGGACAAACACACACACAGACAGACCAGTCAGAAACAGCTCGGTATTTATTAACAGTCGGTGCACTGTTGTGAAAATGTTTTTGCCCCTGTTCCAGTTTTCCCTATTTGTGCAGTTTTCTGTAGTATATGCAGAGTTCCTACTACAGATTTTTAAGAGTGAAATGCAAGCACTTTTCTTTGGAGGACCAGGAGTGCCACTTAAAAATGAATTGAAGAATCAATTTATCAATTCAATAATTCAAACATAAAAATGTAAATAAATAACTTTTAAATGTGTGAGCGGAGGCTATTGCCACCTAAGATATCAAATATGTTTTGTAAATGCTCCCAACTACAGGGTTTCCAAATAAATGGAAACAACAAGCAGAGATGTGTACAATCTTTATTCGACACCCAAGTAGTAAAAGTATAATCATACAAAAATTAAGAACAAACTACACAAGTCACAGATACAATAACATTCACACAAAAGGAAAATAATAAGTCATAAAGTGGCCACCTGTAAAATCGGATCCTGGACAGTCAATATCAATATACCATGGGATAAGTCACATTTAAAAAAAATAAAAAATAAATGAAAACAAAGAAATCCAAATAAATTAAATTCAAACAACCTCAATTCACACCTTCATGCAAATTTATTAAAGAATTTTTTTTTAAAAAAATTTTAATTCACAATCCACACAATAAACAAACAAAAGTATAAATGGATTAAATAAATCCTCCCAATCCCAGCAGATAATAGCCCATGGTGGTTGTACAGGAATTGACAATCGATAAGAGCGGTGGCAATAACCACCCACAGTACTCAAGAACACAATAAACAAGCCAAAAAAATAAATATCAAATGAAAGAAAATACAATTAAATCAATTATAACAAATACATAATTCAATACCCAATCTCAGCACACGCACACACTTCCATACACACAAACACCACCGAGCTCACTCAAACACGCGCTCACTTCAACACACACTCATATTTAGACTCGTTCACATAAAATGTGCTCACACAAACATGCGCTCACACAAACACGCGCTCAAATAAAGACTCGTTCACATAAAAAGTGCTCACACAAACACGCGCTCGCATCAACACGCACTCACATAAAACCCAGCTCACACAACCATGCGCTTCTAAATCACAGTAGTCCGTGGGCCTTGAGCGCACAGTCAGGTGAACCTGACTGTGTTTGGAGAGGGATTGTGGATGATTTGATAGCTTTAGCTGATTTCTACGAAATAAATTCTCCTCTCGATTATCATTTTGTATATATGTAACAAGGCGGACCTCCGCCGTCTATAATTAGTGGGGAATTAAACTCGCTCAAGTTGTTCAATTGAATGAAAGTATAGGCACTAGTGAGGTACACGGTCTGTTTATTTCTTTAAAATGACTCTTCCTATATATAAAACATTTACTGGGAGCAAATACTAAACATCATAATCATACACCCAATAAAAACAAATGAAATGGCCATAATAAGGAGGGCCACCAGATTGAATCTGGGCCCAGTTTTTCAAAAGTAATCCAGTGGGATTTCGGATCACGGATTGGATCAAATCTTGGAAATGGGTTTTTCAAAAGCAAAAGAGGGATTCTGAACTAAGATCAGATCATGTAATCCGATCTTAAATTTGATCTGGATCAAACCTGCCCTTTGGGTTTTTCAGAACTTTGAACTCGGTTTGGGATCTATTTGATCCAAAAAAACAGGATTATCCTCATCCCATCAGAAGGGTGGATTCAGTTGTGATTTTTCGAACCAAATAAAACCAGAGAGGTTTTTTTTTTTAAGTGAATGATCACAAAATCAGTGTTTACTGATGATATATACATTTCTTCATATTTGAAGCATATATGAAGCATGTCACATCTAATGAGATATGGTAAAACAACAAAATCTACAATTTAACATTATAACAAAATAAGGAAAGTAAAATGTTTCTGTTTATTACAGTGTTTTTGTGTCTTAAAATTAAAATAAACAATGGTTATTTGTGGCCACCGGTATTCTGCCAACTGTTGTTCTTTGCTAAGCCAGTAGACGACACTGTTGGTTCCATTTAAGGCTCTAGTAAACAGGATTTGGTGATCCTGAAAAGTTCCTATCCGGATCAGATTGATCCAATCCAATGTTGCTTTGAAAAACTGGCTCAAAAGTAAACTGGATTATGTGATCACAGATCGCAAAAAAAGGATTACTAAATCCGGATCAATTTTATCCGGATTAAACCTTTTGAAAAACCGGGCCCAGGTATACAAGTCTTGGGCTGGAAGCAATAATCTCCACTTATTTAAGTGCAACCCGGGAAAATTGTAACACACATGTTGAATGAAATATACAACCACAGCAATCCAAAGATAGTGTTATCACTGCATCACACCACCTCCTAAGATGGAAAATATAGCCGCTTCCAGTACCCAGCCCCCTAAAATGGCCAAACAAAGTTAGATAAAGGAAACAAAAAAAGAAATAATAATCACAATATACAATACAGCAATCAACTAAAGAAAACGAAGTTTACAATACTTCTAAGTAAAGTTAAATAAAGGAAACAAAAAAGAAAAGAAATAATAATCACAATATACAATACAACAATCAACCAAAGAAAACAAAGTTTCAGTACTTCTGGTCCAAAACAAATACAAACAAAAAAACTCAATTATAAACAAACTTTAAGTACTGGGAAAAAGCAGTGGTCTAGTGCCATCGGCTGCCGGATAATCTGTCAACACATAATACATGTTTAACACACCTACATTTGTATAACATTGAAATATACAAATAACATCTAGACTCTTTCATTTATATATCTCTATACAAAATATAAAACCACATAAAACATTTCACTACCTGGACCATGTGTCACAAATCACGAACACGATGCTGCTTAATATGAGACGTACAGCTCCACATGCATGACCGTGGTTTCAGGTTTGTTACTATAACACATACAACACATGCTCAAAACAATACTCTATTTTCTCTTGTACGTAGTAAAAATCAAACAACCTACCCCTACCTCGTCACCAGCAACATGGACAGGAAAGCTGATTAATATGAGGCGTACAACTCCACGTGAACGACCGGGATTTCAGGTTTGTTACTATAACACATATAACACATGCTTAAAACAATGCTCTATTTTCCCTTATAAAATCAAACAACCTACCCCTCCCTCGTCACCAGAAACATGAGCCGCGTTTCCACTGTCGGGCCAGGGCCGGGCCGTGCTAGTGCGTGCCAGGGCCAGTCGCGTTTCCACTGTCGGGCCAGGGCCGGGCCGTGCTAGTGCGTGCCAGGGCCAGTCGCGTTTCCACTGTCACTTCCGGGGCTTGATCGGGGCTTACTCGGGGCCAACGGCCAGGATTTCTGGCCCGTCGAATACCTTGGGCCAAAGCGGGCCAGCTCGGGCTAGAGGAGTGGTTACCAACAGAGGAGGAGTTTACCGTTGGGAGACGGCAGCGCCGGATGATTCTGTCAGCATTTAAGACTTAGAAATAAAATAATTTAAATTGCGTTCATGTTTGAATGCCTTCTGTTTGTGATGCAAAAGACTATGCGCGCTAGCCGTTACCATAGTAAACATAGTAAACGCTTGAAGATACGCATAGTAAAAAAAACAACATAGCGAACGCTTGAAGAAATCAGACCAATCTTAAAGGCTATCACAGTCATGTTTTTATTTTACCTGTCATAGCCTACGTCTCGTCTCTATATACCGGACTATCATAAAATAAAGTAACTTTTTTTTCGGGAGCTTCCTCTGTTTCTCTGACTGAAAATATCTGTATGGGAGTCGAGAGAGTGCTAAAGCTCCTCAGGTCGTATGGCATATATTTGTAGAAATTATCATTTTTTCTAAATGTGATGTAAATATGTCCTGTAACTAAGTTACCAGATAAAGAAACAGACGCGACTGAAAAAGTAAGTGTGTCCTCTTTCTTTTGTGAAATAGACCTAACGGTAATTTATTTCTGAGTGACTAATGTGCAATTTTTACATAAATTAATTCATTATGATCAATGTATCACTTTTTATTGTAAACCTGTGGTAAAACATAGATGCTTGGGTTTTAAATATTCAAGTAGCTGTAAAACAGCAAGTAAACAAACAAACAAAAAAAAAAGCTAGCAAATGGCCGCTTTTATCGTGTTTGTTTTCAACGCTGTTTCCAGTGATTCCTGATTAGTTTTCTGATAAAACTTCCATTTGTTGGTGAAAGGATGGGTTAGTGTGACGTTGTTCCAGAGAGGCGTGTTACGGGCGTGTTTTAGTGAAGCGCTGTGGAGCTTCTGGCCCGACAGTGGAAACGCATGCCCGGTGCTATTGGCCCGAGGCTATTAGCCCGGCACGGCCCGTTTAAAGCCCTGGCCCGGCCCTGGCCCGACAGTGGAAACGCGGCTATGGACAGGAAAGCTGATTAGTATGAGGCGTGCATTCCACGTGAATGACCGGGATTTCAGGTTTGTTACTATAACACATGCAACACGGATACTCGGGAACAAACAATACTCCGCTTTTATCATACATAATAAATCACATGACCTACCCGGGGATTATTGGCAACATAAACTAGCAGGCGATACCTTCGGCATGCAGATTCAAAAGCTCTTCCCGCGTACAGCAATGCCACGCCTAACAACCATGTGCGTCTCCCACAATAATGTGCCACGCCTCTTAACTTCCTTAAGTGGAAATTACGCTAAACGCATTCTGCCATGACGTCAATCACACTAAAAAAAAAACACATATACATCCCCACTACCAACCCACTACATATAGAAGAGTTTCACAGTTGAGGGAAGACCTTGCAATTCTCCATATGATTCAAATGTTAATATTTGCTACATTTACTACTTTGTATATGTGGTGGTGGGGGTGAATCTACCCCTAGATCTTGCCCCGACGATGGACCGACTCCCACTACAGCCAAGAAATGACCTAGTGCCAGGGCATAAAGAGGGCAAAGACAGAATTAGACCCAGGAGCCACCAAAGTGACACCGTACTTAAAATCATTTTACAGGTGCCATTATCTAAACAGAACTTCATGCCTATATAATAAAACAATGAAATTCAAGGGTTAATGACAGACCGAAAATAGCAGAGCCATATTGTCCAATCCCATATAACCAATATAAGGAATTAAAGGCCCATAAACAGCCTGCAGCTACAACCATTGACACGACTGAAGTCTGTCCAGGACCCATAGTTCAAAGAGTTTACGAATACAACTCTCAGTAACAGTAGATACCAAAGAGCTAGTGTCGACCACGCACGGTACTTAAAATCCGCCCATCTATATGACAAGATGGGGACATGCAACACTAAACAGGACATATTTAAAGACAGGCAGAACACGGGAGGGGGGGTGGGCACCCTGGAGTCCGTGATGGGAAGGGGAACCGGGTGAAGATGGACGGACTCCAGGATGGTTCAGACGACCGACCATGGCGGAGCAGACTAGTCAGGGGGCCATGGCGGAGTAGGAGACCACCCCTTGGGCGGTCCAGGCGGTGCAGGCTGAGGTGGTGGCCATGGTGAAGCAGGCTGAGGAGGTGGCCATGGCGGAGAGGACCCTTCAGGTGGCCATGGCAGTGCATGCATAGCAGGAGTTCCAGGGATTCCCAACTGAGCCGGAGGGACCCAGAGCCGAGGCGACACCACAGGGCCTGGAGGTCTGGAGGTCCAAGGCGGATCTGCAGGCTCATGGGACCGAGATGGAGAAGGGGCTCTGGAAACCCGTGGCGTAACCAGTGCGAGGAAGGAGGAGCAGGAGGGAAGACGGAGCCCGGTGTAGCAGAAGGGATGCAGGGCAGAGGCGCAGCCGGCAGCACGGAGTCCCGAGGTGGAACCAGGGTGACGGCTGACCAATGTGAGGAAGGAAGGAGGAGTGAGCCTGGTGGAGCTATAGGACTGACAAGACCCGGCGGAGGTGAGGGCACAATGAGCCGAAGAGAAGCTGCAGGGTCGGAGGACCAAGGTGGAGTCAGAGGTTCAGGGGACTGAGGCGAGGACGGGATCCACTGACCAGGGCGATGCTGAGGCCTGGAGTCCCGGAGGCGGCTCCACAGCAACACTGGCGGGTAGCTGTGGATGGGCAGCAGGGTCGACAGGGCTCAGTAGAGGCAAAACAGTAGAGCATGAAGACAGCAACAGCGGAGGTGGGAGAGGGAGGCTGGGTGGGATCAGCGAAGAGGGCCTTGAGCTGGGCAGGACCAGCGGCGATGAGGGCTTAGAGCTGGGCGGGACCAGCGATGAAGAGGGCTTTGAGCTGGATGGGACCAGCGATGAAGAGGGCTTTGAGCTGGATGGGACCAGCGATGAAGAGGGCTTTGAGCTGGATGGGACCAGCGATGAAGAGGGCTTTGAGCTGGATGGGACCAGCGATGAAGAGGGCTTTGAGCTGGACGGGACCAGCGATGAAGAGGGCTCTGAGCTGGACGGGACCAGCGATGAAGAGGGCTTTGAGCTGGACGGGATCAGCGATGAAGAGGGCTTTGAGCTGGACGGGACCAGCGATGAAGAGGGCTCTGAGCTGGACGGGACCAGCGATGAAGAGGGCTCTGAGCTGGATGTGACCAGCGATGAAGAGGGCTTTGAGCTGGACGGGATCAGCGATGAAGAGGGCTTTGAGCTGGATGGGACCAGCGATGAAGAGGGCTCTGAGCTGGACGGGACCAGCGATGAAGAGGGCTTTGAGCTGGACGGGACCAGCGATGAAGAGGGCTTTGAGCTGGATGGGACCAGCGATGAAGAGGGCTCTGAGCTGGACGGGACCAGCGATGAAGAGGGCTCTGAGCTGGACGGGACCAGCGATGAAGAGGGCTCTGAGCTGGACGGGACCAGCGATGAAGAGGGCTTTGAGCTGGATGGGACCAGCGATGAAGAGGGCTCTGAGCTGGACGGGACCAGCGATGAAGAGGGCTCTGAGCTGGACGGGACCAGCGATGAAGAGGGCTTTGAGTTGGATGGGACCAGCGATGAAGAGGGCTCTGAGCTGGACGGGACCAGCGATGAAGAGGGCTTTGAGCTGGATGGGACCAGCGATGAAGAGGGCTCTGAGCTGGACGGGACCAGCGATGAAGAGGGCTCTGAGCTGGACGGGACCAGCGGTGAAGGGAGCTTCAAGCTCGGCGGGATAAAAGAAAACAAAAGCTCTGCGGGCATGACGCTGTCAGTCTCTAGCTCGGCGGGCATGACGCTCACAGTCTCGGGCGGCGGGCATGACGCATACTGCCTTGGGCTCTGCAGATCTGGCGTGAAGTGCGGGCTCGGCTGGATTGGCGTTAAGTTCAGGCTCGGCTGGACTGGCGTGAAGTGCGGGCTCGGCTGGACTATGGATGAGGATGGATGGCGTGGCGAAGATGGCTGGAGACGGTGGCGTTCCGGACCGGGACGCAACACTCACCAGACACCGGAACACAGTCTCTCTCCAAGATAGTCTGGTGGTGTCTGGGAGGTTGAGGGGACGATGGAATGTGATCCCGATCTGGAACAGGGTGCTGAGGGTTTCATCCTTCAGGAAACTGCTAAGGGTGAGATGAAAAAACTTTCTGGAGAAGTCCAGGATATCGTGGTTCCCCTGAGCCAGGTTGATGAACTGGATGCGTTCCTCCATATTTGTGGCCGGTTATTCTGTCACGTCACAGGTAGATGAAGGAGGCAGAACACGGAGATACAAATAATAACAAAGGTTTAATTCTCACATTAGATACTAAACAGGCGAATACACCTGGTGTACAAACACTCAGACACAAACAATAACCGGCAGTGAAACAGAGAAACAGAGGGAACTAAATACACAGAGAAAATTACATAACAGGTGCAGGAGATGATGATGATGGAACACAGGTGATGGTGATGATCATGACGATGTGCAGGTGAAGGTGATGATGACAGAGGATTCTGGGTAGTGTAGTGCTGACAGGACGATGACAGACGGTGAATGTGACAAAGAGAGCACAAAGTACAGAGTAATAAAACCAAGGAAAACATACTTTTTAAGAAAGCATGAACATAAGTTTAAGTTATGTGCAAAATAAATTTTAATGCTTTTAAAGTTTTTATTCATGGTTGTTATTTCTTGATTCACGCTTATTATATTTTGATCCGTGACCACGTTGTTTGCTATTCTGATCATTTTGCATTATTTTATATATATTTTTACATGTGTTTTTAAAGTTTTGATTCACGCTTATTTTTTGATCCATGGCTGCAATACTTTAGGCGGGAAATTGATCCCATATGGGGGTGTTACAGCTTATGTCTTTTAGAAAGTATGTCTTTGTGTCTCTGTGTGTTTCTGTTGCAGGAGAAGGTGTGGCCTGCACTCAAGCCAGCAGAGATCCTGATTGGTCTGGTTCTGATTGGTCTGATCCTGATTGGTCTAATTCTGGTTCCATTGAAAAGGACCACCCCAAACACTCTATGGAGGACGAATGCGTGCCATTTGTTTTGCGCTGACTTGATTTCCTCTGTGGTTATGTGCCTTTTGTGAAACTTGCTTTTGTTCATTTGATTTATAACTCTTAGGTTGTTTTGAATTACTTTGGCCTTCAGTTATATTGTGTAAATATTATTTGTAAATACTCAATTTAGGGGAAGTAGGGAGTTTGATGCCATTTATTTTGCATATATGTTTATTCTATGTTTTGGGTTAAGGAGTTAGGGAAGTTGTGTTGTATTTTTCTTTTAATGTGATTTTATTTTTCTTAGGGAATTTAGAGGGTACTAAACAAGTTATTTTTGTTTATTATTTTGGCCTTTGTCCACTCCTGAATTTAACCGCTTTGTTTCTGGTTTTCACTACACAGTATTTTTGTTAATAAATTGATATTTGTTTGAACATCATCTTTGTTAGCGCATATTCATTTATGTTGCGGCTGGCCCTAGACGTTCGTAACAACGGTTCGAAATAGAACTATTATTACATGTAAATAATCTATTTAGAACCACATTTTTTAGTGTAGATTATTGTAATGGTCTTTCTTATGGGTGGTTGCCCTGCAGGCATAATAAACAATTTGGCGTGCTGTCCGGAGGGAGGGCTCCGAGCTCGGAGTTCGGCCCGAACCCAGAGTACTCCCCCCCTATGTAAGTGTTTAGGACTAGAAGCGTGGAGAAGGGGTGGTGGAGGGATGCTGCAAAAACTGTCAATGGAATGAGGTGAGACTGCTGAGTATATATACACCTCTTACCATTGATTGCTGAGTGCTCTCCACCTGTGTTAATTATCTGAACGTGCTCCTCCCGAACCTTGTTAATAAAACATAATTTCTTATGGGTGGTTGCCCTGCAGGCATAATAAACAATTTGCAGCTGGTCCAAAACACAGCAGCTGCCACCTTACATTCATTTAGTGTTTATTTATTTATTAAAGTCTTTAAACGTTCGCCGGTTCCTGCCTCCTTCTTCCCCTTGCCAATGAAAGTAAAGGCGGCAGCCACTCACAGTTTATGGTGGTATATACTCTACATTTCATACATATGTATCATATCTTCTACATTTCTAATTTTTAATGAACAACTGCAATACAAAGAGTAAAAAACATCTTAGACCTACCTAATGCAGAGGAAGCCGCCTCTTTTCCGAGTTGCGTAGATGTTGATAGTGGAAGTTAGAGCCTCCTCTCCTTTAGCTGTGGGTTTACTTAAAAAAAAAAAAAAAAAAAAAAAAAAAACACATAGATAAATATCTGCTATTTAGCATAAGCCTAATCTAAATTTATCATTAGCCTTAGTTTATTCATTCTACCCATTAAAATGATAAGACAAATAAAAATGAGAAAATGGGAATTCTATTATTTATTCATTCATAGGTCCCACAAAATCATTAAACCAATGCAGCAAAAAGCATCTCATTAGCAGCATGACACAGCTTTCCACAGGTAACCCAACTGTGTCATGCTGCCTTCACTTGCTCTTGGAATTATTGTATATATATATATATATATATATATATATATATATATATATATATATATATATATATATATATATATATATATGAGTTTCCTGGGTAAAAATTGCACATGGACGCCCTTCCATTTCAGAAGTGGGAATTATCAAATTTCCAATAGCACGTGAAGTTATCAATCAACATCAAAATAACAATGCAATGCAAATTATAAAAGGAAGTAATATAGTTGTGGCTGCAGTAAAATGAATACTAATCACATGGAACTCACTAAACAATAAACTAGAACATGAAAAATAAAGATAAATGTCAGATGTATCCAAAATGCAAAGAATAAACAAATGTAACATATATAATACTCAGAAAATACATGCTCTGCCACATGGAATTTACAGAACATTAAATAATATTACAAATACCATCCATCAAAAATAATTACAGATAAATAAACAATATATTTCTCTAACCAGCATGGATGGCCAATATAGTTAAAGAAATGACAGAGATATCACAGAGAACAGCGATAACCCTTCTTACCTCTTTGGCCAACAGAACTGTGACTAAACAAAAGCTCCAACCGCAGTCTCTTTTAGACCTGCGAAGCGGACGTGATATCACTATTGGCAAGTATCCACTGCCCTGTCCCAAATGACACCTCAGCACTTTTTCTTTCTTTTTTCCCCCAAGGTTATACTTGTAACAGATACAAATGTTTCACATATACTGCCTAAATAATTCCATAGCATAATAAGACATTAATAACTTTTTATAGACCTATATGATAAATGTTGAAGACAACATTCATCTCAAAGATATTGAAGAAAAGTATATTCACATATTAAAGAGGAAAAAGAAAGAAAAAAAGAACACAAAAGGGTATACGTGTATAATCAAAATAAAGAGGAGGAATTTAATTCTTTGTAAATGTCCATAGTTCTGGTAAAAGTCCTAAAAGTCCTTGTAAGGTTTTAAAATAAATCTTCATATCAGCCTTGAACCTGGAGATGTTGGGTTTCCTCTCAGATCATTTACATTTGTGTATGTAGAACTTTCAACCAACCAAGTTTTTTAACCAAGTTAAATGATAAGATTTAACATAAAAACACGACTCTTGTCTAAATCTTTTTTGTCATAATAAAAAATAACATTTTCTCTATGTGAATATTAATTCCACTTATAAAGATGCAACATAGTAAACGATAAATAAAATATCCATTTAGTTTGGTTAGCCTGCTATTTAGCATTAGTCTTAGTTTACTCATTAAAATGATAGGATAAGACAAATAAAATGAGAATTTTTTTATTCATAGCTCCCACAAAATCATAAAAGGTTCTGGTCTGGTGCAGTGCCCCCCCCCTCCTCCTCCACCTCCCCTCCTCCACCCTCCCCTCCTCCCCTCCAATGCAGCAAACAGCATCTCATCTGCAACAGGACACAGCTTTCCACAGGATAGCATACAGTGCTTAGCATAAGTGAACACACCCATGCTAAAGTTGACTAAAAAGAGGAATAAAATATCATCTTTTGGAAATTGGGGTACTTTCCATAAGATCATTATGGGATCAAATTCCCGCCAAATATATAGCGGTCGCGTATAAAAAAATAATAAGCGTGAATCAAAAATTTAAAAACACATGTAAAAATATATTGCACAAACTGAAAAAAATAATGCAAAATGATCAGAATAGCAAACAACGTGGTCACGGATCAAAATATAATAAGCGTGAATAAAGAAATAACAAGCATGAATAAAAACTTTAAACACATTAAAAGTTATTTTGCACAAAACTTAAACTTATGGTCATGCTTTGTTAAAAAGTATGGTTTTATTACTGTGTACTTTGTGCTTTCTTGCATTTTCTGCCCATATTTTACTCTTTTGTACGCTTGTGATGTTTTTCTCTTCGCTCTTCTTTCTATGTTCTGCGCTTGCTCTTCCAAATGTTGCAGTTCGAGTTTCATGTAAATTAGGGCGGGCTTAAGCGTCACCATTGGTCCACTAGTTCTAGATTGACAGATACTCCTCTAGCCAATCAATCGAAGAGGGGAGTTGACGTCACACCAATGCGACTCGTGGTGGCTACTGATGCTTACTTGTTATACAGGAAGACGACCATCAACAGGACACCTTTAAACTGCATGTGTGCCTGCAACTCAAACTGTTGCCGGTATACGTATACCTGGCAATATGGTATAGTTAAATTCGTCATCCTAACAACGACCTGTTACAGTTATGCCTGTCTGATGATCCATCATTCACCTCTAATGCACTGGACCTGGCACCGCGAGCGTCGATCTTCTCCGAGCAGCCACCACCTCCTGGCCGTTTTACTTTCATATTTAATCAATAACAAGGATGTGTAATGTCGGTCCTGGGTGCAGAGTTTAGCTCCTTCAACCCTAATCAAACACACCTGAACCAGCTAATCATCGTCTTTAGGATATTTAAGACAGGTGAGGTTTTTAATCGGAGTTGACGCTAAACTCTGCTGGACAGCGGCACTCTAGAAACAACGTTACCTATCGCTGATGGAGATGTTGCTGTATTCAAATTTTAAGCTATATTTAAAACATTAATTCTAAAGTAATATGCAATTATGTAGCTATGTATGTAAACACAGTAAGTTTGTAATAAATCACTGTATTAAATTCAACTGGTTTCTCTATATCTTCTCTGTAACACAATCATTTTCAATAATCTTGTCAAATTTGGCGAGGTTAATAAAAAAAAGGTAGGCAATGCGTAGCGTCGACAGGTCAAAGTCCTAAAGTCTTCAGACAATGGCCGTTTTTAACTTAGTTTTTGCAACGAATTGTAGTGTTTCATAATTGCAGGATGTTTCGCTTACAGCAGCCTTAACATATTGGCATCATGAGCCAAGTAATATTGTTTAACACCAATTACCAGTGTGCACATTAACATTCTCATGTATCTCAAAAAAAATGAATTTAATTATTTATGTCCAGAGATCAGATAGCTTTACTGCTTGAAAGCCTTTGTAAAGTTAAATTGAACTGCCGTCTTCCCTTGTAAGTGTAGCACTCCTGAAAAGGAGTATAATGGTTAAAGAAAAATGAAATAAAAGAGAGTGCAGCAGTGCTTCTTTGTTGTTATATTTACTCAGAATGAAGTGCATCACGGGCGCGCACCACCCACTGAAGTGTGCGGTGACGTAATCACGCTGGTATGCCAAGCGAAAATAATGAATTTAATAAATGCACATATCAAAGCACAAATAAGAAATTTAACAGTATATAATAGTATTAGAAAAATAACATTTTAGTATATTATAATGGAATTGAAGAAATTGTACAAACATAAACAGCTTGTACCACGAGTCGCATTAGTGTGACGTCAACTCCCCTCTTCGATTGATTGGCTAGAGGAGTATCTGTCAATCTAGAACTAGTGGACCAATGGTGACGCTTAAGCCCGCCCTAATTTACATGAAACTCGAACTGCAACATTTGGAAGAGCAAGCGCAGAACATAGAAAGAAGAGCGAAGAGAAAAACATCACAAGCGTACAAAAGAGTAAAATATGAGCAGAAAATGCAAGAAAGCACAAAGTACACAGTAATAAAACCATACTTTTTAACAAAGCATGACCATAAGTTTAAGTTTTGTGCAAAATAACTTTTAATGTGTTTAAAGTTTTTATTCATGCTTGTTATTTCTTTATTCACGCTTATTATATTTTGATCCGTGACCACGTTGTTTGCTATTCTGATCATTTTGCATTATTTTTTTCAGTTTGTGCAATATATTTTTACATGTGTTTTTAAATTTTTGATTCACGCTTATTATTTTTTTATACACGACCGCTATATATTTGGCGGGAATTTGATCCCATAAGGCAAGGCTCATCCAGCCGGGAAACATGAGCGCCGAGCGCCCGCTGAACGCATGGATCTCACAACCGGGGGAAAAAAAAATCATCTTTATAAATAAACCACAGATTTGAGCTTTAAACAACTACATTCTCGCCTGAAAAACTCTTAAAATTACATTTCGTGATACAGTAACAGTAGTATTATATTAAACTGTATATTAAAAAATGGCGCTTCTTATGTTGTCATTCCTCTTGTAGCACGCGCAAGTGACGATTCTCTGTCAACCAATCAACGTCCTGCAGTGAGTCTAGCTCCACCTTTTAGTACCGTTCCACTGTGCTAGGTACCCCAATGGAAGGGAACCTAAAAAGTGGTACGGTACGGTTCGGCATTTTGGTACCATTCACAACTTTTGATAGTGGAAACGCAAATAAACGCGTACCGTTCCGTACCGTACCGTACCGTACCGCTCAGTGGAAACGAGGCATAAGAAAACTTGGTACCGTGATGTTTAAATGTTTTTAGTACCGACTTGGTACCGAAGTACCGGGTCTTTTGACAACACTAAATGCATATTTAAAGAAAAAATGCGGCTTTTAATGTTGTTTATGTGTCTATGTGGTGTTTTTAATCTGCTTTAACACAAAGCATGTGTAAATTCATAAGTCGACACCATTGCTGAGTATTTCCTCCTTAAAACTGCAGTGAACCAAAGACAGTCTCAAAAACACGCTTTGAAATCGCTGGTGTTTCTGACGTCACAAACTACCTTGTAACCAATCAGATCAACGTGTGATCGTCAACCAGTGGATCTCTGAGCTGAGGGAGTGAGTGGAGGCGGGGCTCATTTGCATATTCATAGAACCGCGCATACTAAATGAGGCAAGGGTGTCGAGTTACATTCAAGATATTTTAAGGCATGAAGAATTTTTTATTCAATGAAAAAACGTTTCAATATGTCATTTTGGTGATCAAAGATGAGTTAAGAAATAAAACTGACTAACAGGGGACTTTAACCTGAATTACACAACAGCACTGCAGCAGTGTCACAGAATCAAGAGCAAGAATGAGAAAGTGATGTTATTATTCACTCACTGAAATAGAAAACTGAAATTTATTCAGAGTCGTGATATACACGTGAAAACACACTTTCATCACTCTTCCGGACAGCCCAAGCAAACCTCTGACGCGTCATGTTGTAAAAGCTGCGGTCAGATTTCATGCGCGCGACTGAACTCCATCATCATCATCGTCAGTTCCTCCAGGAATTGGGATTCACTCACTAGAGCAGGGATGAACATCCGGTCCAAGAGGAACATTTATGAAAAACCCACCCAGAGTCTTCAGGATTACTAGAAGACCAGAGCTGAAGTCTGCGGGACGGAGCCGATCATCCCAGCACAAGACTGATGTAGAAACTAAAACTCTCGGTTCTGACACAGTGTTCACTCATTATGAGGACACTTATGACACTCTGAAATGATCCAAACGGTCTAAAAAAGCCAGAGTAAAATATTGCAGCTCTCACTTTACATGTAGGAAGGAGAGCAAAACATGAGCACACTTTAAAAGTGAATATAAAATATATCTTTAGGCAAGTTCATTTTCTAAAGAGACTTTAGCAGATTAAAGTTCACAGAGAAGAAAGTACAAAGCTTTATTTTAAAAGAAGTCAGCGGCCGTGGCTCTTCTGGGGACGGCGGGCGATGCTGTGGGCGACTTCAACACGCTGGTCTTCGGGGTCCTCTTGGGGTCAAAGGGCACGCGGGCCTGACTGGCCACACCGACCCGCGAGCTGCGGTCGCTCTTCCTGAACTCTGCGGGACACACACACACACACACACACACACACACACACACACACACACGTTACTCAGACGGACATTTCTTCAAACATATTACAATGCTTTTACAGGTTTATTTGCCAGAAGTGCCTGAGAACCCCTGGAGCTCCACAAACACTAATGTTGCGTACTCCAGTTCATTCATTGATCAACTAGCTCATTTATACTAATAAAACACACACATACCCATGGTTTTATTATTCTTGAGGCCAAATCTGACTTTCTTCGGCAAAACCTGGAGGAGAAAACAATTAAAGAAATGTAAGATTAAGAAACAACTTTAGAAAGATTAAGGCAAGTTAAACGCAGAGCTTTTATAATCATCTTTAAGAGCTGCACAGATAACATTAACACCGTGATGAGGGGATGCAAGCCGATGTTTACGTAACATCCTAAACCATAGAGTGACTGTAAAAAAACATGATTAACAACTTCATTATACAAGATTATACAAAATACCATTTTGACAAACATTTGAAAAAATGGTTTAAATGTGAGGTTTACAATTTCATAAGAAAAGGAATGAGGCTAAAGTGATTATGTATTAATTAGGTAACACTTTACAATATGGTTCATTAGTAAACATTGTATTAACTGACATGAACCATGAGCAATACATTTGTTACAGTATTTATTCATCTTTGTTAACGTTGTTTAATAAAAATAGTCATTCATTGTTTGTTCATGTTCGTTCACAGTGCATTAATGTTAACAAGATTTTAATAAAGTATTAGTAAATGTTGAAATTAACATTAACACAGATTAATAAATGCTGTATAAGTGGAGTTCATTATTAGTTCATGCTAATTAATGTTAACTAATGAACCTTATTGTAAAGTGTTACCATTAATTTAAAACATGATTATATTTATATTCTAGATTCATTATTATTTCTAAATGTTTTGAATGCGCATTAGTTTATCGATACAGCGGCCAACATTTACAGCACTGCGTGTAAGATTAGGGGTCGATCTTCACAGTAGACTGAAGAAAAGCATCAGACGCTCTGAATAATAACGCAGTCTCTCTCTCTGACAGTAGATGGCGCTTATGAAACCGCAGAAACAGCGTTACCCCGTAAACAGAGCAGCGATGCGCTCATAACTACTTTATTAGGCATTATATGGAGGTACTTGAAAAAGAACATGCCATCGAAACTTGTGTCAGAGTGTGCAGGTATGATATAAACTAGTGGTCGACCGATATATCGGCCGATATTTGGCATTTTTTAAATATCGGCAGATACGTTTTTCTGATTGGGCGATGTGTTGGAAGCGGGACTTTTATTTTGACGGGCGGCGCTGAGAACACCAGCGCCAGAAGAGAACGGCAACGGCAGCTCCTCAGATCACACAGTGCTCACTCACATTCTCCGTCTTCATTCATTTACAATCTCTGTCAGTCATATCTAATACTTTGTTAAGGCCCTTTCACACTGGACGCGATTTTGACGCACGAATAATTCGCGCGATGGGTTTATTTTTTGATCAGCTGTTTGTGTAATGAGTGCTTCCACACCGAACGCGAATGTGCTGCGGCGAAAAAACGACTTTTATTTTTTTCGCTTCAATGTTGTTTTTTTTTTACTTTTGCGGCGACAGAATAGGCTTCAGCCAATCACACACTACAAGGACAACGATTTGAAAGACAATGTGTGGCGTAGCATTGCCAACCAACTCGGTTATCTCGACTGTGAGTATGTTGTGTGATAGTTTTAGTCGTTGTATAGTCCTGTGCAGTGTAGGCTAGCAGTCCAAACTACATTTTGGATAGAAAGCTAACACTATTATCGTCAAAGATATAGAGACAGAGACCGTGTTTACTTTGAACACGTAACAAAATGTAGTGAGACTATTTAGGGCTGCTTTTAGTATACTATTCTTTGTGTGATATCTACAGTTTCTAGTCGAATGATTTTTAACTTACTTACTTTGTGTGTTAAGTGTGTAGTTACATTACAAAACGCACTGTGTTTAGTTGAAGACGCAAAAAAACTGTGCACATAAGCACACTCCCCTTCAGACTCTCTGTTCTGTAAGATTGGGTGCACCCAAAACCTTCTTTTCTGTCTTTTAAATAAAATGAAAATTTAAACTCTGAACTCGTCTTCACTGCTATGACTATGACTGGATGATGATGATGATGATGATGATGATGAAGTGTGCATGTTTTCTCAGCTGTCGGCGCGATTCGCGCGAAAGTTTTGGAATATTGAAGCTCTCTGAACGTCACAGACGTCGCAAATTCGCGTCGCGGCTGATGTGAATGGTTTTGATGCGAACTATTCGCACACGAACTATTCGCTTTTTCGTTTCGCTTTTTCGTTACGCATCCGGTGTGAAAGGGCCTTTAGACAGAACTGGTAAACAAAGTAAATGGTAACTTATGCGAAGTAAGTAAAGTAAAGCGTTTGCTTTTATATGATTTGTAACAGTAAAGGCAAACAATCAGGCTAAAATACTTTCTCATTTGCCGTCAACATTCAGCAAATACGCATCTACGTCATTTAAACAAATCTCTGAATATCTAATAAACATTTAATTTCACAAACCTTGCAGATTTAATTGAATCCAGCTGTGATATCTTGTGAAGTGTGCATTACTGTCTGCGAGTGACGGTGTGAAGTGAGTGAATGCGAACAGAAGATCAGCTTCAGGAGACACGAGCGAAAAACTTTAAATCCTTAATTTTAAAATATGCTGATATCTAACCAGTTGCCAACTGTGTCATATTCATATCGTTTTCACTGTGTGCTGTATGTAAAATTAGCATTACCTTGTCTTTATTTGAAAAAATATGATTACCAGCACGAAATTACCAGATTACTGAGTGCCGTTAGTGTTTACCTTTTTATTCACATATTCATATATTTCTAAACAATTACTTTATGAAAAATACTGTAATATGCTTTTAAACTTTAGATGGCAACTTAAATTTGCAATCCTGTTTATTTAAAAAATGTTTTTATAAATTTATTAAATATTGATTAAAATAAATATATATAAAAATATCGGCCATCGGCCACCCTGCTCTCTAAGATATCGGCAATCAAAAAAACACTATCGGTCGACCACTAATATAAACACTATAAAGTAGATATTGTCATAGTTCATCAACAGTAGACATGAAGCGCTCACATTTATTTAATCAAATCATCGATTAGTTTAATAAATTTATTAAATAAAGTTTAATAAATCACATCGTCATATCGCAATTCCTGTTTTTTCATCCCCAAATTTAAGGTCTTAAAATTACAACTTTTCTTTACCATTACCAAGATATTTAAAGTCCCCCTGTGTTGAAGATCCAGCTTTTAATGTTGTTTATGTGTCTATGTGGTGTTTTTAATGTGCTTTAAGACAAAGCATGTGTAAATTCATAAGTCGACAGCATTGCTGAGTATTTCCTCCTTAAAACTGCAGTGAACCAAAGACAGTCTCAAACACACGCTTTGAAATCGCTGGTGTTTCTGACGTCACAAACTACCTTGTAACCAATCAGATCAACGTGTGATCGTCAACCAGTGGATCTCTGAGCTGAGTGAGTGAGTGGAGGCGGGGCTCATTTGCATATTCATAGAACCGCGCATACTAAATGAGGCGAGGGTGTCGAGTTACATTCAAGATATTTTAAGGCATGAAGAAAATTTTTTTCAAGAAAAAAACGTTTAAATATGTAATTTTGGTGACCAAAGATGAGTTTTAAGGGATGAAATGATTGACTACAAGGAGACTAACACATTTTATGGATGTTAGTTTCCTGAGCTCATATCTGAGCCGGAAGAGAAGGTTTGTACCTTTTTACTGAGCATGTATCCCGCAGCTTTACAGAAGAGGGGCGCGGGCGCTTTCTTCTGCCGGAGCACAAACTGCCTGGGCTTGACCTGGTGTTCCTCAGCCTCCTAATGAGAGGGAACGCAACTGTTCAGCGACTCAGAGATGCTGTAAACAGAGCTTTAGTATATCAGAGAGCCTGAAAGACTTACACCGATGAGCTTCGGTCTCTTGCCGCTGGTCTCGCCCGCGTGTCCGTTCACCTTCACATCTTCGTCCTTCACCCTCCTCTTCTTCCCTGGTTGGATCTGCTCAGCAAGGCCAGTCTTCTGCTGCTTCTTCTTCTTCTTCATGTTCCTAGCCGTCGAGTGTGCTGGAACCTCGAGCTCCTGATGAGCTTCTCCATTGGCGCTGGGCTCCGGCTCATCTACGGCTGGGTCCTTCTGCTTCTTCTTCTTCTTCTTCATGTTCCCAGCCGTCGAGTGTGCTGGAACCTTGAGCTCCTGATGAGCTTCTCCATTGGCGCTGGTCTCCGGCTCATCTACGGCTGGGTCCTTCTTCTTCTTCTTGATCAGTGTTTTCCGCGAGGCTTTAGAGGTCTCCCGCTGTTCCTCCACACCGGCTGAGACAGAGTTCACTTCATGTTCTGTGTCTTCGGCCTTCAGCTCGTCAGGCTGGTTTTCCCCGCCTCGTTCTGATAGCTCAGCATTAGACTGGGTTAAATCTGTGGACTCGAGCGGCGTCTGCTGATCCGCCTCGCCCTCAACACTCTTCAAACTTCTGTTCTTTCTCTTTTTCTTCTTGCCTTTCTTGTTTTTTTGGCTGGTGTCCTCAGTCTCCACCTGACCTGCTGGAGATCAATCAGCCATTGACACTTCAGAAACTATTAAATACTGAGCAACTTTAAAGGAGTTCACTTCAGAATTAACATTTCCTGATCATTTACTCTCCCCCACGTCATCCGAGATGTTCATGTCTTTCTTTCTTCAGTGGAAAAGAAATGAAGGTTTTTGAGGAAAACACTCCAGGATGTTCCTCCATATAGTGTCTTCAATGGGGTCCAACGGGTCGAAGGTCCAGATGTGAGTTTCAGTGCAGCTTCAAAGTCTCGACACGATCCAGCCGAGGAATAAGAGTCTCATCTAGACAAACCAGCCGACATTTATAACAAAATAAAGATTTATATACTTTTATCCACAAATGCTGGTCTTGCTCTAGCTGTGTCTTTGATGCGCCACACTTACGTAATCAGGTTGAAAGGTCACGTGTGTTAGGGTTCAGAAATGTAGAACAGGGCGAAAAAAGGCGTTTGACTCAGTCTTTGCACGTTGGCTTTGTAAACACTGGGTCTGTTCTTACGCCTACGTCACACTTGACCTTTCAACCTGATGACGTAATGTGTGTCTCATCACAGCTTGTGCAAGACCAGCATTTGTGGTTAAAAGTATATAAATGTTTATTTTGTTATAAATGTCGGCTGGTTTGTCTAGATAAGACTCCTATTCCTCGGCTGGATCGTGTCGAGACTTTGAAGCTGCACTGAAACTCACATCTGGACCTTCGACCCGTTGGACCCCATTGAAGACACTATATGGAGGAACATCCTGGAGTGTTTTCCTCAAAAACCTTCAATTCTTTTCCACTGAAGAAAGAAAGACATGGACATCTTGGATGACGTGGGGGAGAATATGATGAATATGAATATGATCAGGAGATTTTAATTCTGAAGTGAACTAATCCTTTAATGTGTACTTGCTATAGCATTAGCTGTTGGTTATTATGAATAAACTTACTGTTATTACAAGTGCCAAGAACACTGTGGATCTCGTACATGTTTCTATAAGTCTAGTCCAAACTAATTGTTTCACTTACACTTTTATATTTGACGCAATTGTGTCAATGCTTCCTCTATAATCATCATCGTGATTTTTAATACACAGCCACACTGCTCAGCTGACACAAGCTGAACACATCTCCATTATACGATGAGCACTAAACGAAAAGCTTTTTCTTTCTGACCTTTTTTTGTTAGTTTCTTTTTGTTTTTCCTTCGTCTGTTTTCGCTATAGTCTTCTTCATCCGTGGACACGTCCTCCACTTTATCCTGCGGGAACAGGCCTAGCCAAACACAGCACAGAGAACAGTGATGCACGTGACGGAGAGACAAACCACTTCACCAAACGTGCTTGATATCAAAAGAGTTTACCTTCGCTCAAGTCCCGGAAACTTCATCCCACGGGGAAAGAGATTAAAGAAAGATTTTAAAACAAACATAACTGACAAATTTGATGTTCATTGTGGTTTTTTTTATGTCTGCATGATTCTCTGTTTCAATGTGAAACTACTTACATTTTGACAAACTTGTAAATCTTGGATCGGTTAAAGCTTGGTATGTTTGAGTTACTGGCCACCTCAAAGAGTTTGTCAGCTATTGCGCCATAGTCGAACTGTACAAGACAAAACATCATAATTATTCACACACACATCTAACAGTGTTCACCTAGATCATCTGCTGGGATAAACACATTAATGTGCCACAGAACACCTCGAGTCCTTAAGCTAGGTCACTACAGCACAGGAACGCAATACTGTCAACACAAACGCTCTCATTCCTTATGCAATCAAATATATTCCTTGAAGAAGAATGTTAAATGAATAAAACACATGAGAAAGAGCCTGCGAAACACACCTGAAGAACTGGTCCACACGCATAGTCATTTTTACTATCCATGTCGTTTGGAATTGAAAACATGTCTTCATCACAGTCCTCCTCAGAGTCTGCCACTGTCAACAGAAACAACACATCTCCATCAAACGACAACTACAAATCATTTATTTTTTGTTCATTCATCTTTTCTTCCCCAAATCCACCCTGAGACCATAAAAATGACAGTGGCTGCGTTTACACGCACAACTTTTGTTTCTGAATCTGAATGTAGTGTTTACATGAACGCTAAACGTGATCTGGTTGATGTGTGTGTTTATATGTCACAAGCTTCAAATCTGAATATATTTTTTAACATGCGCACACTGCACAAATATACAGAGTTTCCCGCTGTCTGCGCATGATAACTATTCTCCCTACATCGGCTCTTAATTTCCACGTCATTGCGCTATTTCTACATCATTGCGCTATTCAGTCCCATTACTAACAGATTATTTAGTTGCATGTAGCCAGAGTAACGATTGGTTTAAGTGCAAAGGGATCAAATTCAACTTTAAGAAACTGTGAGATGTTGTGCGTTAGCATTGCTTTGAAAACTGACCCTTCACTATGACACTATTCCTCAGATCAACTTTGATATATTTCTACACTTCATTGGAGTCCACCTGTGGCAAAATCAACTAATACATTAATACTGGACATTAATTTGGAAAAGCACACACCCGAATATATAAGGTCTAAAACAAATGTTAAAGCATTTTATGTCGGCAACAAATTAAGCGATCTGATTATCATTAGTCCTGTTTAGATCCTACTTGTTTGCCTGTCACCGTATGTTAATTGAACTGTGAAATCTAACACAAGAGAAGTATGGAGTGCCTCATGGTTCAGTCTTAGGTCCTCTGTTGTTCTCCTTCTACATGCGTCCCTTAAACCCAGTATACACTGAACAGTCTTTTGTATCTTTTAAGATAATCTAGACAGATTGTTTGATGACTTCTTAAAGAGATAGACAAGACAGACTGTGTTACAAGAAAAAGTATTTCATGCCAGACGCGTCATTCTGTATCTACACTCATAAGTTCAAGGAGGCAATTCAAAAACAGTGGATCATATCAATATACAAGCAAAAGTCCATTTCAAGAATGAACAAAGTGGCATCGATGGGTTTGAAGTTTTGTGTTTGATAAACGGATTTTATTAATGGAGTTTGTAAACGTTTCATTATTACTTACACCAATGCAACTTTTTTTCTCTCTCAATAATATAATTTTATATAAACCTGGTGCAAATTATGCTGGAAAATGCGTTAATTAGTTTTGGCTAATGTTTTGGTCGTGTTTAGTCGCTCTGCCCACCGTTATCCTGCGCATCTTCAGTTTTCTTCTTAGAGCGGGCTTTAGTCTTCAGCTCTGTGTTGTCCTGTTGGTTGTCAGCTCCGTCACTAGCGTCCAGCTCTTCCCCGTTAGTCTGACGCATCTCTCGGAGAAGATCCTCGATGGCGAAAGGAACCTGATCTACAATGGTGTCGAACACATTGCTGCCGATGGCCTTCAGCAGGACCCGACTGAACAGCAGGGAAGAAAGAAGAAAGATGATTTAACCCAGAGATTTTGATGTCAAACTTGATGTCTCATATATATATATATATATATATATATATATATCAACTCAAGGAGGCAGTGAAGGTCGTACTCTTTGGTCTTGGCCATGGCCTTGCAGAAGGGCTCGATGAAGGTCAGGTTCTGCTCGGCAGTCAGCTGGAGGAGAAGACCAGAGATCAGACACTTATACACAAACATGAGAACAACGAAACATTTAAATCTCTGGGTTGTTAGACTAAAGACTTCTGTTTTGTGGTGGCATGAACCGATCATCTCACTCTTTACTACTAGTTACAGCAGCAAATAAACATCAATGAACATCAGAAGAAATGATGAAAGAAACAGAACAACTTCCTGAAATCAATTATGTCTCATGTAATCAGACATCAATGAGAGCAATGTCACGCAACGTCACATTTACCTCAGAAAAGCCATTAAGTGACCATAAACTAGATCGTCAGCTAAAAAAATAACTTGACCTCTAAATGACGTGGTAAATATTGAATAAATCTGTTAAATTCTTATAACAGGCACCATTTAAATGATATCTCTACAATGAAATGAAACAATTAGATGATTAGAGAGCAGAGAAAGCAGCCCTTCTTTCTATAGTTTGGAACTAAAAATGTGTTTTTGGGTCAAAATCATGAAGCAGGACAATGTTTTTCTTCATCATCAAGTAGGGATGCAGCGATATGAAAATATTGGTACCGATACTTCTTTATAATTCAAAGCCGATAACCGATATTTAAAATTTTATATAATTTTGAGAGCCTGATTATGAAATAACGAAGGTCTTACCATTAAAAGCCCTGTCTCAAGCACACAAGTTCTCATTATAATCTTATGTGGCCGATATGAGGGGATGGAAAGGCGTAGCGCCAAACATTAGCCCCAAACTGATGAGTAATAACTCACTGCGTAGATCCAAAAGGAACTCAAAATTCAGAAAGAAGATCCGCACACGAATATAGGCCAAAAAAGCTCACAGGATTTTATTGTCCAGAGGCCACAAATAAAGTGCAAGGTGTGCAAAACGTTTTGGGATTTTTGATATGACAAATGTTGTGCTGCACTTCACTGCATTTTCCTTTTAAAGTGATTCCAATCATATTTCAAGCAGTTCAAAACCGTCATGTTGAACAGTGCCTCAGCTGAGGGAAATAATACAAAATGATCAGCTTTAATATAGATAACGATAACATTAAGAATGAACATATATCGGCTGATACCGATATGGTGGCTGATATATCTTGCATCTCTATTATGGAGTTACTTTGAAAGCTCAAATGTGCTGGAGGAACGAGAACAAACCTCACCGATTCTCTCCTGGATTAAAACATCATGAGAGAGGTTAAATAATGATGAATGATAATGATCTTCTGATGAAGGGGATTACAGGCATTACTGTTACAAACAGATATGAAACCCTATGATGGATGTGACCAGGAACACTCAGATCAGCTGTGCCTCATCGGGCCGGCCGGCGTTACCTGTGCGGAGCCGACGTGGGCCAGCTCAGAGGTGTAGAGGTCCAGCACATGCAGGACGAGCCCGGCCGGAGCAGCACTGGAGCCGTGCAGGAGCTGATCCGAGAACAGCTGCAGGAACTCAGCCACCACACTGCACACACACACACACACACACACACACACGAATATATACTTCAATGTTCTGTCATTATGGGTTCCTGAGAGTAGACTGATCTGAACTTACAATATCAGAAGTGCAATCATCAAGAAGCATGTTTAATCAATTTAAATTAGATTATGATTTCACTTTTTTAACTCTAGTTAGTGTGTAATGTTGCTGTTTTGCAATGTATTTAACTCTGTTCCTGAACATTATAACCTCAACGTTTGTCTGTGCGCTGCACATTTTACAGCTTTCAGAGGAGAGTTCAATGCAGACTATATCTCCTGAAAGATGGAGCCATTCCCATTTTGTCGGGACAATCACAACTTTTACAATCACAAAAAAAAAAAGTATGTCTTATTATTTGTAGTAGTTTTTTCTATTAACAGTTCCAATTATAAGTTTTATGTATTTGCTGTGATGTGGAAGGAAGGGCACAGCTTTGCCTCCGCTAGCCTGCTAGCTAACATTACAGTATTGATGTAGTGTTTACTGTAGCTTTTGTAAGACTGTCCACTGGCCCTTAGGAAAATTATACAAGATTTTGTGATCGATTACTATTTGTATTACCATAGTTTTCCTGCAAACATGATTAAATGGTGGATAACATTGTATCTATAAGAAAAAGAAAAAAAATTCAGCACGATCCTCTTGTTTGTGAACATTGTCAGGGTCTGAATCGGGCTCGAAATGGCTTGAAATTGACGCCATTAATATTTTCATCTGAGTAGAGCTCGCGGTTATGAAGGGTCGGGTACAATCTCTAATCTCTGCCAATCACAGCACACTGGGCCAGCTAACCAATCACAGCACACTTCGTATTACGGAAGGAGGGGCTTCAGTGAGAACCAGACTGGGGAAAGAGGAGCTGTAATAATCTCAAATATGTGAAAAATAATGTGTATTTTGAACAATCAAGCATGAAAACATTCTAGCACACCCCAAAAACAAATTCAAGACTTCGTAAAAGGGCATGATAGGATCCCTTGAACTAGGGATGGGGCGGATCCGATCCAGTATCGGTATCGGGACCCGATACCAGCGTAATTCACGTATCGGATTTTCCCGATCCAACCTGCGGAGATATCTGATATCCATGAGTCATGTCTGCGCTCGCTTTAACGTCTGCTGAAATGACTCCAAAAGTTGTTCCCGCCGGCGAGTCTGCTAGCTGGCTGCAAACTGTGGAATGGATTTCCTGAACGGAGGCGCGGCTCAATGAGACACAGAGTTATGAGACACGCCCCCGCTCGGGAAATCCATTCCGCAGTTTGTGGCTAGCCAACAACGTCCGCTGTGTGGAAATACTTCACACTGGAAACACAGCAGAGCAAGACAGCAAAATGCTATGTTTGCAAAGCTGTAATTCAGAGCCCTTTGAAGCTCCCTCGCGTCGTACAACACAACGAACGCAATCAAACATTTTAAAAAGCACCACGTTACTGTGCGTTCACACCAAACGCGAATAGCGCGTCAAATTCGCGTCTAGATGGACGCTTGAATATTTTGAATCCATTCGCGCGTCCAGAGAAAAATTGACGTGCGTAAAAACCAAAAGTTTGAAGCGAAATCGACGCGCGTCTGAGGCGAAATCCGCTTGTTAGTTTGCACGATGCTGATGTTGATCGAGAATTTATTGCATCGGAGCGAGGATCACCCTTCAGATAGTGTGTGTGTAAGATGTTTACACTTGCACTTCAAGACGCAAGTATTTGACATTTCGGGAATGTAATAAATATTGACATGACGATCAATTTGAAACCCTTACAGTTGCATATTTGTTTTCAGAATGGGATTTTTCCTGTTAACAGGATTTCCTGTTTTTCTGACTTCCTTTTCTGAGCTTATACCTCAAGTTGCCTTTTGGGACATGCATGCATACATACATACATAACATATCATTCATACTTGCCTGTTGAGAGAAGTTTATTTCAGCATCATATAAAATAAACTAGGGCTGCAACGATTCATCGAGTTACTCGATTTACTCGAATACAAAAATTCCTCGAGGCCTCGTTAAATTCCTATGACGTGCACTATACGCGCAGGGATCTGATTTCACACGGACCGTTGTTCAGTGTTCAGGAAGCACAATAGCGCGTGATACATTTTGAATTTAGTTGGCGCGATGGCGGAGAGTAAAGATGTCGATAAAGTTTGGGATCGCTTCCTTCCAGCGTCGCTGAAACAAGGTAACGATTCTGTCCCCCGCATTTTTTTTAACCCAGCGCCAATATTTCCGCCCGTGCCGAAGCCTATACAATGATGTTCGCTGATTTTAATCCTGTATTTGCAGTGATGTCGTGATGCGGTTTGACTAGATATGATGTTTAGCTTTGATGTTTTAAAGTAGTAAATGTATTCATGTTCAACTGCAAGAGAGTATAGCCTAAAAAAGAACCCCTTCACACACACACACACGCACCCTTCGTCTCTCTCACGCGCCAGTCAGACCAATTGCGGCAATGCATCACATATGCTTAAACTTTTATGTAGCCACGCAACAATAATTTCAGCATGCATTCACTGTATACACCGAGACGTGATGGAGGAACAAATATTGTATTGCAGTCTTTGCGAGACCTTGTTTGTAGGCTATGTCACATCTACCAAATAGTTACAGACAACAACAAAAAAATGAAACTCCCCACCAGCCTGCTTCTTCAAATCCACTCGTACTTTTGGGGAAGACATAACCGGCTACCAAAGCAATTGAGCATAGAACATCTTAAATTAACAAAAAAATATAATACTACAAAACGTGCTAATATACTTCAACTAGCCTAAGTGAGAAACAAAATGCTGTTCTTTTTAACATATTTGCAATAAAACATTCCCCTTTTTAAAGCTACACTTATTTTTTTATAAATTGTATACATTGTGTACCTGTTTGGCTTGATATTTTATATTAATTTAATTTATTTTTGTACTCCGGTGGGTAATTTGTAGAAGGTGCAATCCTTTTTTTGTAATGTTGTATTAAGAAGACAAAACTAAGACCAAATGGCCTTTACTATTTAAGTTTGTATTCATAGTTTTACATGTTATACATGTTTTACAGTATAAAGTTGACTTAACTGTATTGTTATATAATTGTTGGCACTGGCACTTATAAACACTAAATGGGTAAAAAGTACAATAAATAGGCTTAGTTTTGGAGCCAAATGTTGGAATTGGAATAAATAGCTCCGTTTTTTTTTTTTTGAGAAATAAAAGCCAAATGCTTGATTATTTTACAGCCACATCATTTACATTATGCATTATTTGTTTTGGTTGTTTAAAAACACACTAATTTTTTTTATCCGATTACTCGATTAATCGATCGATAAAGTGCTAGATTAATCGATTACAAAAAGAATCGATAGCTGCAGCCCTAAAATAAACAATAATGATAATAATAATAATAATAATATTAAAGCAAACACAGCTCTGGTATCGGAATAGTATCGGTATCGGCCGATATCCAAATTCAGGGATCGGGATCGGATCGGAAGTGAAAAAATGTGGATCGGTGCATCCCTACCTTGAACTCATAAAACTAATAAAATTCATATTTTTTATATATTTTTTACAATATGAAAAATATACACAGCCAGCATATGCAGACTTCAGACTTACAGTCTCCGATATCGCCATTACAGCGGCACAACTCTGGACAAACTGAGGATCAGGGTTTTTTTGGTTTAAAATAGAGATTCTGAAACAATTCTAAACAGAATTGCGTGTGATTTACTGGAGGTTCTGCGAGAGCAGACGATGATGTCATGCACTCGTCTGTCCAACACACCTACTACTGGATCTATCAGCGTTTGCAAACAAATGATTCAATGACAAACACTAATTTAACTGTCACTTGTCGCCACCTACTGGTGTAATGATGTCATTTATACAATGAAGCGGCAAGTTACTTTCAAAATTTACTTAATTTCGATCACTACCGTAGACATCAGTGTTAAGTCTAAACTCTACACTTCTATCCAGCACTTCTGTGATAATCTGAGGTATTATAAGACAGAAATAATGAAACTGTTGAACAGACTGTTAGTGAAGCGGTTTCATATTCATGCCATCGGCTCTCTGGGTCAGAACACACATCTGAGCCGCTGTCGTGTGGAAATCAGGATGAGTGCGTTCGAGTCGAGATTGTTAATCGCGACGCTCTTGTCATCGTTTGATTAAGTGTACAGCCCTGCTTTTGATTTATTCACCCAAAGTGTGTTATATATCAGATTTCCCTTTAACGGCTGCACATGTCAGTGAGAGCAGTTACCTGGACTCCCACTTCCGTCTCTTCAGCATCTGGAACACCTCCCGGAACATGAAGCGGACCAGCTGACGCGGAGACAGAAGACACATGTTGAGATTCACACACACACACACACACACACAGACTGGTTAGATGTGAAACACAGGTCCAGCGCGAGCAGGAGCACTGAGCGCTGCACAGAGGCGGTCTGACCTGGAAGAACTTGTCCATGCGGAGCCGGTCGATGCCGGTCCACTCTCTCTTCATGGTCTGCAGGAACGCCTTGAAGAACAGCAGCTCTGCGGAGAGAGGAGAGCGGGTTCACACGCACACAGCACTCTGACACACACCTCCATCAGTCCAGGCTAGAGGCTCAGTGGGAATCCAGTGTCGGTCTAACTGACTGAAGATCTGTCTGAACTAGCATCATGGGTCACATGACCACCTGTGTTCATAGCTTTATATGTGGCTTTATTCTCAGAGGACAGAGGCGAAGGAAGGGTTTATCAGACTTACGGCTGTCGAGGGTCTGGAAGCTGTGGAGCAGCCGGGAGATCTTAGTGGACAGCTCCTCCTGAACACACAAACATCATGAGTGTGTGTGTGTGTGTGTGTGTGTGTGTGAGACACTTCCTCCTGAACACATAAACATCATGAGTGTGTGTGTGTGTGTGTGTGTGTGTGTGTGTGAGACACTTCCTCCTGAACACATAAACATCATGAGTGTGTGTGTGTGTGTGTGTGTGTGTGTGTGTGAGACAGTTCCTCCTGAACACATAAACATCAGGT